>NC_056523.1:289555946-289674214 GCF_019175285.1 Sceloporus undulatus | reverse complement strand
AGGGGGGAAAGGGGAGAGCCCCTTCCAGTCCTGTTTTATGCGGGGCAGAAGAATGGGGCTGGAATGGATGACGCCTAGGGGCCCCTTCAATTCCTAGCCTCCTCGGATTCATGCGGGGCAGAAGAATGGGGCTGGAATGGATGACCCCTAGGGGTCCCTCAATTCCTACCCTCCGCGGAGTTCATGCAGGGCAGAGGAATGGGGCAGAATGGATGACCCCTAGGGGTCCCTTAAATTTGCAGCCTCCTAGTGTGTTCATGCAGGGCAGAGGAATGGGGCTGGAATGGATGACCCTTAGGGGCCCCTTACATTTGCAGCTCCTAGGTGTTCTTGCAGAGCAGAGGAATGGGGCTGGAATGGATGACCCTTAGGGGCCCCACATTTGCAGCCTCCTAGGTGTTCTTGCAGGGCAAGGAATGGGGCGGAATGGATGACCCTTAGGGGTCCCTATATTGCAGCCTCCTAGGTGTTCTTGCAGGGCAGAGGAAGGGGTTGGAATGGATGACCCTTAGAGGCCCTGTACATTTGCAGGCTCCTAGGTGTTCATGCAGGGCAGAGGAATGGGGTTGGAATGGATGACCCTTAGAGGCCCTGTACATTTGCAGGCTCCTAGGTGTTCATGGCAGGGCAGAGGAATGGGACTGGAATTTGCAGCTTCCTAAGTGTTCATGCAGGACAGAGCAACCCCCCCCCCGGGTTGTCCTAAAAAGGAAGGCCACCGGAAGGGAATGGGGTGAAAAAGCAGCCCAGCATCATGGGAACTTTGCAATCAGTAACTTTTGCATTGCGTGCATTGCTGCCTACCACACCAAACCATTTCGCAACACATTCGCAAGGATAACGAGAGACAAGGCCTGACTTCCCTTTTTTCCCGTAATGCCCCAAAAGGGGAGGAATGATGCTAAAACTACGGGAGCGTTGCACAACGGGCTTCCATAGAAATGAATGGCATCTGGAAGAACACGTGCTTTCACGTTATTGTGCAACGTTGGTGACACTAACATGCGCAATAGGCAGGAAAATCGCCAAAAATTCGCGTCTGATAAACTCCACACTCGCAGCATGACCATGCACTTAACTTTTTAGTTACTTTGAGAAATGAGTGAAAGTTACTTTTTAAAACCAAATTATGAAAATAAGTAACTATGTTGAGCTATATTATAACAATTAACCACTTTCTGAAAGTAACTTCCCAAGCTACATGAGAAACAGTATTTCCCCAAGCAGCAAGACTCTCTCTCTTTCCCAATATTGACCGCTCAGCTAAGACAATCAAATTCCAAAAATCTGGCTCATGCCACTACTGAGTCACAACCTTGTTTGGCTTGTTTAACATATGATACATACCACAAGCTAATTAGTGGTAGCATGTGCTAATGCTATTCTATTGATTTATATGATAATTAGTGCTTAGTCAATAAACTTTCAAAGTACAGTTGGCCCTCCATATTCAGGGATTCTGCATCCATCTATCCAAGGCTTGAAAACATTTTTAATCCAAAAAGGAAACCTTGATTTGCCATTTATATAAAGACACCATTGTATTACTCCATTGTTATCATTGGACTTGAGCATACATGGGTTTTGATATCCACAGAATCCTGGAACTGAACTTCAGTGGATACCAAGGACCCATTGTACAGGCATGACTCAGATGACAAAGGCCTGAAAAGAAGCTCCTTTTTACAAAGTTTGTGTGTCCACATAGCTCCTCCTTTCCTATTCATCCTCTGTGTAACCAGATTTTTTTTAGCACCATCAGTATATGGAGGATGGGAAGGAGTACTGGAGAAACACAGTTGCAAAAGGGTGTCTGCAGTAAGCACTGCAATAAATAAGGCCGGAGTTGAGAAAGAATGAAATTCTACTCTAGCTGATTCTACTTGGTTGTGTGTATCTGCCTACAACAGTCAATGTAAACAGGAGCTTCTTCCAGAATTTCTTACTGAGAATGTCTGTACAGCAAAATAGGGAGAAAAGGGAAAAGCAGATAAACCTGCCTCACCAGTTACACTCCCACCCAGCACATTGAAGAAGCAGATTTATAAGTCTAGCCATCAAAATGCAAATCACCAAAACCCCCCCCCCCCCCCCCGGGAAGCACAAAGGTCAGGATGCCACCAAAACCTCAAAGGAGTATGTGCAAATATGTTGATGCGAAATGTTCAAGACAAAATGAAGGCGCTGGTGTAGTAAAAAGTTCCGCTATGCATGGTTTTGCATCACGCAAATCGCAACTTTTGTGCAATTGTAGCGCTAACATAACGTTACGGGGGAATGACGGAAAAGCAAGCAATGTGGTAGAACATCGCGTTATAGGGTCATTGTGCAACGTTTGTTTCACTTCCTTAGCGGAATTGAGGGTCCAAAATTTCGCGTCTGATAAACTCTTGTGTCAAACAAAATGTTTTCTTCTCCTGTCCACCTCATCATAGTATCAACAGCTCTAACAGAGAACAGGGCAGCAGCAGAAACCAGTCCTTGAACTATGTGAGATGCTTCTTCCCACATTCAGTGAAGGAGCCCGTTCCCAGAATTATAAAAGAAAAATATAAGCCATCCCTCATTCTTACAGTCATAATCTATCTTAGTTATACCTCCATTTCCGGGGGGGGGGGGGGGGGAATGAATCCATTACAAGAAACCAGTTGTTTGCAACTAATTAATTCTTTTTGGTTACTTATTCTAATTCGTAATGATACATGCATCCTAAATCAAATACAAATCGGCTAGCAGTTTACAGTGAAATGTTAGTTATTTAATCTGAAATTCTCTCTCTCTGTCTCTCATCAGTCTCTTATTGCCTCAATCCTCCCCAGTTTCTAATGCAATTTCATTCATACTTTCTTTATCTTTCATTCCTTCTAGGTGTTTGGTTCTTAGTTGTGTAGTCTATACTCTCCTCAGTCTCTCTGTTTTTACAATCCCTGCTTCTTTGTTTGCCACCTCATGAGATTATTTCTGGTCCTCACCCTGCCTTTTGAAACTAGTCCTGTCTTTATATCTTGTGTGAGGCTTTAAATTCTGCCAAACTCAGTTTCTCCTTCCTTCATAGAATCTGGTCTGCAAGTATTCAGACAGTTTTCTTTCTTGAGCAGTCAGAATGTTAACGAGTATTCCATGCCACCATGTCAGCAAAGCCAATAATTAATTTAACTTCTAAAAGAAATTCCAAAAGGAAAGAAAAAAATCATGAGAGTTATGTGGTTAAGCAACCCCACCCCACCCCATCTTGCTCATGTTCTTGCTTGCTAAGGGGAGGGGATATACACAGGAGTCACAATGGTTAGCACGATCTGCACAATGTCAGGAATAGTGCCACTCCAAGCCGCATCATTCCTGATCCTCCTGTTACCATTTCTCATATTCCTACTTCTTACATAAAGGTTAGTGCTCATGCAAAAATAAATAAATAAATAAATAAATCACATTTAAAAACTGCTTTTTTATGCTTGTGTACATCCAAGTGTGGTTATTCCATCAGATGTGGACATTATTGGCATCAGTATCTACATAGACTAGATTCTCAACTATACAAATGCAGAATATTAAACTTGTTTCTTCACACCTCCCCAACTTTTTAAATCTGGAGAAAAACAACAGGAACTGAGTCTCTGTGAAATCAGAGTATATAGAAAGGAGGAGGGGAAGTCCAGTGGGAAGTACAGCTTCTCCCTTGGATTAGCAGCATTATTTGTAGTCATCTAAAACTGAACACAGGTCTAGAGTCAGGATCTGCCTGGGCCACCTATAGATTCTCCATCATTGTAATCAAATCTTGACCTCTGAATGCAGGAGTGCCTTGATTTAACTCAGAAAGGACCTTCTAATCTGGGGAAAGATCTGAATGAAAGCCTTGTTAGAGAAGGGATTAGAGCATCCAGCAGGCCTTTGGTCACCTCTGTTGGGGCTGTTTTTTAAGGGCTTCTGCAGAGGCTGCAGGTGGTCCCCAGACTTCCTTTCAGTTTTATCAGAACACACAGGAAGACTGAAATTCCCAGCAGGTAGCAAGAAGGAGAGCTGCTTGCCTTGAACCATCTGTCTTGCCAGTAGCTACTTCCCAAATACACCAAATGATTATTATTTTTTAAAGAAGGATAATTTCACCATGTTGCTGCCTGCAAAAGATGTCAAGTGGGAATGCAGGAGGGCAAGAAAGCCCCCCTCTGTGCACAATATGTGGTTCAAAGGCAGGCACAGATAAAAAAAATATCTGAAATGCGGTCAATAACTTTGGTGTATTTTAATTTCAGGATTAGATGTTCAGGTTTGTTGTGGTACTGAAAAAAAATCCCTTTTACTGCTATTGAAATTAAATATGCCTAACCATGCACCAGATTGTGGCTGTTGGTTAGGAGTCAGTAGCACTGAAATAAATAGGAGTTCCTATTCTTTGATTGCGAATAAGTAATGTATGCCTATATATACTATTGCTGTTGTATTAAAAGGATTTTTAACTGCCATTCCTTCCATACTGGGATATCAGGGGTTATACAAAAGATATGTAAAAGCCAAAATTAGCCATAGTAGAATAAGATGACAAAGGCAGAAAACCATAGCTGGAATTCTGTCAGTGTCTTAGGCATGCCTAAATTCCCCTGTAGAAGTTGCTGGACATTTTTGTTTGATGTGGAATGTCTGCATTAAGTTCAAGGTTTCAAGAGAAGAGTTGCACATGGGGTGCCATTAAGCAAACACATGTGTGCATGCTTTTGGTTGAATATTCAGCCTTGTATTCAGTTGTGCATCGATTACCAGGTTTGCATAGCATAATCAATGCAGCCTTCTACAACCTGTCCAACTCCACTGTAGAGCATTCTAATTAAAACAAATCAGAATAATAAAAACAGAGAGAGAAACAAAACATAAGCTAGGTTAACACTCCTGACTTCTAAGGCATATAAAAAAGGTTTAACCAGCACTTGGAAGGAATGAGTTATAAGCCATGTGGTTACTTACAGTGATTTTTTGGGGGGGAGGCAGAGAGTGTCTATGTGTTGCTGCTTATTATAATAGTCAGATGTTTCAGTTCTTCTGCTTGAAAACTGTAAGGCAGTGGAATGTCAATGCACATGTTTGCACCATTGCTACATTTGCACTTCAGTGGCATTAATTCCCATGTTTGCTTTTGTGTACTTGAAATACAAGACAGTTTATACCACCTTGTTTGCTCTGCTTTTTGCTCCATGGTTGTTGTTTAAAAAACACCTATAATGGTACAATTGCACTATTATGCAATGATGCTATTATAGAACACCACTTCCCCATTCCACACTCAAATTGGGAAGAGGAATGCACATCATGCCACTTTTTCTCTATGCTTTTTCCTATTCCCTCCTCCTTTTCCTTTCTTTTCTTGAACTCCATAATTATATATATATAGTCTCCCCTCCTAACTCACAGATCTCTGATCTGTGACCTTGGAAATCTGCGGAGAGGCGACCTCTGCTGTTTTTAATGGGGCACACCTGCACACACACGGACATGCACCCCATTCAAGCCTATGGGGCTTTAATATGCATGGGCCTCCGTTTTTGTGGATGGGGGGGGGGTCTGGAATGGATCCCCCGAAAAAATGAAGGGCCAACTGTATAGATATAATTCAATATAATGTATAAAAAAGGCATGCTAGAAATGAAAAGTAGTGTGGTCTTCTTGGCAACTCTTGGGAATCATGGTGTTCTCTCAACCCAAGCAACAAATGTTTCCTTGCTGGAGTTCCCTGGGGAATCCCCAAGGGAGGAGCAATAAAACCATACCCACTATGCTCCCAATATGGCAATTAAGTGGAATGAATTATTCACCCACAAACTGGTTACTAAACCATAGCAGGATTGGGGATCTTGAATTTATTATTTCCAGTGGACTTCCAAATAACCCAACAGCAGTACAACATGGCACAGCACCAGGAAAGCCACGATATAATGTGATAAGCTCCAGGCAAAGACTGGATTAACACAGTGTAATTGTGGCATAACGTTCCTTTATACCTCACTTTTCTCACCAGAAGTAGGACTCAAGGCAGTTTACAGTTGAGCAGACACAATATAGATAAGAACAAGCAAAAGATTTTTTAAATTAAGTATTAATTAATTTATTGCACATAAATAAATAAATAAATAAATAAGAAAAGATTCCCATTGAAATAAACTGTCAATCACAATAAAAACATTTTAAAACATGTGTGGAGCAGTTAAAATTGTTCAGTATCCTATTAAAAGCCCTTTCTTTAAAAAAAAGTCAGTTCCTGAAAATGTTCAGAATAGAAAAGGCCTATGTCAGCCATGGAAGGACAGCAAGGAGAGAGCCATTGCAGCCACCCTTGGAAAGGAGTGGGCTCCTCCTGAAGATCTCAGAGCAGGCTTGTCTGGGGCAATGTACCCTTAAATGTACATATAAAGAGCAACACAGTGGATAGGGAAGCAAGTTGCTTTACTGGTGTGATAAGTAATGTTCTTCACTTGTTGTTATGTGCCTTCAAGTTATTTCCAATTTATGGCAGCCCTAAGGCAATCCTATCATGGGCTTTTCTTGGCAAGATTTGTTTAGAGGTTTCCCATTGCTTTCCTCTGAGGCTGAGAGCATGTGACTTGGGTTACATGGCCAAGCTGGGAATTAAACTCTGGTCCCCAACATTCAAACCACTATGCTACACGGGCTCAACCTTATACTTAGATGCATTTTGAAAGGAATTATTTAGTTTTCTGCCATTCATTTCTCTGTCTGAAGATCTGTTTGAAGATTTGTTTCAAAAGTAACAAAATGTATTGCCAAACTAACACAAGAAGAACAACAATCAATTATTTTTAATCTCTGTAATTACAGTGAAAAATGGCTTAGGTCCC
Organism: Sceloporus undulatus; assembly: GCF_019175285.1. NCBI lineage: Eukaryota > Metazoa > Chordata > Lepidosauria > Squamata > Phrynosomatidae > Sceloporus > Sceloporus undulatus. The sequence continues at coordinate 289,667,369 of NC_056523.1, read as the reverse complement.
AATGAGAAAGGGACATGAATCACTTCCTAAAGTTTGAATTGAACATGCTACTGAAATGATAGCCATGCTAGCACCATGAAGCTTTAATGGGGAAGGGATTCCAGAGATAGGATGCCACCACAGAGAAAGCCTTGTGCTCATATTTCCTATACAATAATTGCTCAGCAAAAGGAACCAGAGAACAACTTTGACAACTTTAAGGTACAGGCAGGCTGGTAGAAAAAGAAGAACCATTTCAGATATTTGGGTTTTGAACCATTTAGAGCTTTAAATGGAAGCATTGGCATGGTGAACCAGGCAAAGAGGGGCTTATGGGTCTGAACAGACAGGCCAAAATAAAGCTGCTTTGCGTCACTTTGGACGTATGCTGTTTAAATGCTGCATGCATCCTAAGAGGTCGGAAGCCGTACCAAAGCCACGCTTCAGTCCTAAGGACTGGAGTGCAGCTTTGGCACAGCTTCTGGCCTCTTGAGATGCATGTGTCATTTAAATAGCATACCTCTAAAGTGACCTGAAGCAGCTTTATTTTGGCCTGCCTGTTCAGACTCTATGCTACCATTATAACTCATTAAGATGGAGAATAGTGTAAGCCCATGTGGCTGCACAAATTAAAATTCTGGCAATCACATTTTGCACTATTGAATACTTATGAGTGGCTTTCCAGGGCAGTCTGGCATATATCACTTTAATCTGACTAGGAGACTACTAGAGCATGGATCATCACAGCCAGATAATACCTGGCCAGGAATAGTAACAGCTGACAAACTTGCTGGCACTGATTAAAGGATTCCAGATGCCCCTAACCCTAGTATGGACTGAGTCCGTACGAAATGGCGGCGGCCGTTCCACACGGCCACCACCATCTTGACGTAGCGGACGTGCTGTGTCCACATGCCGCGCCCCATAAATGACGCACGAGTGCGCGCTGCGGCACTTGTGGCGTCTCTTCCAGGGCGCAGGAAGGAGCGCGATTTTCGCGCTCCTTCTTTGCAGCATCCAGGAACCGCACCATTTGGCTGCTGCAGTTCCCGGACGCTGTAATCCACCTCTCTCTCAGCTTCAGGGAAAGGCAATGGCAACCCTCTGTGAAGCAACTTGCCAAGAAAATCCCATGATAGGTTCACCTTGGGGTTGCCATAAGTCGGCAATGACTTGAAAGCACACAACAACAACAACAACAACAACAACAACAGCTGTAATTTGATACTAAATACAGTTGGGATACAGAAAAATGCAACAATTCAAGACCAAGAGATTTTCACTCACCACTACTCCTGATTTATCCTTCAGACCTGCTTGTTATTCATTCTTGAATACTAGCTCACTTCAGATTGTAGCTCATGACTGCTTTATTGAGACCTTTGCAGACATGCCCATTGGATTCCTACCAGATATAACATTATTTCATGTTAGTAAACAAAACCAGGGTAGAAAGTCTACTAATTGGGTAGAACCATGCAACAGACAATGGCCAAGATCTTAATGGTCTCCTAATGGAATCTAAATCTCTGCCCATGCCAAGTGCATACTTAAACCAATGCTCAGGGAGAATGGTTATTTTTTCCTCTCTCGGCAGCTGGAGTCTACCAGGCACAGCTTCATCCTTTGACAACAACAACAACATATTTATATTCCTCCTTTTCCTGAAGGATTAGCTCCAGTGATGTATCTTCATGCCATTCAGCTGTCCTTGCTTATCTGGGAAGGAAGAAGTAGCCATCACCTTTCACCAGATAAAAACAAAAGCCACTTTGTCCCAGGGCGCTCAAGGGTAGCTAATTGCATCCTTGCAACCAATCAATACCTGATAGTGGGTAGAGCTGTGCTGGATACATCCATACTCTGGCTTTGCTTCACGAACGAAGATTCAGGAAGGACGCATCCTGCGCTTTGTACAAGCGCATTTGTGACTAAAAAGGCCAATCCGGGACAAACGGGTCCAGTTGCAGAATGCACAGCGGAAAGTCTCCTTGGGTGATGTTTCTGGGTTGTGGTTCTTTCTGCTTTGTCATTTCTCTTCGAGACTCGTTCGCTGTGAGCTTTCGAAAAAGGCTGCAGCATCGTGGATAGTGTGTCTCCATGCCTCCCAATGCGAGGCCAGGGCAGACCATTGTTGGTGATCAATTTGGCCAAGCCTGAGATGTTGTTTCAGGGAATCCTTGTATCTCTTCTTTGGGGCGCCCCTCTTACGCTGACCCATGGTGAGTTCACCGTAGAATACTATTTTTGGGAGGTGGCGTAGGTCTGAGTAGAGTTTGTCTTTCTCCGCAGGGTCAGCTTGCATAGTTGGGGCATATATACTGAAGAGAACAACATGTGGGAGGTGTAAGGAGATAATGCGATCAGAGTGTCCTGTTGGCAAGGTTTTAAGTTTGGAGGCAATGGAGTTTTTGATCATAAAGCTTACACATCCATACAGCATATCAATAAAAGTACTTATCATGATGTAGCCAGGGGTTACTTCCATATAAGCCATCCACCCACAGAATCTGTCCATAATGTTAAGATCATGTCAGAGTGGGATAGATTTCATTCTCATTGACAGAAGCATATTGGTGCCCACTTTAAGATTAGTTCTTTTACTGTTAAGGCAACATCAGTACAAATTTTCTAGACTCGAAGGTCTGCAAACATTTGGGAACCCAGATGCTAGTGCTCTCCGTTTTTGACCACAAAGAATCAAATTGTCAAGAGGCCGGCAGACCCTTTTAAAAACGTATTGGATAAAGTCTCACTCACCTTCCAAAAAAGTTTACATAGGAATTACGTCAGCATAATATAATCAGCTTCTGGCCCAGGAATAATCTGCAGCTGAAACCCAAGAAACTGTGAAGTCATTATCTAATGGAATGGTACCTAGTATTGATGGCAAACCACCTGAGTTTGATCAAACTATTTACAAATCTCTTGTTCAACATCTTGTTGATGTCCCAGTCACCTACCTAGTCAAATGAGTGTCAAACAAAGAAAAGATACCTGAGGAATATAAAGATGTCTTTGTTGTCTTGCCATATTCAAGGGAAGGAAATGGTTTCATCTGCAATAATAATCACAAAAATGGATTTTCTTATTAGCTACAGATGTAAAAGGCTGTGCCATCAGTGAACCACCACTGCTTTCTGAAACATGTTGGCTAAAAGATTTTGATCCTGGCAGCCAATGGGGTTAAGGGAAGGCAGAGGCAGTCCTGACATTGTAGTACCTATGTGTTTTTGAAGGATGATATCATGACAACCAAATCTGTAACTTGACTCTTATGGCAGCTCACAATACTTTAAAAGCATGCAAAACTTCCATAGCATGAAAACCTAGGTAGTGTAGTGCTTAGTATTAGATTAGATCTGGGATGTTCAAATTCCCACTCAACCTGAATTTTACTAGGTGAATTTGGACACTGAGGCGGGTTACAAACCGCCACTTGGGACGTCCTCAGGACGTCCCAGTTTAAAAAAGGGGCGTCTCTTCCAGACGCCCCTATTCCTGTTACGGACTCTTGTCCATAACAAATGGCAGCGGCCGTTCCAACGGCCACCGCCATCTTGACGTAACGGACGCTGTGCATCCGCACATCGAGCACCACTAATGATGTTGCGAGTGCACCATTGGTGCCTCGTGGCATCATGAGCATGCCGCCAGAAGAAGCTCCATTTTGGAGCTTCTTTTTTGCTCTGTAAGGGAGCCGCGCGGTTTGGCTGCGGCGGCTCCCTTGCGGAGTAAACAGCAGCATTGGGAGACCGCCACAAAGCGGCGGTTTGTAACGCCTCCTAGCCTATTACAATAAAGCAAAATGTAATACTAGGTCTATCAATGGTGACTAACCATTATGGTTATTGACAGTGGAACATGCTGCCGACAAGAGTGGTGACAGCTCCTTCTTTGGAGATTTTTAAACAGAGTCTGGATGGTCATCTGTCAGGAGTAAACTGTACATTAACTTATATGTTTTTAGTTACATCGTTTTAAATTATGATTATCCACTTGACCTTCTGTAATTAATCTTTGACTAAATTCTTACTTTAATTAACTTATGATACATCTTAATTCAAAATACATAATATATTCATTTTCCTTATATATTAGTCCAGATTCGCATTGTCACACAACCATATTGTCTTTCCATCTCTTTTTAAAATAATAATAAAATATAATCCAGTCTTTTTCTATATATTCTTCTGTTTCCCCCCTCATCCAGCATGTCATTTTGTCTAATTCTGCCATTTCATAAACTTTTGTTAACCATTGATTTATATTTGGAGTTGTCTCTGTTTTCCACTTTTGTGCAAAAATTATTCTGGCACATGTTAGCAAAAAACCTAACTTTCCATGTTTTTTCCCCACTGTGTCATCCACCATTCCTAACAGAAACGTCTCTGGTATAAATAATAATTCTATGTTTAACTCCATTCTCAAAACTTTATAAATTTATGTCCATTATTTTTCTGCTTCTGGGCAAGTCCACCATACATGAAAATATGAACCTGGGACATGAGAACATTTCCAACAATTAGGCTTGGAGTTTTTATACATATAGGCAATTGTTTGGGGGATAAGCCCTCCCTCCGGTCCATCTGCCTTGGTCCAGGCCTCAGAGGGAGAGAAGAATGCTGGACCTGATCCCCTTCTCTCCTCACCCTTCTTTCCCTTTTGTGTCATGTCTTTTTAGATTGTAAGCCTGAGGGCAGGGAACCGTCTGTTATCCCCTCTGTTGTAAGCTGCCTGGATTCCCAGTGACTGGGTGGCATATAAATAAATCCTATTATTATTTATTATTATTATTATATCATTTTATACACATTTTCCTTCAGGTCTTGACATGTGATGTATCTCAGTTTTTTATTCTATATATCCTCCCATTGTACATTCATAATCCTATTTTTAAGCTTTGTGCTGAACACTGCCTTTTGGGTGAAGAAACCATGTGTGCCTTCACAGCCTACTTGGGGCTGAATCTATTTGCAGGATAATATTCAGAACCCTGGTTAGCTTCTTTACAATTAAGACTTTGAATTTAGGAGATTATCAGATGGGGGGGGGGAATTGGGGAAGAAAAAGGCATATTCCTGGCAAAGTTGCATGATTACACTGAAGATTTTCAGACGACGTCGCACTTGTCCAGGGCTTGACACATGAAGATCCAGGAATGCTCCAGTAACAAACCATTCTCAGGTCTTCTCTGTGAATGGTTTGTTGCTGGAGCATTCCCGGATCTGCATAATGTGTCTTTAGTAGGCTGCAGTCTCCATCCAAACTTTGGAAGATGGCACTTATCAGAATTTATGGGACAGAAAGTGCTTACAGTTAGAACAGAAATCTATACAGTGGTGAAGTTTTAGTTGGAGTTTTCAATAATGAGATCTCTTTCAGGATTAAACTGTCCTTTAGGGATTTAATGCAGGACTCATAGTTGTGCTACTTGCTTTAGGAGTTCATTTGCTTCTGGTTTGTTCAGCTGTAGATTGATATTTATTTCAAGCTTTCTCTCACTCTCACCCAAATGATACAAAACAATGCAATGCTATTCCAGGACGTCTTGCTACTCAGCAGTGGCAGCCAGTGACTTCCATGTCAGGGGTATGAACCTACAAATGAAATGAAACGAAATAGGAAGCAAAGCAAGCAAGTGGTGAGATGGAGTTCCACAGTATGGGAGCAACCACTGAGAAGACTCTGTGTCCTCACCTGAAATTATGCTGGGCCAGAGAGAAAGCCCTCACTTGTAGACCCTAAAGTTCAGACAGGCTCATACAAGGAGGCACCAAAGCCGTAATTCAGATCTGAATTCCCTTTGTTATATTTTCAAAAATAAAATGACACACAATGGATATATAAAGAAGCTGAACTGATTTAATCAAGATTGCCTGAGAAAATAATAGAGAAATGAAAAAAGAGGTGAAAAAATTATTGTGCCATTGCACAATAAAACCCCCAATAATTGCTAAAGACAATATGCAAAGTGTAGAAGCCAAGAAAAGTTTACTTCTACTGGTCAGGCCAGATATTCAAGTGCCCAGTGACTGTCTCTCTCTAAGAAGATATATGGGTAATCTTCTGGCCCCAATGAAGCAGACTGTGTGGCAGACTGGTGCAAGACTGAAAGGCAAGGCAGCAAATTAACTGTGTTGGAACTGAGTACTGTGAAGCTAAGCATACTGAGGCACGGGTACGTAAGTGCCAGAAGCAGAAATCTCATCAAGAATGGCATGAATTATTCAGTACCTCTGTTTTCATCTCTCACAATGTAGTTGGACATTTTGGGCAAGGACCAGACTTCCTAATGCCTGTAAGCTCATGAAACTATATGTGCCAGATGACTGTTGGTTCAATTAAATAAAGTATTATCTTCAGGCTAATGGTGACATTGAACTTGACATTGATGAGCATACTATGTGTCCCCTCAGCAAATGAACTAAACAAAATATTGCTGAACGATAGTGGTTATTCTTTAATACTATCTATTGACTTGCATTCCTTCTCTGCTGGCTTAATCAGAGCTTGGAAAACCTATTGTTTTGCACTACAAACCACAGAATTTCCTCACTAGCATGACTAATGACCCAGTTCATAATCTGTTGCTTTCTGCCCTAGCCACCTTCCTTAACAGTTGATGCTGCATTTCCATACTGCGCCTCCCTCTACCTAGATTCCCGCCTAAGCTCCTTAGTCCTGAACAGTCAATATGAGGAGGATTTCAGCTTTGGCCAAGTTTGATTGAAACTACCTCCTGCTCTTCTTTGGACTCCACTCATGGCTCCTTAGGGACTCCAAGGAGATATATACATATATGAGGACTTACATCTCTCATCATATTCCCATGGAATATTTCTTTAAAAATAATTAGCTATAGTTAATGTCCTGAATCTTCCAAAGTAACTACTTTGATACCTGTAATTTTTAAAGTCACTATTTACTTTATCATGTCTGAATTTTTTTAAAAAATAGTTAAATGCTACAAGCCACTAGCCTGCCGTGAAAACACACCTTCTTCCCATCCACCTTATTGCAACCTGAGTGCTCACAGCACAGCACAAGGTACAGCCTGAGCAAGCATTTGCACCACATGATATTCCTTCTATACCACATAGTAAGGCTGCATCCATATAAATGTAACTACTGTAAATGTTTATATTTATGTTGCTATGTTTTTGTTGTTGTTATCATTGTCATTGTTACATACCATCAAGTCATTTCTGACTTATGATGACCCTAAGGTGACTCTATCAAGAGGATTTCTGAGGCTGAGAGTGTATGACTTGCCCAAAGTCACCCAGTGCGTTTCCAAAGCCAAGCTGGGATTTGAACTCTGTTCTTCAGAGTGGTAGTCCAATGGTCAAACCACTACATCATTCTGCCTCTCACATGTTATGTTACTATCATAATATAATGTACTTACACCATTGTTACTGGAAAGGAAATCAGTTACAAGTGAATTGTTTTTTGTAACTAATCACTTCTAAGGTCTAAGGTCTATCTAGTTTTAATATGTCCAGCATTTGTTAGCATTTTGGAGCCTCACACATTGGTATTTCATACTGCAGAGGATTATGATGCACAAAGATACAGCGGGGGAAGGAAATGACTGGATGAATGTCAAGTATGCCTATCAAAGATGTTTTTTGGCCCATGTAGAAAAGAAAGTGGCTTTCTTCCCATACCAGATGGTTTAATTCTTGATTGCCTGCACTTTATAACAAAACCATAATGAAATCACAAGGTCTTTGAATGATAGGATGAGGACGCCTACAGTTTATATTTTTAGGATTTCCCACCCCAAATTCTATCAAAATCCAAATCCACAATCTGCTGATATATTGTATTAAAAAGTCTGCATAAGGCATGTTCCTCTGTGTGGGCAATCTATGTTGCTCTGCATGCAGCATGAAAAGCAGGAGAGTCAATAGTTTGAAAGTTGTAGACAGAGAGAAAAGTAAAGGGTACTTATCTGCAGTGGTTAGCAAAAGTTCAGTGGGAAACAGAGAGCAGCTAAGCTAGTTTCCCTTTAAAGAAAAAGAAAAATCAGAGGCAGTCCACCATGGTTTATTCATGACCATAGAAAGAGGAAAAACTGGGGCGCATTAAATAAAATCCACAGGAGAAAAACAAGAAACAAATCAAGCAGTTTGAAAGATTGTCTTTTGTTAGCTGAAAATGACCATGTTTTAAGCATTTTTGAGACATGCCTGCTTTTTCTCCTCTGGGTTTTCATGGCCATAACTTGGAGTCTAAAGGTAGTGATAGTGTAGCCCTTCACATGTTGTTCAATCGCAAGTCCTAACAGCTTTAGCCAACAAGAGAATACTGGGAGTTGTAGTCTAACAACATTTAGAGGGCCACATATTTCCCAGTCCTGCTGTGGGATGTATTAACCTGCTTCATATCAAGCCAACTACAATAAAACGGGTTATATGTGGAGTGCTATTATAAACAACATCACAATCACTTCAAGCCTTCCACTACTTGACAGACCTGCTGTATTTTAGCAATATCCTTCTTTTTATTTTAAAAGTGTTTTTTCACCAGTTAATATTCAATTAATAATGTCACTGTTTAACAGACATATGTACTACATTGTTGTATATGAATCCTCATAAAACACTCCATACAAATTTTGCTTAAAGTGAATAATCAAATCAGAATTATTATTAATTAAATTACTTAAAGAATTAAGGAAAGCATTTGATAACCTTAAATATCTGGGGAAGCATCTAGGGATCTGCCTATGGTAGGGGACAAAAGAGGGCATTGCCTCCCCCCTCAAATGAAAATTCTGCCCCCCCCCCATGATTTTTTTCTTTAGTCCCCAATTTCTAGTATTTAACATACTGAGGCACTAAAAATTGTTCACACATAGAACTGTTCTAGTTGCTGTGTTTGCATTCCCTTGATCACTTTCCCTGTCCCCTTTCTTTGGATGCCTACATTGTACTTCTAAAGGCTCAAATGACATTTTAAGTTACTACAATGCTAGACATTTGAGTACTGAAGGAAAAATTCATGAGAAGAGAAGAATTTTTGTTTGGGGGCACTGCCCTCATTTATCTTTGCTCTTCATAGCTACATTACTGGGAGAAGCCACATTTCTTGAATAACAAGCATCTATTATCCAAATATATATATGTTACACAGTATCTACTGAGGAAATAGATTTAATTGTATGAAAGCTCATGCTGCCAACTTCTTTCCTTAGTTAGTCTCAAAGATGCTAAAAGATCCCTCTACAAGCATAGATCCCTCTATGGCTCCTGGGGGGTTGGCCTGGCAGAGGCCTCAAAACCTCTGCTTGTGCCTTCCCTCACCACCCACTCCACTGGTCCCTCGCTTGCAAGAGGAGGAGAGGAGGCACTTGTGTTGGCTCCTGGGGCATTGGCCTGGCAGGCGGTCATGGAAACTGTTTTTGCCTCCTTTGACCTTTGATCTGTTGTAATTGTTTTTTTTAATTAATTGTGACAAATTGTAGTTTTTAATGTTTAGTATGTTGTATGGATTATGGTTTTTGACATATTGTAATTGCTATTTTTATGTTTTTCTATTAGGTTCTATGTTATGTTTATACTGTATTTAATTTGTTTAATATTGTTTTTATGTGGACTTGTGTTGAGGGGTTGGGAAAAGGATTTTCTTGAACCTTGTTTGACTTGTAATGATCTTATGTTTTCCTATTGATTGCCACTGTATGGATATTGCTTATTGTTACTGGCTGCTTTATATTGCTGGGGGGCTGGGAAGGGATTAGTTTGTTTTTATTGTATTTTTATTGTATCTTCACTGTTGTTAGCCGCCCGGATTCCTTGTTGATTGGGCGGGATAGAAAAATAATATTTATTATTATTATTATTATTATTATTATTATTATTATTATTATTATTATTATTATATGAAAGATTAATGGAGAGGGGACAGACAAAAAGTAGTTCTGGAATTGTCAGAATGCTGGAATGAAGGGTCTGTGTTTCACTTTTTCAGTGGATTTCTTATAGGATCTGTGGGCCAAAACAAAAGGGTAGGAAAAAGTGGCTTGAACTGCTTTTTCTGAAAGTGGTTCAAAATCCTGCTGTCTGCACTGGCTGCTCCCACAACGACCTAAATGCACAAGGCCTGACAGCACAGAAAACTCGTTTCTGCACCATCCATGTGACCAGCTATTGCCTAGATGTCATCCCATTGGATGGCTGCCCCTTTTGATCGGCCACACAGTCGCACCTACAATCCTTCAGCATACAGGACATCAGAACATCGGTGTGCCCAGTAAAACACTGGGAAACCACAATCATGGAGACCCTCCCACATATCCCCTTTACCCTCCCTTCACCCCATGCCCCGTTTTGGACTGTCTGGTTTGTGTATGCTGTAATTACCTCCATTTCAGCAAATGCAAAACCATTCGGAGTCTGGGGCTCTCCTAGCAGATAACGATCACCAATTAGCAAACATTAATCCTCTTTTGCATTCTCAGCCTGAGGCCAGCCATCAGCACAGAACAATACACATGCAAATCACTCCTGCATTCCCAGGCTCATACAGTACACCCAAGTTTTTCCAGGCAAAGCATTCTCTGAAGATGCCAGCCACAGATGCTGGTGAAATGTCAGGAAGAAAATTTTCCAGAACATGGCCACATAGCCCGAAAAACCCACAAAAAACATTGAAGAGATGGTGTGAGTAGGGCAAGACACAGTGGAAAGAGAAAGGAGAAACCCCCGTTTTTTTAAAAATTAAAATTTTAAAATTATAAATTTCAAATGTGAAATGTGTGTGTGTGTGGTGTGTGTGTGTGTATATATATATATATATATATATAATCTTTAATTTTTCACTTTAACCACATAACAATATACATGCAGCTCTTATCCATAACAGAGATTAAAATCTATTTTTCCTCCATGTTATCTGTGGCCTTCATAGCTTAGAAAACTTACTTTTTTGGATCTCAGCTCCTCTAATTCCAAGTCAGAATTACCACTGGTCCTGATCACCAACATATAAGAGTATATTTAAGAAGTAATATTTCCATGTTCTCCTGGTCATTAAAGCCACTTCTCTTTTGCATGAAATCTGTTTTTATCTTCTGAGGGTGGATGGAGAATTAGCATAGTCCAGGCATTTTTGATACCAATTAGTTTCCCTCATAGCAGAAGTTACACAACATGGAAGCATAATTATAGTTAACATAGTGAAATTAAATATTTTTTACTATGCTATTTTTTCCACTTATGAATAATAAGCCAGTAGTTTCCAGCTACCAGCTTCCCTTGGGGTCCCTGTCTCACACTCCATTTGCCACAGCTATCAGGAAATACTATGCCTCTTGTAGGCTTCATATTCCTCCAGTTCCTTATAGCACTAGGCCAACCAGCTTTCTGTGGTCTCCTATTGGGAATGAGCAGTCAAAGCTCAAGGCATTGCAGAAAGGTAATAGTTTTTTTCCCTGGCATGAAAACTGCTGTTCTCTATAAAGTGTTACCCTCAGGCAGACACTTAGGAAACATCATTATAAATCTGGTAATTACAGTGGTTGAGGGTTAGGTGGAAGCAGTATGCTGAATTGTTCCTGCAGATTCTGTCCTGAGCATTACTTGAGTGCAGAGGAAGAACTCTGTCATCAGAATGTAGAAACAGTTACTTTTGCACTAAAACTCCCCATTGTAGCTGCAGGATTCTGGGAGTCCAAAAGGTAACTTTCACCAGTCTCTGCCCCTTTTCAAGAGTATGCAAACTATAGCTTGCATAAGAGCATGCAGATATAACAAGCACTTCACAGAGGAAGCTGGCTCATGCCAGCTCACACTGTTTGCCCATCTAGTCTAGTATGGCTTCTTCTGACTGGCACTGGTTCTCAAGAGTCCCTAGCAAATGTCTGTTGTATTATTTGGTACATAATACAGTGGGCCCTGGGGTTTGGTTCCAGGACACGCCAACCCCAGATACCGAAAGGATGCTCAAGTCCCATTATCTGCAAGCTGAGTCTCCCTGGTTGAAGAGCGGGGTATAAATACAATAAATGAATGAATGAATGAATGAATAAATAAATAAATAAATAAGTGAAATGGGATAGTAATATGTTGTCCCTTATATAAATTGGCAAAAGCAAGGTTTGCTTTTTAGAATTTATATGTATTTTAAAATATTTTGAAGCCATGCATAGTTGAATCCATGGATATAATGAGGGACAGACTATACTTTTAAAGAGCAATGGTTGAACATGGGAGCTTCTGCAGGCAATCACAGGCTCTACCACTGAGTTATGTTCTCTCACCCATAAATATAGAGTAATGGTTAGTTAGCTGTGAAATCCTGGTCTCCTTACTGGAGGAATTCCTGAGGGCAAAAGGTTTTGAAAAAGACCCTTGTAAAGTGATTTATTGGGTTATGTGGAATACCTGCAAAAGGAGTCAGCCACCCTGGGAAGTTGCTAGGTAACAGAAGTTGCTGCATCATTGATCACCCAATGAGAGATCGTTCTGGTGATGTAATGCTTCTGCTCCGGTTTGTGCTGCTGATATCATTTTGGAAGAAGCCAGAATGCAGCATTGTTCTCAAAACAGGGGAACACTTTGACCAGATTCAGTATGAATTAATTATTAACACACACACACACACACACACACACACACACACACACACACGGGAGAGGTCACATTTGGTTCTGCTAACTACTTTGTTAATGTACTATGGCTGCATTTGCATGGCAGAAATAACCTGATTTGACACCACTTTAACTGTCACGAATCCATGCCATGGAATTCTGGGAACTGTTGTTACACCAGAGCTCCAAATAAGTTTGCACTCATAATGACCATCCAAGGGGATCAGGGGGTTGAGGGGATGAATTGTATGCTGTAGCGGAAACTAGCATGGCTTTGCCTGGGCTAACCCAGCAAAATGCCTTTGTATTGCCTTGCTCTTCCTCCAGAAGAACAAGCTGACACTATGATGTGAAGGTAACATGGTATATTTAGTTCTCTAGGAAGCCCAGGGACTGAGGCATGGGTTATGAAGCAAGGACTAGGGAAGTCTGTACATGGCCAACAGGTATCTCGGCTGTAGTCAAAACTTGTATCAAATTTGTTCTCTTTATGGAATTTTGTCAGTTTGTGTGCTTTTCAGTACTAACTTTGTAACCCTGAAAAACTATATTAGCACTTTATCATACAGGGGAAAATTGGGGGTTTAAACAGATTTTTCCCAGTGACAGTTGTGTGACTGCAGCAAAGATTTTCACACACATTGCATTTAGGACTTATCTTGTGAAGAACCAGGAATGCTCCAGGAACAAGTCATTCATGGGATTTCCCATGAATGATTTGTTGCTGGAACATTCCTGGTTCTTGCCGGGATAAGTAATAGAATCCTAGAATCGTAGAGTTGGAAAAGACCACAAGGGTCATCCAGTCCAACCCCCTGCCATGCAGGAAATCTCAGTCAAAGCATACCCGACAGATGGCCATCCAGTCTCTGTTTAAAGACCTCCAAAGAAGGAGACTCCACCACACTCCAAGGAAGTGTGTTCCACTGTCGAACAGCCCTTACTGTCAGGAAGTTCCTCTTAATGTTGAGGTGGAATCTCTTTTCCTGGAGCTTGCATTCATTGCTACGGGTCCTGTTCTCTGGAGCAGCAGAAAACAACCTTGCTCCCTCCTCAATATGGCATCCCTTCAAGTATTTAAACAGGGCTATCATATCACCTCTTAACCTTCTCTTCTCCAGGCTAAACATCCCCAGCTCCATAAGTCGTTCCTCATAGGGCATGTTTTCCAGACCCTCCATCATTTTAGTCACCCTCCTTCGGACATGCTCCAGTTTCTCAATGTCCTTTTTGAATTGTGGTGCCCAGAACTGGACACAATATTCCAGGTGGGGCCTGACCAAAGCAGAATACAGTGGCACTATTACTTCTCTTGATCTAGTCACTATACTTTTATTGATGCATACAACCTAAAATTGCATTGGCCTTTTTAGCTACCACATCACACTGTTGACTCATGTTCAACTTGTGGTCTACTTGGACTCCTAGATCCCTCTCTAATTGTGACGTCATGTGAAAATTTTCACCGGGATTGCATGACTGTCCCTGGAAAATGCCTGTTTAAACCCCCAATTTTCCCCATGTGGTAAACTCCTTAGAGTAAACAAGCTTGGGAGCCAGCATGGTACAGTTGTATGAGTGTTAGACTATGACTCTGGAGACCAAGATTCCAATCCCTACTCAGCCATGGAAACCCACTGTGTGATCTTGGGCAAAACAAACTCTTTCAGCCTTAGAAGGAGGCAAAGGCAACACCCCTTGAACAAATACTGCCAAGAAAACCCCATGATAGGTTTGCCTTAGGATTGCTATTGTTAGGAAGTCTCTCGCTTAGGGGAATTTTTAATTAGCTCAAATATAGCCGAGGGGAGGCCCTAACAAAACCACGTGCCGGAATCGGGTCCCAACAGTGTATACCAAAGGTTGCCAGCAAGCCCCAAGAGAAAGAGAGGCTGATACCAACTAGGTCCAATTAAAAGGGTAATGTTTATTAGAGCACAGGGAAAACCACACAGCAAAAGGGGAGCATACACACACACACATTCAATGCTACAGCAGGGGATGGGTGAGTTAGGGAGATAGGTTTGAGAAAGAGAGGCACCACTAGGTAATACTACCTTAGAAGTCTTCTCCGGTAAGTCTGATGAAGCTTGGATGGATAGTGGATCATGGCCGCAGGAGCGTGGGGGAAGAGGGCCACGGGAGCTAAGATCAGAGTTCAAACTGGCGTGGACCAGCTTGCAACCTGGTGATAGCACAAGGAGGGTCCAAAAACCCGGGGTTCTTATAGTGCGAAACGTAGCTAGAGGCTAGGGAGACTTGCTAGACAAAGGTGTTGATTGCTTGGGCTTTGTTAAATCAAGAGCAGGTAAAGTGTTGTACCATGCATTTAGGTCTGGACACAATTCGGAGGGGTATCCGACTGGATTACTGAGTCATTAAACTGATCACTGGCTCATCAGGTGTGAAGCCAAGTCTATTGTCTTATTTGGGTAAACAGTGGTGATTCTGGTTTGGCGACTCCCAAACTTCCTGCGGAGAATTTCCAATTCCATCTTTTTTCTAGAGACTCTGCCTTTGCAAGGCAAGTTGCCTATGTGGTCTCCTCACCTTTGGCTTACTGGCAGGTCCTCTATGAGGTTAGTCAGGGGTCATAGTACAGACCGCATGTACCCAAAATGTTATTAGAACCAAACTTGATAACGCTATGAGTCAGAAGTGATTTGAATGCACACATTTTCTGCAGCTGCTCCCAACTTATGGAATGGCCTGCCAGATGAGATCCGTCAAATTACCTATCTAGAGAGCTTTTAAAAAGCCATTAAGACGGATCTCTTACCAGCAGGCCTTCCTGGAATAAAATACTCGGCCACAAATAAGACTTCCCATCTAGTGAACTCTGCCCATGATGATTATTATTTGGATTAGTTGGCTTTTAATATGTAGTTTTTAATCTTACACTGTTTTAATCTTGTTTTAAGGGGGGCATTATGTAAATATGGATGTATTTTAATTTGTTGTACACCGCTTTGATTGCCTGGCAAAAAGCGGGATAGAAATAAATTTATTATTATTATTTATTATTATTTTACAACATTGGTAACAACAGGCTCAGGGCTCCCATTTTCTTCAGATTCTGGTCTGTCAGGGTAGGAGGCAGAAATGCATTTCTTTCTCTAAACAAAACTGAATCTTCGGTATGGTATTTTAATTTCTTCAAGGGGAAGGGAAAATCCTTTTCAGTGGCCCTCCAGGAGTTGTTGAAGTACAACTCCCAGCAGCTGTCTAGCCAGCAGAGCCTGTAGTGAGTGCTGGGAGGTACAGTTGAACAACACCTGAAGGGCCACACAGTTCCCACCCATGTGATACACATTTATTTGGGACTACCATACTGAACATGCCATGGCTTACTTCTGAGTAGACAGGTATAAGTAAATATAAAGTATGATTACACAAAAAACACTGTCTTCTATGATGCATTAGTTTCCTTCCTTCCTGGCCTTTGGGAAAGGCTTAAAATCATAGTTATTCTCAGTTCTTTTCTCTTAAATTGATTTATTGGGATGCTGAATAAAGGTGATTTAAGATGTAATTTACAGGATCTGAATATTTGCACTGAGTATGTCTTCATATGCTGCTTGATCCTATTTAATTTTCAGGTTTTGAAATTTTGGATTATTGATGTTTTATTGCTTATCTGATGTGCAATGAAAGGAAATTTACCCCAGAGGTGAGCCGTACTTTTGTAAAAAAAGAAAAAGAAAAAAAGAGGATCTAATTCTGTACAGTTACCTGAGAATAGAATACTTTGGATGAAAAAGGTATTATAACTGACAACAAATGACTAGATCTATGCAGCAGTATAGTGGACCCTTGTTATACACTGGTGTTTTTTTCCAAGATCCCCCGTGGATAACAAAATCCGTGTATGCTCAAGTCCCATTAAATATAATGATATAGCAAAATAGTGTCCCTTATAAAAAAATGGAAAACCAAGATTTGATATTTGAAATTTATACTTTTTTTTGAACATTTTCAAACTGTGGATGCTTGAATCCGTGTATAAGAAATCCGTATATAAGAAGGGCCGACTGTATAGGAAGAAATAATATGGATAGGTTCCTAAACCACACACACAAAAATCAGAGCACTTAAACATATTTCAGCAAACCTTTTATTCAAAACTAACGGTATGCACATGAGAAATAAAACAACCAGCTCACACAACCTGGAATAAGTAAACTAAAGCATCTTGACCCTCCTACAGACTTCTTCTTCTTGTGTACCTTCAAGTTGTCTCCAACTTATGGTGACCCTATCATGGTTTTTTGGGGGGCTGAAAGTGTGTTACTCGCCCAAGGTCACCCAGTGGGTTTCCATAGCCAAGCAGGGAATCAACCCCTGATCTCCAGAGCTGTGGTCAAGCAATCAAATCATGCTGGCTTTCATCTGAGACCACTTGATAACTTCTTCCAAATAGATCCAGGGCTGACTTTTTCTTTCATCCACTTCTTCCTTGTTAAAATTTCCATTTTGGTGGCTAAACACACACACATCTATACTTTTATGACATGCTGTTGATTGCTGGTGAGGCAAGCTTCTTTGCTCTCCCCTTTTCTCTCTGTTTTGTTGTTCACGCATGCCTAGTGAGGGATTCTGGAGGCAGTTGCTGTTTACAATGCCTGTTATAGGCAGGTACATATAGTTCAAGGGAGATCAGATACAGTAGAATCCTGCTCTTTCCCACCTTGGTCTTTGTTTATTATATTGATTATTGTAGACATACTGCTGCAACCTGATGCCAAAAGTCTGTGTTTTGCCAGCCTTCCTTCACTGGCCTTCAAATTCCAAAGCTGCTGAAAAATATCCAGCTAGTCAGAAGATGAGGAGGAGAAGGGGGAACTGGGTAGTCATGAAAACCTGAGAAGGTTTGTTATTTTTAAGATTCTGTATTTGTATCCATAGTTTGCTGTTACTATTTCTACACTTAATATAATAATCACGGTGTGGAATGTGTTTCTTGTGAAACGTAAATATTTCTGCCTAAAGATAGTAAATATTTCTGCCTAAAATATGTCTGATTCCTGCAGCTTTCCCCAGGCGTATGCTAGAATGCAACTATTCAGGTTCTTCTTACAAAGCATAAAAAGGCATGCAGTATCATTGTTGATTAGGTGGCAGCTACGGATGTAAGCATATGTCATGGGAATTATTGTGTAATCAGAGTTGTTAACTGGGTAATTTTGGTATTTAAATGGAAGCTTAACATGAAGCCTAACAAAGCAATGTCATTTATTTTGAGAATTCTCTCCAGCTATGCAGGTGAAAGGTGTACATGACTACATCACCTGATTCTAACATTTAAGAAAGCTAAAAAGAAGGTCTAAGCTCCTGTGAAGAGGGGGGAAATGGCACAGGAAGACAGATGCTTGCAGGCCTTTTATCTCCCATGTAAATTACAGTAATATGACATTTCCTCTTTAGTAACATAACAGCTTCAGTAACAAGATTTCCAAATCACATCACAGTGGCCTTCATACTGAAGTGACCACTGGAACCAAACCAAGCCATCAAGTTTATGTGTAGACAGAGTAACTTGAAAACACTACTTTATGAGGTTACAACTCTCAGGATCTCAAGCAGTAGACAAAACTAGTAAATTTTCTAGAAGATACAGAAAATACAGAAAAGAATCATCGTTTAGTTGTAAAGAACATGGTTTGCATATAGAGGATTGTGGCATCTCCAGATAAGGCTGGAGTAACTTCTGTCAGAAACCCTGGAAAGCTGCTAATAGACAGGTCAGGCACTACTGAAATGGACCAACCATTGGCATGGGCTAGTATCTTACTTTCTCCTAAGCATTTCAACCTTGGTGGTGCTCAAGGAATTCCACTGCTAGATCTCCTCAGCCAGCCCAGCCATTGCTGACACCAGGGATGTTACTAGAGGGGTGCAGACTGCACTGGATGACATCTCAGAGTGGGGTGAAAACCTAGTGGGGTGGTCCCTCACTGTCTATCCCAGGACCCCCCTGGCTACCCCACTCTGCCAGCCAGGGTGCCTCTGCTGTCCATTGGCTGCAGCCACTGGTGCAGGTGGAAGGCTGCCACAACCTAGCAGCCCCGCCAGACCCGGAAGGGGTTTTCATTATTACCCAGAGATGTGTTTGTTACAGTTTATGCTTGGGACACGAACGGGAGAAGCACACAGGGATGTGCTAATCTCCCCCCCCCCGATTGTACTATGTTTTAATGACATTATCATGATACATGTCTCCCATGTGATAGAGTCTAGTGAGTCCAGGTTTTGAAAGACAGGCAGGAAATCA
Source organism: Sceloporus undulatus (assembly GCF_019175285.1). Taxonomy (NCBI): domain Eukaryota; kingdom Metazoa; phylum Chordata; class Lepidosauria; order Squamata; family Phrynosomatidae; genus Sceloporus; species Sceloporus undulatus. Next base: position 289,648,518 of record NC_056523.1, on the reverse strand, counting down.
ATCAACCCACTAATCAAACAAATAATATGAGGATGGGGGTAACTATTGGTTCCTGTTCAAGCTTGATGTTGTCACCACCAATACAAAATGCCTTTTCATAGTATACAATTATAGCACTATGATTCTACTTTAAATGCAATGGCAACTTCCTATGGAATCCTAGGATTTCTAGTTTCATGAGGTATTTTGAATTCTCTGCCAGATACCTCTAGTATAAACGATATAGCTTAATGATATAGCATGAAATGACCAAAGACTATTGTTTACAGAAGTTCCTTCCTAAACTAAATCCTTGGCTATTATACAATGACAGCAATTTAGAGAAGAGGTATTATTCAAAACTTTCTATATCTAAGACTCTGTAATCATCTGGGGGTGGGTGGTTTGCAGTAACTGATTTCCTCATCATCCAACTCACGTACACAAGTCACCACATCAAAACAGATGAAACAACAACAAAAATCCAACACACAAGCTTTGAACCCTTTCAAATTATGACATTTAATGATTTATACAAATGTTAGGCCTGTGCAACAGCTGGGCTTCATGCAGTTTGTTTCTTAAGTGTCCCAACGTGGTTTAAAAGCATTTCAGAACATGAACGTGTATGCCATTTGTAATAAATTAGGCCCATTGCTTTTAATTAAAGAGGCCAACCAATAATTTCAGCCATGCTTATGCAATACTTTTCTCCATGACACTTTTTAATCTCTTTCCACTTGTTTTTGTTTGACTGAAAGGCTTAAGAAACAGTCTTTAATTAACTAACTGAAATGAGCCTCCTAACACTGAGAACTAGATTAAGAAAATCCTTTTAATTACTGGAACTAGATTTAAGTTTGATGGTGAATGCTACTTAAATACCCTCTTTAAATTGGACTTTAATTAAAAGTGGTAAGGTGCTGTGAAGTCCCTTTATTTACACCAGTAACTCCTTTGAGCTGAAACTTTGCCTTTGCTGGAATCAGTGGGGGATTCACTTTCAAATCTTTCCCCTTGTTTAAGAATTAAACAAACGAAGTTAGTTAAAATAAGAGGGACTGACCAAACACAGATTGTCATGTAAATTCCTGGTGTTCCCCTGCCCCATCTAATTTCTTTAAGCAAATATCTTGGAATTGTCACCAATTTTGATCTGATTTTTATAATAACCCAACATATGCTTAATAATATTACACAAAGCAGAAGATTCTACATTCTACAGAGGACAAGCACAGAATTCAAAATTTGGCTGGGTCAAAACTAACAAGCATAGCTAACATGGCATAGTGGTTTGAGTATTGGACTACATCTCTGGAGACCAGGGTTGAATTCTCAGCTTGGCCATGAAACCCACTGGGTGACTTTGGGCAAGACACACTCTCTCAGCCGCAGAGGAAGGAAATGACAAATCTCCTCTGAACAAATCTTGGCAAGAAAACTCCATGATAGTGTTTCCTTAAGTCCAAAATGACTTGAAGGCACACAACAGCAACAACAAAACTAACAAAATGAATTCCAACAAGGATAAATGCAATGTATTGCATCTAGGCAAGAAAAATGAAAAACACAAATATAGTATGGGTGACATCTGGCTTGAAAGCAGAACATGTGAAAAGAATCTAGCTTCACAAGCTAAACATGAATCAACATCATGATGAAGTGACAAGAAAAAGCCAATGCCATTCCAGGTTGTGTCAACAAGAGTATAGTTTCCAAATCAAGAATAGCAGTAGATCCACTCTATTCTGGTTCAGTCATATCTCACCTGGAGTACTGTGTCTAGTTCTGTGCACCACAATTCAAGAAGAAACGTGTTCAGAGGTGAGAGACTATGGGCTGAAGCACACGGCCTGGAAGGATCAACTTCTGGATGCTCTGGCCCCAGTCATGCTGGGGTGGTGATGACTGCTTGACCTGTTTCCAAAGTGGACCACTGCTGCAGGTCTCAAGCTGATGCCACCGAGAGTGGATTATCTCTGTTTCTTTTTGGGCTGGCTTTTAGCCCCCCTGGCATGGCCTTGTTGTGGTTTTTGGCCGCTTTGGAGGTGTGTGTCATCTAAATGCCATGTCCCCAACATAGCCAGAAGCTCCTTTTTTGGCCCACATGTTTCAGGCCATTATTACTTCTTATGCTTTACTTCCAAGCTCTGCCTTTTAGTATATTACCTGCATATTCCTATTCATAAGAGCAGTGTGGTGTAGTGCAGTGCTGCTCAAACCTTTGTTCTACAGATGTTGGGGACTTTAGCTCTCAGAATTCCTAACCACTGACCACTTAGCTGGCTGGGATTTCTGTGAGATGAAGTCCAAAACATCTGGAGGACCACAGTTTGAGATACACTGTTGTAGTGGTATGACTGTTGAAATTTCAGCTCAACCATGGAAATTTATTACGTGATTCTGGACTAGTCACACTCTTGATATAATCCAGTTTATTTGTGTGTAAAGAGCTTCCATATTGGGATTTTGAGATTGTTACCCTGGCTTCAGCAGGGCATGAATACATTTATTAATAACTTAAATGTGTATACACAATGGATGCTTTCTATTTGATCAGTGAGCTGTTGTGGAGGGACATACTTGTTTGTTCATTGGTATCACCTTCTGTCAAAGATTGAGCTCAGGAGACATATACCAGGCTCCCAACAGAGGAACCTGGCACTACAGAGCTTTGACTGTCAGGAACAGGGTGGGGTCATGAACTATTAAAAAAATTCCCCTTTTACACATGTAGCACTTCAAACAAGAAGAAAGAAGACAGGGCAGGACAGTCAAAATGAAATACTGTTAGATTGTCATTCCTTTATTTTGAATAAAGGGGGATGCTGGATTCATCCTGCTGATAGATGTGAGAGACTGCTATCCTTCTGGTACATCCATATTGGGGATGGGAATTGTACAGACCATGGGCCATATATGTCCCCTTGGGGTGCCAGTTTGGCCCTTGGAACCCCCACCAGTTGTTCCAAAGCCCCCCCCCCATGACCCACTTCTCTTCATCCAAAAGAAACCGTTTATTGCCAATAAATCAATGATACTAAGATAGTCTTGGATTAAGCCTAATATATTGTGGGGGGAGCACTCTGAAGCAACCAAAAGAGAAAACTCTCTTGCACATGTACAAAAGCACTCCAGATTTTTAAAAGAATAAAAAAAACCCACCAAAATGTAATCAGGCACAACATATACATCACTTTTGGGTCATGAGCCAGCGTGGCATAGTTGTTTCAGCATTGAACTGTGGAGATTTTCACACAGAGCATAAGGATGGGAGCAAAGCAGATTGCTCACGTCCTTATCCCATCCTATTCACCTGATCGGGGGAAACATTATACATGAGTCCCAGTCCTGGGAAAAGAGCGGGATATAAATAAATAAATAAATAAATAACAAACACACCTTGTGCTTCTCTCATTCTTCTCCTGTCTGTGAAATGCAATGGATCTGTCATTTGGTATTACGTTAATATCAAATGACAGGTCCATTACACTTCACAGATGGGAGAAGAATGGAATAAGTGCACAGTGTGTGATAATCTTTCACCTGATCGTGTGAATAGGACGGGATAAGGACGGGAGCAATCTGTTTTGCTTGCATCCTTATCTTCTGTGTGATAATCTCCAGTGACTCTGGAGACTAGGTTTCAAATCCCTGCTTGGCCATGGTGATCTACTGGGTGACCTTGGGCAAGTGATACATGCTTAGCCTTAGAAAATCCTGTGATAGGTTTGCCTTAGGGTCACCATAAGTCAGAAATAACTTCAAGGCACACGACAACAACAAATCTCATGACAGCCCTCCGTACAGTAACTCCAGCAGATCCCAGAAACGAGTGCTGTGGTCTGTTGGGCTCTGGAGCATGCACACCCTCAATAGGTACATTTCCAATGTTTAACACTAGGTCTAAACAGGGGAAGCCTAAGCCATTTTGCTGCCTAGGGCAGAGCAACAAATGGCAACTCATAGTGTATGGTAATCAAAGGAGGCAAATTATTTGGGGGGAAAAACCAACACGGTGCAGAAAATCAAGCAAGGGGTTCTTGCCCTCTCTGGCAATAAAAATGCAATAACAACGAAGTGAATAAATATCAGTTTGCTGCCCTTTCATGATATCCAACATCTGCTGTTTGAAGTGGCTGCCTCATTTTCTTGGATATGAGAGAATGCTGGGAAACGTAAAGGCTGTTTCACTGCTTCAGGAGTTGGAGTTTGTCTGAATTAGGGAATTATTTCAGCCAGTTCCAATTTTTAATTCTGTGTTGGGCCTCCATGGCTACTCTCATCAGCTATTCATTGCTATCATGTTCTGATACACCTTTTGCAAGGATGTTAGGTCATTTTAAATATGAAAGAATGCAGATATGATAAGCCTGTTTTATTTTTTTCACTGTTCTTGTGATATGTTATTGATTGTCCATGATATTCATGTTATATTGGTTATACATTTCTGTTGTGAATTTATAGGGTTATTTAGTTCAACTGGAGTAGACCCATAGAATCAATGTGATTTGACTCCATTGAATAATTGATTTAGTGGGTTTGCTCTAATTGGGAGTAACTAATAGGATTCAGACCATAGTATAATGTCTGTCAGCTCACTTAGGGATGTTATTATATTGAGTGGATAATAAATATCAATGAACAAATAAAATACTGATTCTGTGTAACACAGTAGGACTATGACTACTTATGCATCACCAAAAAAGGACTAAAGAAGGTACAGATTTGCATTAAAATTCCATGTTAATTTATAGGTAAATGCAGATTTCTAAATGCAGATTTAGAAATTATTATTATAATTCTAGTAGAGTTACAACACAAATAATTCTTCCATGGTTAGGAACTCTGTCCCATGGTGATCTATGTGCTTACTCAGTCTGCTGTCCAAGTACAGTTGGCCCTCCATATCCATGGATTTTTTTTATTCACAATCATCCATGGCTTGAATATATTCCTCAAATATATAAATTTCAAAAAGTAAACTTTGAATTTGCTATTTTATATAAGGGACACCATTTTACTATGCTATTATATTTAATGGGACCTGACCATCCATGGATTTTGGTATCCAAGAGAGGGTCCTAGAACCAAACCCCAGCAAATACCAAGGGTCCACTGTATGACACTTCAAAGCCTTTTTTAGGGCTTCATATCATGAAACTGGGCTTGCTTTGGAAAGTTCTTCAAATAAAGGAGACTATGGCGCTTTACAGACCGCCCAAAAGGGCGGTCTGCCAGTGCCCGTGTTTGCTGCGCGAGGGAACCGCAGTGGACAAACTGTGTGGTAATAATAATAATAATTATTATAATTATAATTATAATTATAATAATAATAGGATTTATTTATATACCACCCAATCACTGGGAATCTGAGTGGTTTACAACAAAGGGGATAATAAACAGTTCCCTTTGCAGCAAGATAAAGGTTAATAATAATAATAAAAGAAGAACCCGCAAAAAGCGGGTCCTTCTTGCGGCGCCGTTGTGACATCGCAAGGCGCCAGTAGCGCCCTTGCGGCGTCACAAGGGCGCCGAGACATGCAGACACTAGGCGTCCGTCACATCAAAATGGCGGCACCCATCTGTATAGGGTGCCGCTATTTTGAAGCCCTTGTTGCGTGCGAGGGGCAAGGCACATCAGGAAGCGCCGCCCCTCGTGTGTAAAGACAGCACCCAATAGGGCCCGTCTGGAACGCGCCTATATTATAGATTATTCTTGTACAGTTCCACCATTCAAAGACAGCTGTGGTTCCCAGTCCTCAATTCCCAGATGTTGTTTCAGACACAACTTCCAGAATCCCTGCTAAGGGGCCATGCTGGCTAGGAGATTAAGTCCACTGGGGATGCTTCAGATGGAGCTTTTACTGTGCAATTCTCCTACTTCATTCACAGAATTTTATTGTGGGTCCAGATTAGACCATGACATTGTCAATTTTTAAGTTACTTGGCTGGGAACTTTAAGGAAAAATGCCATGTTTGAGCTCTACATCAGGTGAATCTTCATCTAGTATCATTCATCTGTTTTCCCACGGCTTATTCTGCCTTTTTCTTGGTTGTAGTTGGTTGACTGACCGAATCGAAAGGATGCTCAGCAATGGCTCCTCTTCATCTTGCAAAGAAGTGACTAATGGGGTGCCACAGGACTATTCAACATCTTTGTCAATGACTCACATGATAGAATAGAGGTCATGCTTATCAAATTTGCAGATGACTCCAATTTAGGAGGGGTAGCCAATACCCCAGAGGACAGGATCAGAATTCAAAATGATTGTAACAGCTAAAAGAGTTAGGCCAAACTAACAAAATGAATTCCAACCAAAAGAAATATAAGGTACTACACTTAGGGTTTTTAAAAAAGACTCGGGTACAGGATGGGTGACATCTGGCTTGACAAAAGTCTCAGAGTGTGGTGGAGTGTCCTTTAAAAACCTTCAAAGAAGGAGACTCCACCACACTCTGAGACTTTTGTCAAGCCAGATGTCACCCATCCTGTACTTGAGTCTGTACCTGGATGCCCATCTATTGGAAGTGCTTTGATTGTGTTTCGTCCTGCATGGCAGGAGGTTGGATTGGATGGCCCTGTAGTCTCTTCCAACTGTACAATTCTATGAATGTCCAAGTCTCCCCAAATTACATATTCCCAGGATTCCATAGGATAATGCCATGGCAATTAGAGTGGAATAAAAATGTGAATTCTGTAGTGTGGAAAGAGCTCCAAAAGATGGAACAATATATATATATATATATGTATAAGTACACCACAACACACACACACACACACACATATACACACCACACTTTTGTACTGAGGACTGTCCATCTCATGTCCTGTTTCTCTGTTTGTGTTTGTCAATACTGTACAGGCAAACTCTGTAGGCTGATTTACATGGATTATTAAGTATATTAGGAACTAAAACATTTTTTCTCAACACAGCCGATACTATGAAGAAAAGTACCATGCTCCAGTGTCTCCAGCATACATACGAGGCATCAAATGCACAGGCACATGTAGATGTTTGGTAACATTTAAAAATATTCCTACAGCCAGTTTTTATCATTGTGGCACCTAAATATTCATATACTGTTTATATTTATGGGGGATTTTAACATTTAACTTCCTGGATATCTTCCATCTGTCAAACACATTTTCACATAATGAGAGCTGCTTGTCTCCTATGATCAAAGAATGTTGAAGTCTCATTCTCACAATCTGTTGGGCAAAATGTCAGAAAACCACTGAAAAGAAAAGGAAAAAAGAAAAGAAATCCAACTCCAAGCACTTTTGAATGCAAAATAAAGTTGGCAGCTCAGCAGTTACACAAAGAGGAACAAACAAATAAAAGTGATCAAGGACAAACTATATCAGAGTATTTGAGCACAGTCCCGAAAACACATGCTTTAATATTTCAATGGAGGTTTGGATTTGTGTATCTCAAAAAGCAGCCCTGTATTCCATATGAAAAACAGTTTTTAAATTGGGGAACTTTCATATCGCTGATTGTGATATGGCATCGGAGAGCTGTAAACTCCAAAGCAAACAGTCAAAGATGTATTCCTTCTATACAATCTACTGGGTGTGCCTAAAAGTGTTTCCAGATTGAAGCTCTTTGTGATTTAGAACCAAGCTAAAAGTCTCCTAAAGTAAAGACAGTATGAAAAAGGAGAATTCCTTGTCAACCTTCCATTTTGCATTCTACCAGGGTTGGGATACTGTAGTGGTCCAGCTAAGTTCTCTCCACATTGTAAATAGCTGGATGAACCAGCACATTGCATCCATGGCTTCAAATAAAAAGAGGAGAACATGTGGCCTTTCAGATGTTGCTGAACTTCCATATTACTGCCCATCTGCCCTGCTGACTGGGAAACAGAAGTTGTAGCCAAATAACCCTGAAGGGCCAAAGATCTCCATCTTAGATGCAATGCCTTAAGGTTTTATGCTTTGAGCTGTGAATTTTATTATTATTATTATATTATTAACCTATTTATGAGCGCTGTAAATTTACACAGCGCTGGTACATGCAATCTTTTTAGTTAGACGGTCCCTGCCCTCGGCTTACAATCTAAAAAGACATGACACAGAAGGAGAAGGGAGTGGTGGAGGGAAAGGGTAAGAGGTCCAGCAGTTCCTCTCAAGCCTCCGAGGTCTGGACCAAGGCAGATGGACTGGAGGGAGGGCAAGGCTTCATAATGGATGGTTAATCATTAGCCAGAGAAAATACATAATCACAAGTAGGATAATACATACAGGTACATAGGAATACAGGAAATGGATCGATAAACGCCAACCAACAGAACTCAGATAGTAAGCGACAATTATGGCGATGCCTGGGAAAGCTCTCTGAATAGGATGGTTTTCAGCTGCTCCGTTTTGGAAGCTGGTTAAAGAGTGATGGGCTCTTGCTTGTGGAGGAAAAGGTTCCAGGAGTGAGGGGCAGCAAGTGAAAAGGGCGAATCCGGGATGGGGCAGAGGAAATCCTGGGCTGAGACAGGAACCCTTGACTACCAGAACGGAGGGCCCTGGTGGGAAGGTGAAGAGAAAGAAGGTCGGATAAGTAAGGAGGGGCCAGTCCATGGGGGCTTTGAATGTCGACAGCAGGAGCTTATACTGAAGGCGGAAGGGGAGAGGGAGGCCAGTGAAGGGATGCCAACACAGGAGAAATGTGGTCAGAGCGGTGGGTGGGAAGTGATAATGCGTGCAGCTGAATGCTGGACAGAGTTAAAAGGACGGAGGTGAGAAAGAGGACACAGCCGAGGAGGACATACAGTAATCCAGTCGGAGATCACTAGGGCATGGACCAGGAGCTTGGCACTGAAGCAAAAAGTAACAGCTTTTTAAAAACATTAATTATGTTTTGGAAAGATCAGATGTTCACTTTTTAATGTGGGAGGAAATTATACCCCAAATATCCTTGTCCTTGGAGAAACTTCTAGACCTTTATAATCTTAGCCTCTAGAATTCTAAATAAGAGGGAGTCAAGGAACTGGGACAGAACCTCCAACAAAGTTAAGACTGCATTTTGGCAGGTTTTACCTATACAAAACAAAGATTTTCCAGAGGTAACAGTACAGAGGCTTCTTGAGAAATTTAATGTTCTCAGTCTAATAAAGGGGCAGATAGCCTCACCTAGGACAAAAACAGCCTGGATCTCAGGGGAAGTTAACAGTACTTTTTCTGTCGTTAATGGAGTTGAACTTTTTTTGTCTGGATTTTACTACTCTCTGTCTCCCAGAGTCCACATGGAAAAGAGAGGAGTGTCCTTTGCCTGCATTGATATCCCTCCAGATCATTCTAACTGACAACAAAAACAACATCCTGAGAAAATGCCTATCTGTATGGGAGGCCACTGCCTGGATACATCCCAGGTCAAAGCCTTGCTCAGCCAGTACTTTTTTGAAGTTGGGGAGCTTCCAACTTCAAAAATTGGCCAGCTGAATGAGGCTTCGACCCAGGATGCATCTGGGCAGTGGCATCCTGTGAAGATAGGTGGCGATTTACATATGATAATATCAGAGGGCATCCCGGATCCTGAATTTAAGCCAGAAGAGGTAATTTGGCTTATTTGTTCATGGGATAAACTCCGAGGTCAGGGATCGATTCCCTGCTCAGCCATGCAAACCTGCTGGGTGGCCTTGGGTGAGTCACATATTCTCAGCTCCAGAAAACTCCATGAGGTTGTACTGGAGGTTGGGAAAGTGAAGTTGCTCTTTTTAAAACTGTTTAAAAATTTTTATTGTTAAGGCTTTTAAATTGACTTCTTTGGCGAGGATGTCTGGGAAGTCTTGGAAGATGCCTTTGTCATTATACATCTTGCTAGTTGAACATAGCAGGACACTGTTAGCTCCCCCCACCAAACTAAATGGCTGTGTTGTGGTACAGGTGAATTCTGTGTCAAGAGAGAGGGATAGGGCAGAATACCCTGGTGGAATTTTATGTTAAACAAGATGGTGCAAGATCCCAGCCATTTTTAAAATAACCAGAAGCTAGAAAATGCTGTGCTGTTGTTGGAGATTATTGCACATGACTATTCCCGATGGGATAGACATGTGTTTAACTGTTAATGATGGATCTTACCACATTTCACTATGGCCGGGTCATAGGCAGCCAGTATGCAACCTGCAGCTTTTCAAGCTTAGCCCACAGCCTTTCAAGAATGGAAAAAATCCTGCTCTTGAAAAGGTATGGGAAAAGCTTGAAAAGCTGTGGGTTGCATGTGGGTTGCATATGGGTTTCCCAGAACCTGGCCATGGTGGAATGTGGTAAGATCCATCATTAATGTGCATCCATCCCGTCAGGGATCGTTTCATGCAATAATCTCATTGTTGTTGTTGTTGTATGTGCCTTCAAGTCATTTCTGACTTACGGTGACCCTAAGACAAACCTACAATGGGGGTTTCTTGCAAGTTTCTTCAGGGTTTGCCATTGCTATCCTCTGGGGCTGAGAGTTTGACTGGCCCATTGTGAAGGTGACAACATGGCACTGCCCAGATCTCTTAAAACCTTTTCTCTTTTCCTCTGTGTGCACCACTGCTATCAATTTGTCATGTTGAGGCTCACCCACCCAACTACTATTTTTGGATGGCAGCCTAATGAGTCTTTTTATTCCACCGCCACCACAAATTATGTGATGGAAACACTCAAACGTAGTACTGTCTTGTCTGTCTCTTGCACTATTACTCTCTCTTGATGTCAGAGCTTTAGGTTCCAGATTTTCTCCAGCTTGACACCAACTATTATCTGACAGTCACAAACTCACTACCTAGTGTGTCCCAAACCTAAAAGAGTTTTCTTAATGTTGTGTTTTTTTAAATGCATTTTTGAAATCGGTCCAGACAGCTGCTTGTTGAAACAAAGTAACAGATTTATTTACAAGTCAGGGTGAATACAGTATATCTTTTAGTGGATGGTGTTCACACTGGATACGGTGTTTTGATATTTTATTTGTTGCACAGTTTGACAGTTCCTTTAGCTTGTCTTTGTAATTGATTCCTTATAACCTTATATCCTTTCTGGTAACCTGTGATTTTCCTAGTTATCCTAGTTAAACTTTCACACTTGAACTCTCTTAGTCCCAACCGCCACTCAAGCACTTATAGTTATTTCCACAGACTTTGTCTTGCTGTAATTCCTCAGGATTTTTCTGGGCACCGTTTACCAAGGACTCTCCTAGTCCTTAACCTGGGCACTCAAAACCCTATCCAACTGCCCCTCTCAGCAGTATACTTCAGCCACCTTGGCTTTTAAAACCTCACAGGGTCTAATAAACCTCTACCTAAGAGCTCTGGCCCTATCTGGCCCTTATCTAACTCACACACGCTCCTCTCTTCCTATTTATACTTGCTCACCTTTTCTTGGCCAAAGCTCCATTAGCTGATGCCAGGCTCACTCTGATTAGATGTTGTCAATGTCCCAATCTGCCTTTTCTCCACACCCATGGTCACCCATGGTGTATTATAAATCAGTGGTTCTCAACTTTGGTCCTCTTTGATGTCTTGGACTTCAGTTTCCAGGATCCCTGGCTGTAGGTCAAGCTGGGTGGGGCTTCTGGGAGTTGAAGTCCAAAACAAGTTTGAAAAGCTCTGCTGTAAATCAGTAGTTCCATATCAACATTCTGCCCCCTCCAGCTTTAGAAGACCTGGCACCTCAGTGTGTCTCATGTCAAGGGCAGACTTTGGAAAAATTACTTCTAAAAACAATGGGGTCACAAAGGAGTGTGGTTTTCACAAACTGCCACTGAGTCTGAATCCCCCCTTTCTTCAATGTGACAATGAAGTCATGTTTAAAAACATTCACTTATATTATGAAATATCAAAGTTAGTGCGTGTGTTTGTTTCCAACTTTTGGCAACCCTAAAGTGACCTTTTCATGAAGTTTTGTCCTGCATTGTTTTCTCCTAAGTGTTTGATTCACAAACCCACCAAACTGAAGTCTCTTTCCATGTGCTTTTTACAGGTCAAGAGCCATCATCCTCTACACTTACTTTAAATGAAAATCACAACACATGCAAAGCGTATTTTGCTTTTGTATGCTTTGGGATCACTGACCTGCAAACTTCTGGATGATCCCTGTGTTGTGAAGAGAATGCTGGGGATGGATGCTGTGGTGCCTTCCTGCTCCCAGGAAAATCTACAGGTCAGTAACCTTTTTCTTTCTGCCCTTTTAACTGGCTCTAGTCGGCCATGAAGACCTAAATGCCATTTTCTTTCAGTTTCTTAGGAAGCTCAGTCCTCTTTGAATCTAATTCTCCCTGAGAGTTTTGCTCTCATATATTCAGGTCAGTGATATTGCAACAGCAACTTTCAGTCATGTGTGAGAGAGGAAACTTTTTAGGCATCCATGCAGTTAGTGCTACATGACACAAAACAACCCAAGATGTCTGTCCCTATGTCTTTCTCAGAAGGTAAGACATTCCTGTTGGGTGTAGAGGACTGGAGTTCTTTGAAGCAATATTGCAAACTTAGCAGATACTTAAAGATGCACAATTTATTCTTCTACAGTCCCTTCCCTGTCCAAGGCAACAGGCTAGCCTTTCTAGACTATGGTGACCAGATGTCCATATTTTCTAGGACATACCCTACATTTCAGCCTTCTGTCCAGGAGGAATTCCAAAATATCCTCCAAATTGAGCACGACTAAGGAGATTGCCATTTCCTCCCAGGATAGATGTGGGATGTAATGTTCAATAAATGGATCTTATTGCACAGCCTTGTGGCTGGGCAGTAGCCACCCTGGATCCAGTGTGGGCTTCTCCTGCATCTTTTAAAGAATGGGAAAATCCCGTGAATAGCTGTTATTTGCACTTTCAAACTGTTTTTGCAGATATGTGCAATAGGTCATTCCAGGATTAGCTGGTGACTGATAATGCTGAGTGTTGTGATTGCTCGGGACTTCCTCCTCTCCCTATCCTTGTCCCAGAATATCCCTTACCATTCTTCTTCAGGTGGTGACATGAGGAGAAGAAGTTAATTGCTTACTTTTCTTTTCTTTAAAGCGGAGTTTCCCCATAAATCTTTGTTTATTTTTATTGCTGTTATCATGCTATTTTAATGAAAAACAAAATGTTCAGAACCAGAAACCTTTTCCCAAACCCACACATGTGTGGCGATCTAAAATCTCGCTTTGCTGATGAGTCAACTGCAGATGCAAGGATGATGGCAAAAGGTATGTGATAGTATTTGTTGTCATCCTGTTATCATTGTGCAATTGCTAGTCAATACGATAAAACACTTTGCTGTTTTAGTAGTTTAAAACAGCACAGTTGGGATGGAAGTGGTACTTGGTGCGATACTCTCCTAAGAAGCATGAATTGATTTGAATATTTTTAGCTTTTGTTTCATAATGCCCCATATTTTTCTTGAATGTTCTACATTTTATGATGCCTTGTCCTCCTTTGCATTACAACATCTGGTCACCGTGTTCTAGACATCTCAAACAAAAGATGGAGTAGACTATGTACATTTAAACCATGGAGCAGCTTGGAGTATTCTGGCCCTAAAGCTTCCCCTAATTCCTCCCATTACCTGGGCACTGAGGAGCAACACTGGGCAGCTGTTCACACACATGTCCCTTTCAGTGATGGCAGTATACATCACTCCCTCTGAAGCCAAAAGAAGTGCCCAGCATCTCTCAGCTGGCTGAGCACCTCTTTGTGACCTCAGAGGAAATGACTTGTGCTATTGGTGGTAGCACCACAGGATGCATTATAAACAGCCATCTGTGAAGCTTATCGCACACCTTTTCCCCCCTGTTATGAGAACTGGAAGGGGACGCTCAGGGCTGGGCGTGACTTGGAAAAATGGATTTTATTGTACAGCAAATTGTCCTCAAAAGGGCCCTGGCGCCAAGCCGTCCCCATTCAGTGCTGAGGGGCACCATTTTCCTTGGTCGGAAAATTTCTGATCAGAACATTTAACGCTCCTCAGCACTGAATGGGGATGGCTTGGCGCCAGGGGACAGAACGGGGCCCTTTTGAGGATGATTTGCTGTGCGATAAAATCCGTTTTTTTCCAGGTCATGTGTAGTGTTGACCGTCCTCTTCCAGTTCCCACAATGGGGAAAAAAGGTGTGCAATAAGCTTCTGTGTCACTCTGGAGAATTCTAGATTTTCTGGGAAGATCCAGAACAAAAGGTGAGCTTTAAAAATCAGTTTTAATGGTGGTGTAGGACAGGTTCAGTACTGAACTGTCCATACATCATCCTGACAGTTTGCACCAGAATCAGGGATTGTGCCCTGTTATGTCTGGACTGATCGCTGGGAGAGTGGGGGAGAGAATGTGTTATTTGGCCTGTGCAGATACAGCCATAGTCCAAGATATTCTGAAAACGTAGGCTAGATGATGAAATGCATCTGCCATAAATCCTACAAAGCCAAGCCTGTTAAGGTCTAGCTTTTAAATCAACAGAGCAGCAGAAATGGTCTTTGTCTAACAATGCTTCTCTAAGTACTGAGGCTGACTGAAAGACAACACAAATAGCTTGAAGTTTAAAAACAAAACTTTACTAATGGCTTAAATCTACATATGCATAGAAGCTACATCTTAACCTATCTAATGGATAGTTCAGGTACTAGAAGAAATCTTTACTTTCGGAAGCAATTTGATAGAGTAGGGAGATGGAGACTAAAGGATAGCATGAGAAATCTTTTGTGTGAGGAAACTCCCTAAAAGGAAGTTAGCTGAATCACATGATTTGTTTACCAATTTATAAAGGTATTTATTGCCCCTGTGATTCAATGGGACCAAATGGCATGCTTTTAAATAGAGAAGACAGTGGAGTTTACATGCAGGGGAAATCCTGTCTATCTGAGGAGGGGGAGAGAGAGAGAATGCAATGATTTTCCAATAATTCCCACCCCTGGTACAAAATTGACATGTGGAAATAGGAAAGGGTTGTTTCACTTGAATCCTTCATGAGTTCAGTATGCAGACAGATCCACCTAGAAACTTTCAAATAAATTTACCCCCCTGTGTGTGATTTGTATTCTGCAACAATGAAACAAAAAGGAGTATACATAAGAAGCCCACACTTATTTATGTATATAGGTGTAGTAGCACTTGGAAGTATGACAGATGAAGCAGAGTAAGTGACTTTTACCCCATTCCATGGCTTTCCCCCCTCCATATTATGAACTGGGAAGGGATCACTAATCTAACTGGAGAAGCAGCATAGGATGAGGACATTTAATCCCACCTTTCCCATTAAATTTCTCAATTTAAATTGCTCATTTTAAGATGTTTTCCACACTGTGGAAAAAACTCTAGTCCCTCTGCCATTTTCCTGACTGACATTATACTCCTTTCAGCTGCAGATAGTAAGTGTTCAGTGTTCAACTATGTTACTCCTATTAATATCTAGTCTGGGCCTCTGTCATTCAACATGTTTACCAAACTAAAACCTGAAAAGGGCTTTTAATGGTTATATAAAAGACAGAATTTCAGCAAGTGTTGCTTGTTACCTGGTTGTGCAACCAGCAACACCTGCTGCAATTCCTTCTTCTACACAACCATTAAATGTGCAGGAGCCTTCTCAGTTTGGCAGTCCATTCTTTCCATTCTAGCTTTTGCTTTCTTTAAGTAGTCTGAGAAGTAACAAAGGTATTATATTAAAATGGAAAAGAATAGCCCATTTGCCAAGCAGATCCATCTAACCACATTATATAAACCAGGTTCTGCTGAAGTGAACACACATTGGTTACATATATTATGAGGTGGGAAAGTAAGGCTCCTTATAAACCAGCAGGTTGTGAAGTTCTTAATATGTCAGTAGGGGAGGAAATTGGCTTTTATTTTCCACTTGGCTGTCAGACAACAGCTGTTTGGAAGAAGTTGGGATTTTAAAAGCAATACGCATCTGCTTTTTATTTATTCACCCAGGTATTGCTTCTTTTACTCACTTCAGTCAATGACAGTAGAGGCCTTTAGGGTTGCCATAATTGTCCACTTTTACCAGGGACAAGATGTGGAACAAATTCAAGACCAAACTGTAGGACAACTGCAGGACAAAACTCAGCCCAAAATGTAGGACATTGAAGAAAAATGGTGGACCACAATCATCACCACCACTGTTCTAAGAGTCAGTCTAAATTAATTTCATCTACCTCTTTGCTGTGTTTTGTACCAGGGAGGCTCCAATCCTTCTCCCAAAAGCACCATTCACTGTAGTATAGCTGTGGTTTGGATTTCTACAGTGGTATAGTTACACAAGTACTGAGGTTATAGCCTTGTACGCATATTTTGGAAGACTGATTGTGATGACTGAGTGATGCAGATTACCTCCCCTGTTCATCCACATTCCCTTAATTGCTTCATATGCTCATTCAAACATAAAATTTTTAATAAGCTATTTAGAAATTGTGCACTGCTCCCAGACTACATTCCTGGAGATTTTCCAGATCTATTTTTTGGCTGGATTCAGTCCTGATTTTGGGATCACATCAATCTAATGCACCCTGATGGATAATGTTTATTGGGCAAAAGACAAGGGAACACAACTCTGTTAATTTTGCTCAGTTTCTTAGCAGCTTTTGATGCCAGTGACTGTGATATCTTACTGAAAAATGCCCAAGAGCTGAGGAGAGTTAATACTGTTTTACAGCATTTCTCCCCTGTCTGCCAGGCTACTTGCTATGATTAACAATGTGTAACTGTTATGGGGCCCACCTGGCAATTGTGCTAGGGAATGAGAAAAGGTACCATTTGCCCCTAATACTCTTCAATATCTATATGAAATCACTGGGAGCCATCAGTAGAATATTTGAAGGAGTGCCATTGTATGTTCATATTGATGGGTATTCAAGTTTATGGTGACCCTAAAAAGAACCTTTAGAGAAAGGAGGTCACAGGTATGAATATGCAGAAACTGGGAAGAGTAGTGGAGGATAAGGTGTCTTGGAGATGTCTCATCCACAGGGTCATCATAAGTCGAAATCGATTCAGTAATAACAACAAAAAGCTATGTAATTTAATGGCGTTTTCCAAGAACAATATAGGAGACAGCAGTTTTGCTTGCCACATTGTTCACCCCCCCTCCCATTGTTGCCCCCTACCATCCCAGCCAGAGATATTCATTTCATGGTGGGTGACACCATAAAATGATGCAAGCAACACAAAGCATGATATACAGCACAGAACAAGAGGGAGGCAGGAAGGAGCATGAAGGAGAAAACCCTGATAAAAAGAAGGTGCATGGGAAGGGGAACTGAAGGTATTTGGATCAAAAAGTAACAATAGCAAGTACATTTCTATACCACTTACTGATAATAATAATAAATAATAATAAATGCTTTATTTGTATACCGCCCTTCTTCCAATCAGGGCGGTGCACAGCATAAAAACATATACAATATACAATACACAAGATATTAAAGCAGATTAAAATATACATTAAAATCAGATACTAGCCAGCTCCTCATTGGCTATCGGGGGGGGGGCTAACTAGAGCTCGTATCGGGGAACGCTTGCTTAAACAGGAAGGTTTTTAAATCCTTCCTGAACTGGGCTAGGGAGGTAGCCGAGCGGAGCTCTATGGGCAGCGTATTCCAGAGGGTCGGGGCCGAGATGGTAAATGTCCTCCTTACAGTGGAGGCTAGTCTAGCCCCAGGTACCCTCAGTAGCTGCTGCCCAGATGTTCTGAGTGTGCGGGGCGGATTGTATGGGGAGAGACGGTCCTCAAGGTATCCTGGGCCCAAGCCATGTACTAAGTGGTTTACAAAGTGTAAGCTAATTGCTCACAACAAGCTGGGTACTCATTTTAGTGACCTATGGAAGGATGCCAGGCTGAGTCGACCTGAATTCATACAATCAAGGTTGATTTATAATTAATGTTCATCATTTTAGCAAGTACATGTTTGGACTGAAATAGAGAATGTATCGTTGGCCCTTGGTATCTGCTGGGGATTGGTTCCATAACCCCCAATGGATACCAACATCCATGGATGCTCAAGTCCCATTAAATACAATGGCACAGTGAAATGGTGTCCTTTATATAAAATGGCAAAATTAATGTTTGCTTTTTGGAATTTATGTATTTTTTAAATATTTCCAAGCTGCGGGTGCTTGAATCCATGAGTAAAGAATCTGTGGATACAGAGGGACAACTATATATTCAATTTTTTTAATAGTTGCAGACTGAGGCGCGATACAGACTGCCAAAATGTGGCATAGCAGCGCCAGTTCTAGGCTTAGGGACTGTGCGGCAAACGCATGGTCCCTAACCCTAGAACGTGACTGCGCCGTCCTCATGGTGGCCTCCCATTGTTGTTCTTATTCTCATTGCTTATTGACTTCTGTGGATTTATACTGGACTTCATGAAATCCAGCAAAACCAATCTGTGGGCAAAGCGCAATTTCCACGATGTGTGAAAGATACAGAGGCATATCCTATACAAATTATGCATGGAGAACACCCCTTTAGGTCCCTCAAATGGGGTGAATGTCTCAATATGGGTAGGAACACCAGTATTTATTTAGATCCAACAGTTATTATGTATAACTAGCCAGTCATGTCTACAGCAGGAATCAGGCCATAGATTCTAGTAGGACTGTCAATGACAGAACCCTTTATTTCTCTGGTTCTAGAGGTCTTGACATTTTCTCAATAACTTTTCTGATTTATAATGTTAGATTTTATACCTGATCCCATGTTCCTGTGACACAAAGAATAAGTGAAATAAAAATGTCATTTACTTATTCCACATGTGGATGAATTATGAGTTTTAAAGTGGGCCTTGCTACAGAATGAAACAAGTTTCCTTGACAGATTGCTTTGCTACTGTATTTGATTTCACTTTTCTATTGACTTCTACTGGCTAAAATCTGTTCTGCTTTAACTCCTAGTATGACATTCCTTAGCAGTACAGCTGTATCAATCATCCTAAGTCTTTTAAGTGTTACGTTTTAAAATGAAACAAGTTCAATGGACATTTTTCTGGTTGACCTTGGGACCCAAATCCTAAATATGTAATACTCAGCCTCTAATGATAAACAAATGGATCATAAAGGGTTAGTTTGTCCTCATGCTTCTTTCATTGCCTCTTGTGAAATGTGTATTGGTGAAATGTGGTGTCTTTGTGGTGGAGTTTTCTTTTTCTCCTACAATGACCCTGGCCTCTTGCATTAAGGTGGGATACCAAATGAAGCTATTAAATATATAATATCAATGAGCTGGCACCTAGGTCTTTCAGCTTCACAAGTTACTTCATATGCTCCATTTCACTACCAAGAGCCCACTTTAAATGTCATTATTAGGTTTTTTGTTTGTTTGTTTTTAACAATCTAGTTATATGCAAATATGCCCAAGGACTGGGGCCATTCCTCTGTGTCCTGCCAGTGCAGCAATACACTGTGAGTAGACATGAGAGAGGGCCTTCTCTGCTTGGCACCCCATTACTGCAATGCTCTCCCTTTGAAGGCTCAACAAGTGTTGATATTGATCTCTTTGTAGGCAGAGGACAATGGAGTCAATGGAGTTTGGTGGGTGTAGCGGTAAAACATGCCAATCCGGTTCATTGTCCTCTGCTTACGAAGAGTAGGGTTGCCATATCCCGGCGGCTCCCGGGACAATCCCGCTTTTGGAGGAACCGGGCCTGCCCCGGCCCAGTTTGCCCCAAATCCTGGGTTTGTGTCTGGCCTCTGGGCCGGGCCCGCTCATGCGACCATTGCCACGGCTGCTAATGCACGCGGCAAGCCACCCACCTCCTCCTCCTTGGCAGTGCTGCCCTCCTCCTCCTCCTCCTCAGCAGCGCCGCCCTCCTCCTTCTCGGCAGCACTGCCCTCCTCCGTGCGACTGCGCTACCCGTGGCACTTGCCTGGGCAGGCAACAGCGTGTGCTCGCCCTGCTAGTGCGCCCGCGCACGGGGCTAGAAAAGAGGACCTCGTCCTCTTTGGCCAGCCAGCCATTGGCCGGCCAGCCAAAGGGGACTAGCTCCTCTTTTTTAGCCCCGTGTGGCTGCAACAGCGCATGCTTGTCCTGCTAGTGTGCCTGCACGCGGGGCTGGAAAAGGGGAACTTGTCCCCTTTGGCTGGCTGGCCAATGGCAGAAGGGCAGGGGCGGGGCTGTTTCCAGCCCCAGTGTGTCATTGGCCAGTGCCAAAGAGCAGGTGGAGCTTTGGAGGAGGAGGAGGACTAGGAGGAGGAGGAGGACCAATGAGGGTAGGCCTCTGGGCCAGCAGGAGGGGAGAGCACCATTTCCCAAATGGCGCCAAGGAGGAGGAAGTGGAGAGGTGCGTGGCCATTTCGGCTCTGCCTTATTTCTTTTTTTAATTAATTTTTATTATTAAAAATAAACAACCCTGCCTTTTTATTTTATTTTTATTTTTATTATTAAAAATAAACAACCCTGCCTTTTTATTTTATTTTTATTTTTATTATTAAAAATAAACAACCCTGCCTTTTTATTTTATTTTATTTTTATTATTAAGTAAAGCCATGTTCAATGCCCAAATGTGCTGTTTGGAATGGGGGGAAGGGGGTTGGCCAGAAAGGGAAGTACATTTCTGCCATCTGTCTAGGAATAATGCCCAAATGTCCTCCATTTTGATCATGCCTAAGAAACATGCATTTATATTAACATTTTAAAAAAATCATCAAAGTTTTTCGCGTGTCCTCCATTTAAAAAATGCGGCCTACATTCGAAAATGTCCTACATTTGTCCTACATTTGTCCCGGTTTGGAAGTCCTGACTTATGGCAATCCTAACTAAGAAGCCTGTGGCCTCACAGGAATGCAGGCATATTGGATTGCAAAAGAGGAGTCCTTGTTAATATGCAAAATTGATTTTGCATTTTCTGGACTTTGCCCAATTGCCACATGGCCAGAGGAAGAGGGGACAGCCCGCTAAAGATACCCTCCCCACTAAGGACAGAAACAACAAAATGCAGGCATCTTACTAATATCTCTAATTTTTTCCTGTTTGTATGTAACATCTTGCCTGATGAAGAAGCCAGTGGAGCTTCAAAAGCTGGCAACAAGTATGTTGTGCATTTTGGTTGGCCCATAAAGGTATCACTGTTTGATGAATTTTTGATTGAATTTTACTAAATGGCCAACACAGCTAGCTATAGGACAGTCAGTAATGTTTAGTCCTCTCCATGTACAAAATTACAGTACCTGTTGAATAAATCTGATGAGTGCAAACAAGCTGAGGATTTCATTTCAGTTTGGTTTTTGATAAGAACCTACCAAAATTCTTCATATTTGAAATAGATAGAATGTGAATTTTTAAAAAGACTGAATGGAAGAGAAAGTAAAGTATGCAATTTTGTCTGCAGAGCAGCCTACTATAGGAGGTGTGAACAATTGTACTGGGACCAGTGACCAGTTTTCACCTTTGTGGCCCTCCCAGCAAACGACACTGGTGTGTCACCAGTGACCCAGACGTGACATCACTCCACAATGTAGGCTTTTTAAATTGGTTGAGGATGGGGAGGGATAAGAGTTAGTCCAAGGCAAACCACTATATTTTGATATGCAAAAGGATCTTGTAGCACCTTTGAAAGAGAGAAGTTGATAGCATAAAAATATGGAATGCACCATGAATTTGTGTGTCATGAAAGATCCCTTTACATATCGATTTTCCAAACTAACACAACTAAGGACTTTATCACACCGCCTTTGGTGCCCAACTTACCTCTTTTGAATTTGAGCCAAATTAGGAAGTTACGCTGATTTTATTGCATGGACTTTCCCCTCAAAATGGCTTCCTGTTGCCTCCATTGTTGAATTCGGGCCCTGTAAGTTGCTTCGGTGGCCATTTTTTCCAATTTTGAAGCTTCAGATTTGGAAATAATGGCTGCTGAAGTGACTTATGGAGCCCAAATTCAACACTGGAGGCAATGAGAAGCCGTTTTGAGAGAAAAATCCATGCAATAAATGTTAGGGATGATGGGAGTTGCAGCTCTTCTCCTGGCTTTCACTCTCACCCCCCTGGTCAGCGGAAGAACAACCAGTTTGACCAGTAGCTCTGAGAATTGGCTGAAGATGTCTTCCAATCTTCTCTGTAGTCTGCTGGTTCTTGTTCAGCTCTCAAGACACCAGTCAACACAGTAGTCTTCTTAAAAAAGATCTACTTTTATTCTAATATATACACTATGCACAAAACAATTCACTACTCACAAAACTCACACTACTATACTCCTCAATACCCACAAAAAGTATTGTCATACATTATTGCTTATATAGACATTTGTCTCTCTATTCATTATACAGTTGCCACCTCCTGGGCGTGTACATACATTATGATTGACATACCATACTTGCCTCAATCTAGACCTCACATTGCATCATACATTACTGTCCACTCAATGACTCTCAGGTGATATCAATTTGCACCTTTTCACTTTGTCATTGCCTCATATGTCCTTGGCTTTCAGGACCTTCTAATTACATTACTTACAACACCTGTGTGACAATTCAATAACTTTTGCTGTGTCATGTTAGTTTCAAATACATTCATATACATATTATATTTCTTGTGACTATATATCCCATGTGGCTTTTTCCTGACAATAAAATCAGCGTAACTTCTCAGTTTGGCTCAAATTCAGAAGTAGTAAGTCAGGCACCGAAGGCGGTGTTATAAAGTCCTAAGTCTAGGAATTTGTCCACATTTGGGGTTGGTTTTTAAGTGAAAAATCACCCAAATTTCCCCATTTTTTATTTTCTTTATAATGAAGGATGGGGTTATTTGAGGCATTGGTGTATATGGGGAAAGGGGGTTGGGGACACACGTGGCTCTTGGGCCACTGTTTCTCCACCTCTGACCTGTTGGCTGCTTCACACATATGTGCATTTCACTGGATGTTTGCAGCATCAAATGATGACTTGTGTGGGCGAAGAAACCATTACAAAAGTTCACAATGTAGTATGAAACCTATTATTACTCAGTGCTATGATGAACACAGTGCTTTTTGTTAGAGCAAGCCTTCATGCTCAGATGCCAGTGAGGAAGAAGTGAAGAAAAACTGAATGATGTTCATGAGAGGTGTGAATCAGCCTGAGGCTATTATTGACAGAAGCAAAACTCTGAACAGACATGCTGCAAGGAATTTATGCCAACAGACTAATGACTCTTTCTTCCCCTTTTGAAACAACCCTCCTTTGAACCAGAGCTTGGAAAAGTTGTTGTTGTGTGCCTTCAAGTCATTTCTGACTTACGGTGACTCTAAGGCAAGCCTATCATAGGGTTTTCTTGGCATGTTTATTCAGAGCGGATTTGCCTTTGCCTTCCTTTGAGGTTGAGAGAATGTGACTTGCCCAGGATCACACAGTGGGTTTCAGTGGCTGATTGACAATTTCAAAACTGGGGTCTAGAATCATAGTCAAACACTCAAACCACTACATCATGACCTTTGGATAATATTGGTGATACTAGCTAGGGGATTCTAGAAGTTGAAATCCAAAAGCAATTTTCCTAGGTTCATTGGATTCTAGGAACCAGTCCCCCTTTAAACTTCTACATCTTCTATTCCATGCTTTCTTTGGGTCACATTTTAACCCTTGATTTTGGAAAGAAAGAGAAGACTGATGGGTGACTGAAGTTTGCCTTGCAAATTTCCCCGTTCTTTTGTCCATATTTGCACTTATAAGTAGTTATGGGGTGTCCTTTGGCCTTTTGAGATAGGCTTGGATTTCAAACAAACAAATCTATGTTTTTCCTCTCTTGCTCAGGCTTATCTTAAATGTATGGTTCTTTCTCCACCTCCTTGTTAGTTTAGATGAGTAGTAACTATTTATTTTGGTCATGGACTTTCACAGTACTCTACTTTTTTACTGAGATGGTTTGGAAGCTCAAATGTCCTCCATCTCTTTGATCCTTCCTTGTGTTTGTTACCTCACTGGTTGGATGGTCCATTGTGTGAGGTCATTCCACAACATTTAGCTGTCCCACCTGCTGACTGCTTTCCTGGGAAGATTCACACCCTTTCAAGATTGTCAGTCAACACCCGTGAAATGTGATTAAAATACCAAAGCATTCCGCTGGAAGGTAGGTTGGTTCAGTGAACACATACCAGTCTGTGTTTCAGAGCCCTGTCTTTGACAGCCCCTTCTAGTCTCCCTTCTTCCACTATAATCCTATATGTCTGCTCAGAAGTAAGTCCCACTGAGTTCACTGGGATCTACTCCTAGATAAAGCATGCATAGAACTACAATATCAGGCATGTTATTTATGAGAAAGATTGTTTAAAGCACGAATCCATAATATTCTCCTTTGAAAAAAATCTCCAGCAAGCCATTCTTTGTTACCATGGAAACAATTTTTGCAATATTGCAGGAATTCGTGGTCCTAACTGGCTTGTTACTCTTGTAACCCAAATAGAAAATAACAAAAAATAAATATGCCCTTTTATGTACCTCTTTTAATGGTTTAACTTGTGGATCTTAAAAATTAATTATTTCTTTGTTTGAGCATTATTTCATTTATTTATTTATTAAAATATTTCTACATCAAAATATTTCTATATCAAAAGGATCTCAGGGTGGCATACAAGTAAACATAAGTTAAAATAGATTCCAGAGATTAAAACAGTTTAAAACTATGTACATTAGTATTTGAAAGAAATCAGTGGGGCTCAAAGGCTTTGATGGACAAGCAAGTTTTTACTTGGTGCCGAAATGAAATCAGTGATTTTGCCAATTAGGCCTCCAAGGAATGGGGGCATTTCATAATTGGGGTGCCACCACTGAAAAGACCCTTTTCTAGGCTAAATAGATGAAAGAGCATGCCTTGCCCAAGGTCACCCAGTGGATTTCCATGGCTGAGCAGGGATTCAAACCCTGATCTTCAAAGTCATAACCCAATGGTCAAACCACAGCTCAAACAGACATAGCAAAGTCCAAACAGAAACGATCCACACTGTCTCTTGTTATTATACCATTCTTGGCATAATTCTGGTGAAACCAGAGTATGGAATTTACCAGGTCAGCATCAGTGTAAGCATTAACACTATTTTGATTTTAATTTTTTTCTTTGGCCTATAGTGTAAGCATTCTATGTGACCACAAATGCAATGCTTTCCTTCAATTTAGCCTGGATTAAGTGCCATAGAATTCAGTGCAACTTACATCTGAGTAAACAAGTATAGGTTGACGTTACTGGGATGCTTATTTCTTGAAGGTTCAATTTTAGCTGGTACAAACACAACACTGGCGAGCATCATGTTGGTGTACTGCATGGTCCCTTGAGTTAGGATAGTGCAGTTTTCTTAGGGTTGCATAGCAGTAACAGAGAGAAGATCATTTCAGTTCAGAGAGTCCAATTTATTTTTCCCGGTGGATCATTAATGCTAAGGGACTCTGGGAAAACTGCCTTAGAAATGGTCTGCACAGGTGATTTTCTGAAACAGCCTTCCTAAAGACCTGATAACTCCGAGGATACATCTGGAATCTTGGCATTACAGAAACAGACTCCTCAGGTTCCAACAGCTTTCTCTCTGGAAGGAAACACCTTTCACTGCTTTCTCCAGGCTATGAATGAAGCTGTGACATTTTTTAACTCCTCTGCTGTCTTGTCACCATTGCGACACTTTTGGTTATGCCAGTTTAGTTATGTCAGCTACCATGCTGTCAATGACTAGCTTCTTTACTCTGTGTTATTCTGTATCCATCCAAAACAAAAACGCTTCCTTTATCATCTAAATCAATCGTTGGTGGAACCTGAGCCAAAAACTGGTCAGAAGCACTATTTTTCTTATTCTCTTTCTACCTGTACCCCACCTCTGCCATGTTGCTAAGGAAAAGATGTTGCTCTATTCAGCCTCCATGTACATAAGCTAACTGGTCAGGCAATTGAGGTTTCCCTCAACACTAGCAAGGAGAGATGGGGTCTTTTATCATTCTTCAAGTGGTTCTCAAACTTTAGTACTTCAAGATGTTTTGGACTTCCTGATTGTTGGCCAAGCTGGGTAGGGCTTTTAGGATTTGAAGTCCAAAACACCTGGAGGACCAAAGTTTAGGAATCACTAGAGGATACAGATCAGACTCAGTGGTACACATACTAGAATCACAGAATCATAGAATCATAGAGTTGGAAGGGTCTGCAAGGGCCATCCAGTCCAACCCCCTGCCATGCAGGAAATCTCAATCAAAGCATCTTTTTCCACAAAAGGGAAACAAAAGGGAATTAACCAAGGAGGAATGGAGAGGGGGAGCTTGTCTTCCCTCGCCCAGCATTTGACACATGAGGTATTTGCCCCACTGTCAGCGCTTCTCTCTGCCACCCCCTTCCTCCTTTTCATTCATTCTGTCAAATCCTCCCATCTCTCTCTCTCATCACCTTCCTCTCTACTGAGCATGATGGGAGGGGGATTAAAAAAGAGCAAGAGAGAGAGATTGTGTGCAAGAGAGATCAGTCTCACAAAAAAAATCTTAAATTTTTAATTTTAAAATTAATTTTAGGGCTGCAGGTAGCCCACATTTGGCCTAGTTTCTGGCTTCATAATTATTTTTGACAATACATTCTTGTTTTGAACATTTTAAAATGCATTCCCTGAACAATAAATAAACATATAAATAAATCACTGTACTGCTAATTCTTGTGACATGTTAACTGTGAGATTTTATCTTAGGCCACAGAAAAGCATCAATGGTTTTGAGAATCAAAAAGCAGTTGTTCTGACAACTAGAGGTAATTCTAAGCATTGGTTGATATTGCCCTAGCTTCTAAAAAACATTTAATTACTGTGCAAAAGCAGGAAGGCTATACCAATTTAGCTGAATTGGGCAAGCCCTCAGTAAAAGAGGGGAAATGTTTAAGCAGACAGCAATGTGCCCTGGGGCTGTTCCTGCCACAGTTACAAGCTACAGTTGAGATAATAAGTTAATTTTAAAGGGCTTTTTAAAATAAAAGGAAATGATTCAAACATGAGCCTTTCAGCTTCCAGATCTTTGGGCGGTGGGGGGGGGGGGTGTTGTAATTTTCATTCTTCTTGTTGTTAAAGTCAGAAATGCTTTTTTAAAAAATTGTATTTTGGTAAATAATAATTTTATAGGTTTGTTCTGTATCTTTAAGTCAATTTACAGGGACCCTGTCATAGGCTTTGTTAGCAAGATTTATTCAGAAGAGTCCTTTGCCTTTCCCTCAGGCAAGGTTGAGAAAATGTGAAGTGCCCAAAGTCACTTATTGGGGTTCCATGGCTGAGAAGGGATTCAGACCTTAGTCTCCTGGAATCCTAATCCACCACTCAAACCACCATACCACATTGGTTTTCTTATTACAGGTACATGAGTTTGTATCCCTATATCCAGATGGCACTTTGCAAAGACCATGAGTCCATTTACACCATACAATTATAGCACTATAATTCCACTTTAACAAACCATGGTTCCACCCTATGGGTTCCTAGGTCTTGTAATTCGGTCAGAGGCTCTCTGACTGAGGATTTTAAATGCCCTCTTTCTAAAATATATATCCCAGGATTCCATAGGATGGAGCCATGGTGTTTAAAGTAGAATCACAGTGGTATAATTTTGTAGTATAAATGGTCTCCTGGTTAAATAGTAGATTTAGGTGGATGGATTGTTGCAGTTCAAGCAACTCAGATCTTTGTAATTTGTTATACTCAATTC
This sequence comes from Sceloporus undulatus, assembly GCF_019175285.1. NCBI lineage: Eukaryota > Metazoa > Chordata > Lepidosauria > Squamata > Phrynosomatidae > Sceloporus > Sceloporus undulatus. Next base: position 289,620,978 of record NC_056523.1, on the reverse strand, counting down.
ACACAAGATACACCTCCTTCTGAATGATCCAGGGTATTTCCCCTACATAAGGAGCTATTTTTCCATAGCGCATCAGTTTCATTTAAAAAGTAATATGATCTGTTGCATTTCTTTCCCTGTATGTCCTATATCACACACTGTTGCTTTCACCATGAGTGTGTTTTTGGTTGCTGTGATGTTGATGATTAAAATTGTGGGCATGTTCTCCTACACAAACTCCTCTCTTACCTAGGGTTGCCATAAGTGAGGACCTCCAAACCGGGACAAATGTAGGACAAATGTAGGGCAACATTTTCAAATGTAGGACACGGTTTTTAAAAATGGAGGACATGCGAAAAAATTGAGTTTTTTTTAAAAAATCTTAATATAAATGCATGTTTTTTAGGCATGATCAAAATGGAGGACATTTTGGCATTATTCCTAGACAGATGGCAGAAATGGACTTGCCCTCAGGTTCAACTTCTCAGAAGTGTGTACTTGGTCAAGGGACTGTGGTTTTTCTTCACTGCGCATGAGTTTGTAAAAATCACAGCAAGTTACATTGGCCGTGCCTCAGAGGCTTGTTGATATCAATATCACCATCACCATCACCATCACCATCGTCATCATCATCATCATCAACATCATCACTATAATTGTCCAAGAAAGGCAGACTTGTTAGCATTCAAAGCACCATAAATACACAAAAAATGCACTTGCATATATTTAACAATAAAAAATAATGAAAAAATAAATAAAAAACAAGGCAGGGGTGTATATATTTGATAATAAAAATTAATGTAATAAAATAAAAAAACAAGCAATAATAAAAATTAATAAAATAAAAATAAGCAATAATAAAAATTAATAAAATAAAACAAAAACAAGCAATAATAAAATTAATAAAATAAAAAATATAAAGCCATAATAAAAATTAAAAAATTAAATAAAATAAGTATTTTATATTTTTAAATATAATTTTAAAACCCCAAAATACCAAGGCAGACCTGCCATCTGACATGGCTTTCTAGGAGGGCTGTGAGCTTTTCTTGGGGAAGGGCCTCCTTTTTTCCCTGGAACCCCTGCCTTTTGCAGTGCCCTGTCCTCCTGGGTAAAGCTTAAGGCATCTGGTCTCTCTGCCAGCAAGGCAGACAGGGGGCTTTTCCCAGGAGCCTTGGAAGGAACACAAGGGCTTGCCCCTCACCCTCCTGCCCTGGACAGCCCCAGGAAGAGCCTCTCCTCTTCCTCCTTCTCTTCTTCTACTTCTCTTCTTCCTCTCCTCCTCCTTTCCTTCATCTTCCTCCTCCTCTTCTTTCTCTCCCTCGCCTTCCTCGCTCTCCTCCTCCTCCTCCTCCTCCTCCGGCCCAATTCTGCCCTAGGCTTCAGGCACCCTTCCTCCGTCTCCTTCCTCCTCCTTCTCCTCCTCTCCCCCCTGCTCCTCCTTTTGAAAGCAGGCGTGCGTGCGGGGGGGGGGAACCAGGGCAGGCACGCGGGGGGAAGAAAGTGAGGCAGGCGTGCACGGGTGGGGGAGGAAAGTGGGCCAGGCGTGCGCGCGCGCGGAGGGAAGTGGGGAAGGCGCGCGCGCTGCCTCTGGCCCCTGCTGAGGCCTGGGCAGCGCGCAAGCCCTCCCAGTGGGGGCGTGGGGGCGGCAGTGCTTCTGCTGCCCACCGAGGAAGAGGAGGAAGGCGGAGCCGGAGGAGGAGGTGGGTTGGCGCCGCAGCAGCCGCATTAGCGGCAGCGGCAATGGCCGGAGCAGGCCCCCAAACCGGGAACAAGGCACGGGTGGGGGCCCAAACCGGACCGGGACCAGGAGGGGCCCCCCGAAACCGTGAATGGCACGGGGGCCGCCGGGTTATGGCAAGCCTACTCTTACCCCCTTTGCCTAATTTCCTGTCATTTTTCAGGTTGATTTCCAGACATTATGGAGTTATCACAGGGTGTATAGTTGCCAAAGAATAAAAACCTGGTGCCAGATGGTTCCCCTACTTGCTCACTGGATACCCATAAATCCTCCCCCAACTTTCAAGTGAGGAGGAGGAGAATGACAACAGTGTCCCCCTCAAAGTGTTGGTACAGGCAATACCAGTTCAAGGCTCTGCACTATAGTTGTTGCCTGCAGTCATCTCAGTACAGCATTAAAACTCCTTGGTCAGTGCATTTTAACTACATTGCCAAACTACAAACCCCAGGATTCCATAAGACAGAGCCATGGCACTTGAAGTGGAGTCAAATCATTATAGTTGTACAGTGTGGAAGCACTCCTAGTTTCCAGAGCCAGGCTATCACAAAGTAGCTGCAATATACAGGTAGGCTGCTGAAGGTGGCAGAGATTCTTTGCCCTTGCTAGCTTAAGCCTTCACCTTAGGGTGAAAAGAAGTTTCTGCCACAGTGGCACACTCCATGCCTCCTCCTCTTCTTCTTCCTCATTGTACAAATTGCCCAGGTGGGTAGCTGGCTTGTGAACAATTGGGGAGTCCACTTCCACCGTGTTTTCCCCTTCTAGAGACTGAGTGCCTTCTTTGCATCTCCTCATTATAGGGGAATGTAGAATGGGTTGCTCTCACTTCAAGCAGCCAAGGAACCTGGGCAGCATGAAAGGGGAAGGGAAGATGAGCATCAGTTTAGAGGAATGAAGGAATGCCTGCTTAGATGGAGGGGAAACAGGGTCAGGGGAGAATAGTTGAAATAGGCCGAGGCCCACAAAGAATAAAAAAGGGTGAGCAGCAGTTAATGGACATAAAGGTGGGAACAGTCCATTTTGGTAGAGCACTGAAAGAAGTGAGGCTATTTATTTGAGTAGTGGGGATAGTTAAATGGGAATGCAGTGGAACAGGGTGCTATAATGACTTGAAAACATGTTAGGGGACAATGCAGGAAACCATTTAAAAGCCACCCTGAAGAAAGAATTCTATAGACATAAAGAACTTATGCTTCGTCTTTCTCAAGGAAAGAAGAATCAGAGACAATCACTTAAAATACAAGAGTTGATGAGTCATAAGTTCCTGTCAGTTCTCTTCTACTGTTCTCAAGAATGGTTTATGCAGGAAAGACAGTAGATTGGACACTTTACATTTTAATTACATTTCAATTCCCCCCATTATCATCATCATGATCACCATCACCTCTTATCTAGGATGCTAAGTGTGGGAAGGCTTCTAGCACTAACAATCAAAAGATATTGTGGAGTTATTTGATCATTTCCTCCTGAACAGGTTTTTGTTTGTGGAAGGAAAAATATATGGAGGAAGTAGTGAGAAAATATGGTAGATGTGCATAAATGTCCAGAGCATAAAACACCATGAATGAGGGACAGTGATTATACGATAAAAGCTTGTTTGGAAGCAACCTTGATTCTTATTACATCCCTGCTGGATGCTGGGAATTGAGCTGAAATTGAGAGAGAGAGAAAGAATGGCTATATTATCAATTCATTCTGTCTTCACATTTCACTGTAACTTAAGTGAGTAGTATACAATACATTGGTTTTCTCTAAGGTTATACTGCTGTTGCAGACTGGTGGGCTACTATACTAAAAGAGTATATGCTAAGCTAAGTGGTAGAGAAAGAGGACCCCAGCCTTGGAACTGAAGTCTATTGGTACTGGAGATCAGAGCTTTCGGTTCTGATTTGCCCTCAGAAATTCCTCCATAAATTCTTTCTTTTTACAACTACAGGTTTGTATTCCCCCATCTGTTTTACTCCCTGATGTTGGGAAATGTGTAGAGAGTACAGACTCTCTCAAACAGAGTAATCAAATTGGCAAGACAGAAGCTGAACAACAATCAGTTCCATGCCCACCCGCAGGGTCTAGTAGATAAGAAATAAGTTTGAGGCTTCTTTTTACAATTTCTGAAAATAGATTTAATTTCAAAAAGTGTCTATGATCAAATGCTTGGCCTAATGGAGGAGAGAGAAGGAAGAGGAAAATGGCTACAGGAAGGGGAAAGGTATAGAAAAGCAAACATAAGTCTGAAAACAAGCAGACTAACACTGAGTGTTAGGGGCAGAAATAATATTCAAAAATATTTGAAAAATTGTCAAAAATATTTTTTGAGTATTGTGAAACTCTGATGAGAAGAATTCTGGACTGATGTGAATTCTTGTAGTTCAAAAGGTATTCTGTGCAAAATTCACACATAGTGGTTTTGTGGAAAAAACAATATTTTATGTGCAGAAAATAATATTTTGATGCAGAAATATTACTTTCTGATCAGAAGAAGCTAGTTCTTTGGCAAAAAAAATGCTGTGAGCTTATTATGGGCAAAAATTGCATTTACATAGAAAACTATTTGCTGTAACCACTTTTTTTGTACAGAATATAACATTTCTCTGTAAAACGTATTTTCTGTGCAGAAAATCTGTTTTCTGTACAACATTTTGAAAATTGAGACTTTTGTGTAGAATAAGTACCAAATTGTGAATAGGCTTTGAAAATTATATGGTGTTTGAAGACTTTCTCACAGTTAGGAAAAAATGCTTAAATTACTTTTTGTTTCCTTCAAGAATAAATGTAGCCAAGAATGACATCTCTGTATATGCATGCTATATTGCTAGCTCTAACACTTGCTTTCTTTGCCATCATACAATTCCCTCTGAACTCTTTTTCACAGGTTCTTCCTCTTGTTTAGTTTCTATTTTTATTCAGTTTCTGTGAGCTCCACCTTCTCTCTTCCCTTTTCACTGAGTTTGTTGGCAAGATCATACAAGGATTTCATTTAGGACTCTTCATCAGTTCAGATCAGTGAAGGCATTTCAGATGTTGGTGGGCTACCCAAAGTTGTGGTGCCATCAGGGTTGAACTCTGAGGTTGATGTCCAGGGCTCCATATGTTGTAATGGGCAGGAAGGCCCACATATGCAGCAGTTCTAGGTTACCACATTTTTAAGAAAGTGAAATAATACACATAGCCACCTAAAGAAAGAAAGTACAGCGTGACCTAGCTGAACAGAGTGCAATAGAGTGACTTATCTAAAACACTGATCCAGAGAGACTATTAGATAAGTTGTGACAGAATGGAAAAACTGAAGACATCTCCATTATGTACCATGAAGACATAACAGACACCATTGAGAAAAGGAGATGGAAAAGTCTTTTTTTAAAAAGCTTTATTCTTTAAAAAAGAGAAATACATAGCACATAATGTAATAACAGTGTGTATTGATTTCATATTCCAATGTTCATTCATTTATATTATATAATATATATATGTATATATGTATATTTATCATAATACATAAATCATATGATCATTTAACTTATATGTATACTTTGCCCTATTATCATTGTTATTCTTAATTAATCACCTCTTGCCTAAAAAATAAAGTTTTAAAACTAAACTAAAAACACCCATTGTCTTCCGGTCTTACTTGTGTTTTTAGTATTGTGTGGTTTCTTCCTTTCTTTTTGCCCATCTTTCTTGTATTTGGGTTTTCCTTTTTTATTATACATTTTTGTATTCATTTATTGCCTTCTACTTCTCTTTGTTCTATTCAAACACAATTTTGTTTTCTTTTTATTCTTTTTCTAATTTCTTACTCTAGTATTTGGTTAGCAATTCCCAATCGTCTTCTATCTTTGTATTGTCTTCTCTAATTTATCTTGTTAACCTATCTGTGTCTCTCACCTCTGAACGTTTTTTTTAGCCAATCTTCTATTGTTGGTTTCCATGTACGTTTCCAGTTTTGAGCATATAGAATTCTTGCTGATGTTCCATATATAATATCAGAATCCTTTTTCTGCTTTTTTTTTCTACAACCATTGTCATGTTCAGTAAATATATTTCTGGTTTCATTTGGAAATTTATATCCAATATTTCCTTGATAGCTATATGTATTTTATCCCAGTATCTTTTAGCTTTTTCACACTTCCACCATATGTGGTAGAAGGTACCCTCCTTTCTTTTACATTTCCAGCATAGTGAGTTACCATTTTTATATATTTTAGCCAACTTCACTGGTGTCCAATGCCACATATATAGCATTTTATAGTAATTTTCTTTCAAATTTTGGGCCAAAGTGAATTTACTTGTATGCAACCATGAGTTTTCCTAATTTTCTAAATCTATGCTGTGTTGGTAAAGTCTTTTACCATCTGACTGGACTGTACCACTCCATGGATTAGTTGAGTCCCAATGGATGCCACTGGGAAAAGGAGATGGTAAAGTCTTTTAACATCTGAGTGGACTGTACCCCTCCGTGGATTTGTTGAGTGCTCCATATATTAAAAAAGCAATACATTTTTTAAAAAAAAGAATAGTTCTTGCTCAGCCTGCTCTTTGCTGTGCTATTTTTCTAGTGGCATGCTTTTTGAGGTGCCAGATCTTAGAAAAATGGAACCCCCTACCTGTGATCTGAATTGGCATAATCTATTCTACAACCTTAAAACTCACTGATGAATTCCTGCATTCATTTGACTGGACATGTAGACCAGGGAGTCTTTCACACAACACAGTTTCAGCACTATGATTCCACTTTAGTTTCCCTGTTTCTCTCCCATGGAATTCTGGGATTTGCAATTTAGGGAGGAGTGTTAGATTCTCAGATGGAGAGCTCTAGTGCCTCATAAGGTTCCATAGAATGCAGTCATGGAAGTAAAAGTGTAATAATAGGGCAATAATTGTGTAGTGTGAAAAGAGGAACAACACAGAGGTAGGATACAGGCAAAATTATCCTAGTCCATTTCCACTACTGCTCAGAGTGGACAGCCTTCTGTAGTCCCACAAATATATGAGAAAGGGATGCGGTCAGATATCCAGATCCACAGATTCCTTATCCATGGATTCAACCATCCACAGCTTGAAAATATTTTTAAAATATACAAATTCCAAAAAGTAATCCTTGTTATTTTTTTCCATATTATATATAAGACACCATTTTACTACAATATTGTATTTACTGGGACTTGAGTATTCATGGATTTTGTATCCATGGGGGTCCTGGAACCAAACCCCAGTGGAAACCAAGTATCCAGTGTTTTTGGCATTGGACAGATTATGACACCATCCATTAAATCTTTAAAGTTTTCTTTGTAAGAGCTTTGCTACGAGTATAAACCTTGAACAGCCTGGATAGAGGATTTTGTTGTATCAGCGGTATCTTATTACTTTATAAAAAAACCTTTTCTTTTCTTTTTTGCACACGGAAAAGCAGTTGGTTGCATATCATAAGGTGAAGCTTATTAAGTTACAAAAATTTCCCAACAGCTTTCTGGTGTCAGAGAGAGAAGAGGGGGGGAAACATACTTAAAAGAAATCACTCTTTATCTATCATACTGTTTACTTATCTGCTGGCAAGAGATCAGAAGTGGAGGAATCAGAGCCTGAGGAATGAGGCACTGATTCAAAACAAGACTGTGAGAATTAGTGGCATGTGTTGTGACTCTTAGCTTCTCCTCATGAGAACTGCATGAACCATAAACCTTCTCAACACGTGGGAAAATTCTCAGCCTACAACACAAGCAGCTGTCTTAATTAAACAAATCTATATAACATTGATTCTGCAAAACTGGACATAAATCTCAGATATATAGCAGAGGTCTGACATGAAACTGAATGTTCACCTTAAATGCAAAAAACCTACCTGGAGTTTATTATTAAGACTTTTGGAGGATACCTACATTAGTCTGTTCTGAAGCAAAAACTGAGTTATACAGCACTTTAAAGACTAACACATGTTAATTGTTGCTGTTGTTATGTGCCTCCAAATCACTTTTGATTTATGGCGACCCTAGGGCAAACCTCTTGGCAAGTTTCTGCAGAGGGTGTTTGACATTACCATCCTCTGAAGCCTTTTACTGATGAATTGGTTAGATTAATAATGATATCTTACTAGATATGGGAAATATATAATTTGGTTTAATAAATAAAATAAAATTAATGGATTAAACCACATCAAAATGAATTGGAAAAGTATCTTCTATTAATTGATTTGTTTCTGAACTTCTCAGAGTACTTCTGTTGCAGGGTAACTATATAAATTAGGGATGGAAAAGAATAGGTTTAGTTTCTATTTCTGTACAATAAGATCACTTTTGAAACTCACAATAGTGGCAGTGGGATGAATACATTTCTAAGGCTTGAAATGCATTTAGGAGAAGAAAAAGTGTGAATCAAGCTATGCCTACATTTGAAAAACAGATAGTAAAGTACCCATATTTGAAAAAGGCACGTAGTAAATCTGTGGGAAGATGTATTAAAAATGTGTACTTTAGGATAAATGGATACCAAAATATGCATGAAATTTCAGCATTTTTTAAAAATACAAATACTTGCCAGATCCAAAAATAACAGAAACCATCCTAGAAGAGATACTTCTCCTTCCTGGTCTGCCAGAACGGAATACTGTATATAGTGAACTATCAGTTGACCTCATGTATAAGTCGTGGGCAAGTTTTGGGGCCAAAATTATGGATTTTGCTATGATAAGTTAGGGGCATATAGCAAAGGATCTAAAGGATGAAGCAAAGCAATACAGTGTCAAAGAACTTACAAAATTGTAGCAGACATAACTCTTTGGGTTCACACTTAAGGCTGGATGGATGAAAGACTAGAGGGGTTCAGTGTTTCCAGGACAGATTGTGTTCTTGCTTTTCACCAGGGGATGGTTCCTTATTTTAAATAAGGGTTCAGATACAGTACTTACATTGACCCAAGGATAGGTCAACTCAGTTTTTTTGGGTCAATTATTTGACCTAAATTTCTAGACTTATACATGAGTATATACAGTACTTTTTTACTATGGTACCTGCAACAGTGACATATATATTTATTACCTAAACAGAAAGTGAGTTTGTTTTCTTCTTCAAAACATTTGTTTAACCAAATGTTAAGTAGATGTAGATTTTATTAACCAAAGAAATCCTAATTGATTAGCCAAATAAGTGTTAATCAAGCAACTGCTGTTAAGTACTATATTGTCTAGTTGGTCTAAAGTAAGGCTACAGAGCCTGCAGCCCTTCAGATGTTTTGGACTACAACTCTCTACAGTTCCTGCCACAGAGAGGAGGAGGAGAGAAGTAGCTGGGTGGCCATTTTGAATGGAGAGTGTGCTTGTTGCTGAGGGGGTGGAGCTTCTGTGAGTCACATCTGTGAGTTACTGAGGCGGAGCTAGCAGACTAATTCTATATAATTCCTCCCAGAGCCTTTCCAGAGCAGTTCCTGCCACAGATAGGAGAAGGAGGGAAGTAGCTAGGTGGCCATTTTGAGCGGTGAGTGTTTGAATTTTTTTAAACCCTTAGGAGAGTGTGCTTGTTGCTGAGCTTCTGTGAGTCACTAGGGGCAGAACTAGCAGATGAACTCTATATAATTCCTTCCAGAGGTTTTTTTCATCCAAAGAGGTTTTTTAATCCATTATTTTCCATCCAAAGAGAACTACAGCAGAGGCTGAGTCGATTGAACTCACTTCCAGAGATTGGTGAAAAGGCCAGGTCATCAGAGGCCTTAACGTTGGTGTTTACCGGAGGATTTTTTGAGGAGGAAGCCCACAGTCCCATTTCAGTAATTACTTAAGACTTCTCACTATGGACACTGACGGAACTGCTGCAGTCACCTGCTGTAACAGAAATTTCAGGAAACTTAAAAATCTAGGCCTGGCATAGCAATGATTGACAAGAGGACCTAGTAGATTGAAAATCCATAAGTTTATTTCCAATTGTCGACAAAGGAAAACATTGAACTCAGTGGAATTCAAGTTCCAAAAAGCTGAGACCCCCAACAAGACAAAATGGCTCTTTTTATATTATTGAAGACAAAGAAGCTTCTTCAATACTGATTGGCTAATTACAATTTAAACATACAGAATTCTTACAATCAGAACAGAAATACATGCATACATTAAAACTGCATCATCACTCCTTACACCCTCCTTTAGGAATTTAGTAGCTTTCCTTCTAACCTTGCTTCTAAACATCAACAATGTATCCTTATCTTAAATTGTGTATATTATGTCTAATTCTGTTGGTGCCGGCTTCTTACGGGTCATGATGCTCTTTTTACTCCTTTGCTCTAATTTTTTCTAAACGCCAAGCCTCTATTTTAAAAACCTATTTTTTCTTTGACCAAAGCGACTCCATGTTTCTATGGCTTTTTATTTCAACAAGGAATTTCCACCACACTGCAATACTTGTGGGATGTTTGCCTTCTTGTCTGCAGATGTGGAGAACTTCACATGCACCAAGTGCAAGTTGGTAGCACTCTTGGAGGAGAAAGTCCAGCACTGGAGTCCAGAGTAAGCTACACTTCATCATATTTGGGAGCAAGAGGATTTCCTGGACAGAACGGAACCACTGGTCTTGGATGGGGACCACACAGAGGAAGTTGCTGGGGCAGAGGAGGTCATTTCACATACACAGGAGGCACACAGCTGGAGGAATGTCACACAGAGAAGTAGGCCAAGAAGGGATTATTCTGGGAGCTTGCTGCTAGAGAATCGATTTGAAGCTCTTTCCCTTATAAGGAGGATGAAGAAGAGCAGCATGGACAGACTTCAGGGACAGAGCAGGGGAGCCTGAGAGTTCTACCAGAGGGAACAGTCACTGCTAAGCCTTGGAGCAGGCGTGTGGTCATAGCGGGGGACTCCTTGCTGAGGGGTACAGAAGCAGTGATTTGTAGGCCTGACAAGATGTCTCGAGAGGTGTGTTGTCTCCCGGGGCAAAGATCTGTGTTGTGACAGAGAGGCTGACAAGACTAGTCAAGCCTACTGACCAATACCCCTTCCTTTTGGTCCACGTGGGAACCAATGATACTGCAAGACACAGCCTTCAGAACATCAGAAGGGATTATGAGGATTTTGGTAGGAAGCTGAAAGGAATGGATGTACAAGTTGTCATCTTGTCTCTTCTGCCAGTTGAAGGGCATGGTCCAGGAAGGGAGAGGAAAATAGCAGATATAAACAACTGGCTCCGTAGATGGTGCCGCCGAGAAGGATTTGGATTCTTTGATCACGGGCTGCAGTTCCATGAGGGGGGGGGGGGCTTCTGTTGACGGATGGGTTGCATCTCACGCCGGTTGGACGAAATGTTTTTGCCAACAGTCTCAAGAAATTGATCAGGAGGGCTTTAAACTCAGTTCAGTGGGGGAGGGAGACAAAATTATGGAATGCAAAAGGGCTGGAGAAAATAGTCAAACTGACATAGAAGAAACAAGACAAATAGTGCAAGGACCCAACAGTGGGAGGCAAAAAACAAAACAAAACAAAAAACAAATACTTGCACAGGCAGCAAGTAAAGAGGACCCATGGTATGTAATGTTTCTACACTAATGAACAGAGCATGGGGAATAAGCAAGATGAACTTGAACTCCTAGTACAACAAAGCAAATATGATATAATAGGCATCACTGAAACCTGGTGGGATGAGTCTCATGATTGGAATGTGGAAATAGAGGGGTATAACCTTTTAAAGAGAAATAGGCCAAAAAGGAAAGGAGGAGGAATAGCACTATATGTCAGAGATATTTACACCAGTGAAGAGATCCTGGACATCAATCATGGAAGCCAGGTGGAGAGCATCTAGATAAAAATTAAAGGGGAGGGAAACAACAAGGATGTTATGGTGGGAGTCTACTACAGACCCCCAAGTCAGACTGAGGAATTGGATGATGGCCACACACTCAGAAAAGAGAGATGTATTGTGATGTGTGACTTCAACTATCCTGATATTTGTTGGAATTCAAACTCAGCCAAATCCTCAAGGCCTAGCAAATTCCTCACTTGCCTCAAAGACAATTTCATTTCCCAAAAGGTGGAAGAGGCAACAAGGGGATCAGCTATTTTAGATCTGATCCTAACCAACAGGGATGACTTGGTTAATGGGGTGCAAGTTGTGAGATCATTAGGTGAAAGTGACCATGTTCTCCTGGAGTTTGTTATACAGTGGAAAGGAGAAGCCAGGCATAGTCAGACACACAGTCTAGACTTTAGGAGAGCAGATTTCAGTAAATTCAAAGAAATACTGGGGGTGATCACATGGTCAGGAATACTAAAAGAGAAGGGAGTTCAGGATGGATGGGAGTTTCCTCAAAAGGGAGATACTGAAGGCACAATTTCAAACAGTTCCAATGAGGAAGAAAAATGGGAGGTGTCTCAAGAAACCAGGATGGATGACTAAGGAAATTTCAACTGAGCTAACTTTTAAAAAGAACATGTATAAGAAATGGAAAAAGGGGGAAATCACCAAAGGGGAATTCAAACAAATAGCTAGCCTGTGTAGGGGTAAAGTTGGAAAAGCTAAAGTGCAAAATGAACTCAGGTTGCTAGAGAGGTTAAGAATAACAAAAAGGTCTTTTTGGATATGTCCACAGCAAAAGGAAGAAAAAGGAAATGGTAGAGCCACTGTGTGGAGAAGATGGCAAAATGCTAACAGAAGACAGAGAAAAGGCAGAATTACTCAACATCTTCTTTGCCTCAGTCTTCTCAGAGAAGGAAAAGGGTGCTCAACCTGAGGATAATGGAGCAGAGGACAGAATAGGGGCATTTCAGTACAGAATAAGTAAAGAGATAGTACAGGAATACCTTGTTAATCTAAATGAATTTAAGTCTCCAGGACTAGATGAACTACATCCAAGAGTATTAAAAGAACTGGCAAATATAATATTGGAGCCATTGGCAATAATCTTTGAGAACTCCTGGAGAACAGGAGAAGTCCCAGCAGACTGGAGGGAAAACATTGTCCCCATCTTCAAAAAGGGGAAAAAAGAGGATCCCAACAATTATTGTCCAGTTAGTCTGACATTAATACCAGGAAAGATTCTAGAGCAGATCATTAAACAGAGAGTCTGTGAACATCTAGATGGCAATTCCATAATCACAAAAAGTCAACATGGGTTTCAGAGAAACAACTCATGCCAGACAAATCTAACCTCTTTCTTTGATAAAATTACCAGCTTAGTAGACGAAGGGAATGCTGTGGATATAGTATATCTTGATTTCAGTAAGGCCTTTGACAAAGTTTCCCATGACATTCTTGCAAACAAGCTTGTAAAATGTAGGCCAGACAAGATAACTGTTAGATGGATTTGTAATTGGTTGACTGGCCAAAGCCAAAGGGTGCTCAACAATGGCTCCTTTTCATCCTGGAGAGAAGTGACTAGTGGGGTCCCACAGGGTTCTGTCCTGGGCCCAGTGCTATTCAACATCTTTATCAATGACTTGGATGACAAAATTGGGGGCATACTTATCAAATTTGCAGATGACATCAAATTAGGAGGAGCAGCTAATACCCCAGAGGACAGGATCAAAATTCAAAACGACCTGAATAGACTAGAAAGCTGGGCCAAAGCTAACAAAATGAAAGTCAACCTGAAGAAATGTAAGGTACTGCACTTAGGGCGGAAAAATGAAATGCACAGATATAGGATGGGGGACACCTGGCTGAAAGAAACTACATGTGAAAGGGATCTAGGAGTCCAAGTAGACCACAAGTTGAACGTGAGTCAACAGTGTGATGCGGCAGCTAAAAAGGCCAATGCAATTTTAGGCTGCATCAATAAAAGTATAGTGTCTAGATCAAGAGAAGTAATAGAGCCACTATATTCTGCTTTGGTCAGGCCTCACCTGGAATATTGTGTCCAGTTCTGGGCACCACAATCTAAAAAGGATGTTGAGAAACTGGAGCCTGTCCAAAGGAGGGCAACAAAAATGGTGAAGGGTCTGGAAACCATGTCCTATGAGGAACAACTTAGGGAGCTGGGGATATTTAGCCTGAAGAAGTGAATGTTAAAAGGTGATATGATAGTCCTGTTTAAATATTTGAAGGGATGTCATATTGAGGAGGCAGCAAGCTTGTTTTCTGCTGCTCCAGAGAACAGGACCCGGAACAATGGATGCAAGCTATAGGAAAAGAGATTCCAGCTCAACGTTAGGAGGAACTTCCTGACAGTAAGGGCTGTTCAACAGTGGAACACACGCCCTCAGAGTGTAGTGGAGTCTCCCTCCTTGGAGGTCTTTAAACAGAGGCTGGATGGCCATTTGTCAGGGATGCTTTGATTGAGAGTTCCAGCATGGCACGGAGTTGGACTGGATGGCCCTTGTTGTCTCATCATCCCTGACTGCTGGCTATGGTGGCTGAGTTGCAGTCAAGCATCATATCAATCACTCTGGTAAAAGAAAAAGAAAAAAAAATCCATGGATGCATTTTGGAAGAATCTTTCAGGTCGTCTCTTGAAGGTTCAAAATGCTGTAGTTTACTTATGCAAGATTTTGCTGGTTGTTTCATTTCACATGTACATATTGTGAGTTATGCATTAACAGTTTGCTGAAATTTATTTATTGAACTGCTCTTTTTCTCCCCTTATGCTTTCAATGTTATTTTTACTGCAGTACCAAATTTTCTGTTAAAGAAATAATGTCCAGGAACACATCTATTTTACTAACTGATGTGCAGCTGTATTATTGTATTTTTACTGACAGATAGAGATGGAGAGAAGTATTTGATTTTTTACCTTATTTAGCAGATCAACATGGCTGACCTTGGGTATATACTATTTCCCATTATTTTGAGGGATCGGGTGCCATTTGCGTCTATGGGGTTGGCCTTCATAGTGATCAGACAGACAACCCAGTTCTGACCCATATAGGTTAGAAATGCCAGGGATTATTATCACAGTCCCAGTGCTACATTTGAAGTCCCACACTTAAAGATAGTGATGTTCATTTCACATCCTTTGAAATGCAACTCATGGAAATCTTTTTCTCAGACCCTAGGCTTGCCACAGTATTTTACTGTGGGATCTCAATTGCTATTTCCTGAAGCAAGAAACAACAGCTTGGAAATGTTTGTTGTTGTTGTTGTTGTTTGTTTCTTTGGACTGCAATTCCCAGATGTCCCCAGTACAGTCACAGGGAGATGGTGGTGGTTTCTAACAGAAATGTTTCCAAGTTCTGTTCACATCTGTTACAGAAAGCTAGTATTACATGGCAACTAAGCTGCTTGTCTCAGTGGCACCAACCACCTGACTGGGCTAATTTTTTTCATATCAGTGTAGATGTTAAAGAAAAAATGCAAGCAGCTACACACAAATGCATACCATGTGAAAAGCAGTCTTTATGTGGAATATTAAAATATATAAAAGGGCAGGTACATTACCCTTACTTTTTAAAATACTATGTGCCCATTTAACAGCACCAGCATCATCAACGAAATATTTTTGTCTAAATGCACATATACACACATACACGCACACTCATCCCCTCCATAAGTATGACATACAGAGCAAACTGCAATTTATGTGAAAAGAATGATTTTCACATAAATGCAAGAATGCATCTCATATATCCCACATCCTGCCTCACAAGAATCAAGCATTCATTCTCCATTAATAGCACATCTTCCTGGAGCCAAGCTTCCTGTAGCATGTGATAGCACCATCAAATATTAAGCTATCTGGTGGGATTACTCCAGAGTTTTCAGACAATATTGAAAGCAATAGAAAACAAAAGAAAGCACATTTGTTCTTTTGTGGTTTATAAGCTTGGCTGGGCTGCTTTTAGTTTTTTCCATACTTAGATTCTTTCTAAGTGTAAGAGATAATCTTTCCAGTCAAGCTCCTATAATTGACTTGGTCTGCATGGAACAACTATATGAGAGGTCTTGTTCTAGAGTTCCCTCAGTTATTCTTCTCCAAGAGTAAACAGTGGTTCAACAAGCTTTGGTTCTCACACTAGAGCTATTTTTTTGATATAAATAATAAGCAGATGGATAGGCCATGGATATGTTTGTTAAGAGGCCAAAGCTTGGAAAAGTTATTTTTGAACTCCCAAAATCCCTCAACCAACAGGGCTAGTGGAAATCTGGATTTACAATCTTAAAACAAAATAAGATGGTACAAATCAAACCCGATCATGATATTAGGACGAGTAATCCTATTATACAGTAGTTGCCAGGGTTCAGCTATTCCTTCATGTTAGAGAATAAGGTTATGGATGCTACATAACCTGTCCTGAGGGGTGGATAATGAAGTAAGGTTCACATACCCGCCAACATTTCACAGATGAAAACTGGGACACATATGGCCAAGAAACATCAGAATTTGGTCAAGATGGCAAAAGTGAAAAAAATGATGAAGAACATACAAGCTAGGAAGGGTTTTTACCCCAGCCTACTGGGAAGAGCAAGATTCCACTCCCCCTCCTCTTCCTACCGCTCAATTTATTGGCTAACACATTGGCTCAATTAATTGACTATTAATCAATCAATTAATTAATTTATTGACTAAGTTAATTGGCTAACGTAAATTGGAGAGTGCTTTGCACTGTAAAGCGGTATAGAAATGTAAGTGCTATTGATATTGTTATTGCTAATTGACTGCAATCTAGTCTTACACTTTGAACTCAGTTTGTGGCAACTGAAGTAATCTGAGGACAAAAGGGGGAGTGGGAGGATGAGAGAGAAACTAGGACATTTTTAAAGCAGCTGAAAAAGTGGGATGACAGTGGATTAATCAGGACTGTCCCTACCAAATCAGGACAGTTGGAGGGTCTGACAATCCAGTTCTGTAAACAGTGGAGATGGGACACCATCTGTCTTTCACCACAAGCAGAAAAATATGCTTGAAAAATCCCATGAGAAATCTAAATGGTCATATATGAAGCGGCATACAAAACGTTTGAGCAGTTTTCCTTGTGGAAAGAGTTGGGCTGGACCATAGGAAGTGTACAAAATGGCAGATATGGAACAGAAAAGCCTTGCCTCATCTACAGTAGCTGAACTGTTTGGTTCTAATGGCAGAATAAGAAGTGGTTTTGATGATATGCCATTGAGGAGTTCAACGTTGTTTGGATGGGCAACTGTGATAGTTTGGTTTTTCCCCCCCTTCTGCCCTGGGACCCTGAATATTTAAAACACAATAACAGTTTAAGTCCCAATATGTTTTGAGTAAATTATATATTAAACACTGTCCCCAAAGCTCCATGCATCTAATGAAGTGCAAGCACAGGGCTTGATTGCAGGACTCTTCTGCCTATTCAGCTCAGGGCATTATCACACAATACGTTGGCTGCATCTACACTGCAAAATTAATGCAATTTGACACTGCTTTAACTGCCAAGGCTCAGTGTTATGGAATTCTGGGATCTGTAGCTTTGTGAGATATTTAGCCTTCTCTGTCAGAAAACTACACAACAGCCATAAAAGTTAAAGCAGTACCAAAAATCTGGCAGTGTGGCAGCAGCCTAAATTGCACATTGGCACTGGCCTAATTCCATGTTTGATCTTTCCTTATCACATGACTCCTCCATTGTTGCATTTCATTTCCATCCTTATTGGTTCACATTTTTTCACTGATCCAATATTGCTGCTGTTCAGCTATTGCTTTTGGTTCAGTTGTTTTGTTCTGCTGCAGTTCCAATACTCTGGCAGCCCTGTAGTGTGGATAGGCCTGATTCTCCTCTCCTCCTTCTCCCTGTCCCCATGTAGGGTGAAGTCACCCCATTTCTGGTGTCTTGACAAAGAGAACATCATGGTGCATAGAAACAACATTGGTTTCACTGTTCCCTGGTATTTTATTTTTTAAAATGTTGTTTTGCCATAATTGTGCAATTGCACTGCCATGGAAGGTTACAGCATGCCACAATTATGCAATTAAAGCAAAACATTTTTTTAAATGCCAAGGAATGGTGTAAAAGCAATCAATATGGACCAATGAATAGATAGGCTCACAATAATAATAATAATAATAAATTTTATTTATATCCCGCCCTTCCATGGATATGATCAGGGCGGCTTACAAAATTTAAAAAACATTACAATACAAAGTTAAAATCCAATAATCAGTTAAAAACATTACTACAAGACAGGAACATGTGAACAAGGTGGTAATCGTCTGCCCAGATATGGGGATCCAGTAGACTCAGCGTGGAAGCTCTAGTCCACATAGGCAGGATAGACCCTTTGAGATAAGAACCTCTTTGAGATAGGAGTGTGATGGTGGGAAGGTGCTAAATATCTGAAAGGAAAACTGGAAATCAAAAGGCACTACCATCTGGAGATGACACCTCTTTGTTTAGGCTTGCATTTATTGGCAGTCATTTCTACATCTCTTCTAGAAAGGTATGCCTTAGAAGGAAGAGAGGGAGGGAGGGATGAACTTTTAATTGCACCTTCATAAATGGTTATATTTCTTTTGATAACACAAAACAGAAAACACTGTTTTCATCAAAGAGAACAAAAAGAGAACCAAATAAAAATTCAGAAGAAGGAAATAATTTTTGTCAGGAACTTGTATACTGACAACCAAGATTGTTAGTCTTTAACAAATGGTATACATTTTCATGGACTACTGTCCTCCACCTATGGAAGTTATCTGCCCTATTGCATTTCTATACACACAAACCTGTGCTCCTGCTGAACTCAGTGGAGCTAACTTCTCACCTGTCATTTTTAAAGGTATTCCATCAAATGCATTTAAAAAAAATTCACCTGCTAGATTTAGATCTCCTTCCATTTGTATGGAAATTAGATCTCCCTCCATCTATTCTCTTTCACTAAGTCTAACACAGTATGGGGGGATGGGGGTGGAGCAGTGAAATTAAGATGTCATAAAAGAACTGCTGGCCCTAACGCTTGCCTTAATGTGGTCAGGAGGAAATCCAGAGGTTGTAAACAAACACAAAAGCTTTTTTGGGACTGGGGTTTGAATAGCCAAGCGACCAATTAACACCTTATTGTAAGGATTAAGCATCCTGGTGTTTGCAGCAAGGCCCTTTAAATTGGTGCTCTGTTTGGAATTCAAAGTGTGACTGCACTGCTGTTTGTAAGGGAAGTGGAGATCAAAGAACTTCCAGAACAAATAATTATGGGAAGGTAAATTCTGTCTGATATAGGAAACTGCTGGAAGGCCACCCTCCAAAGACTGGCTAATATTTTGGCACAAAGTAGTATGTAGGACTGTTGAGAGCGAGCATTACAAAAGACTGGCTGACAAAGGGAAAAAACCTCCTCCTCTCTAATGATTCCAGAGCAATCCATTTATTTTGTCCTTCCATAGGGTGGCTGATCGCTGTGTCAGCATGTCCATTAGAGGCATTTTTCAGGGTGTTTTTTGTTGTTGTCGTCTAACTCTGTTGATGCCACTGACTTAGAATCCCCAGTCAATTTAGAAAGGTCAGGCGGAGGCTATTTATTCATTTGGTTGGTTTTATAGTAAAAAAAATAAATAAATTCAAATTTGCAAGCAAAGATAAATTTTGACAGAGAAAGAAATAGAAATATACATAAACAAAACAAAAAGACAAAAAAGATATGCACAACAAATAACAACAAATACATTGCCCGTTCTCCCCCCCAAACTTCCCACTCTTCAATTACACTCTAGTCAGCTTTAACACAAAAGCTTCCCTCTCTAAACTACATCCCTTTATAACTACACCCTTTTCTATGATATAGAAGAGCTTGTGCTTTCTTAAATCTCAGTTCCCAAATACAGAGTCTCCGATTTTTCTCTTAACAAATTCTTGTCAGTGGCTGCCATATACATAAATATTTTTGTGTGGAATTTCCTTTGATCACATTTGTTAATCTATCTGCTTCCCTTAAATCCAACAATCCAACAAATCTATTCTTTGAAATGTAGAATCTCCTTTTCTCATTTGGTTGTTTTTAAGGTGATTATAACAAAGAACGCAAGCAATTAAGCAAAGCTAAATATTACTGGTGTTAATTTCCCCAGAGTTTGGGAAAATTACCTTTTAAGACTATAGCTCTCAGAAACCTCGGGAATTATACCCAGAAGGGGACATTTTCCAAGCCCTGATTTTTCTGGCATTCTATTATGAATAAGCCAGCCCGCAGAAATTAAATGCCCCTGATTTTTATCTACTAAGAGTGTCATAGCAATACTCATTCAATCTATTGATAAAAACTCCTAAACCTAAACACTGTAGAGTGCATGTAATTGATTATGAAAGATTTATTTACCATTTGTAGTACAATCCTACCCTGACCCCATCTGCAGGTTGAAGAAGGTTAAGATAGGGCATGGAGGAGCTCAGATAAGAGAGGGAAGAATCCTCACCAGATAGCGCAGATGGAAAGTAGGGCATTTAATGGTTTGCTTCAGATTGTCTGTTCTCTTCAAAAGTTGCCTTCTATCCCCAAATCAGGTACATGAGTGATTCCAGTCTGGAAAGAGTATAGATAATTCACCTCGATTATAAATTACACACATGCCAGTGGGCTATAAAACCCAAAAATGCCTTCTCTGCTGCCAACACTAGTCAGTGGCATCCCTTGGGTTGGTGTCATGTGGTGTGTGTGGGGGGCAGACAGCTGCAGTCTCCAGAGGGTCACTTGGGCACTGCACCCCCAGCAACCTCTGCTCCTTCAGGGGTCATTGCAGTGACCTCCAGAGGGCTGTTTGGGGTCCATCGTAGTTGCTGGAGAAATGAGAAAGGGACACGATGGTTTTCTCTCTTGCTCAAATGCAGCACCAGTCCCACTGGGTGTACCACCCCACCAGATGTAGCGCCCCCCCCCGGGGTGTCACTCAGTGCAGTCCACACCCCTCACAACCCCTAGTGACACCATTGATACTAGTTAGTGTGAAGTGGCAGGACAAACTAGTGGATCACTACTTTTCTTTCTCCCCACCCACCCCACTCCATTGTTTCGGGATACTGGTGATTTGGATCCTTTGGACAGTGGTTTCCACTATTTATGCGTGGGGACATATCCCGTCTGAATTGCATTCTCCAACACCCTCACAACTGTTCTGGAAGACTGGAAAATCCTCCAGAGCTGATTTTTAGGTGGCACAGAAGGCTGATAGGAAGGGGGGGGGACAGTTCCACAGCAACTATCAGCAGAATGATGGATTTAGTCCACATGCAACCTATGAGTATATGTTAGAGTTAGCAGTCTTTGCTGGTCTATATCCATTACTTGCTAGAGCATATTACTATATAGCAATGTAGGCAGAGTATATATTTATAGCAAGTTCCTGTTTGTTAAGATTCTCCATCCTTTCCTGCACCATTTTAACTTGGAACCATTTTCTCTTTCTGCCCAAGACCATGTATTTGATTATGTTCAAGTAAAGCTATTTTTATATGTTTTACAAAGAAGCCTGAGTTTCTTTCTTTCTATGCTGGTTCCTGTGTGTGTTTGGGTGGGCAAAGGACTGCTTGTTGTTCTCCTTCTGCCTTGCCAATTTGATTACTATGCCTGAGAGATCCAGTATTTTCTCTTACAGTATATTCTTGGTCAGGTACCCTGAATAACATGCAAACCCAAAGGAGAAAATAGTAGTTATAGGTAAGTTGCTATAGGGCTCATGTTTTAATTCTAGAAGTAGCCAAAGAAGCACATTTTGTTTTCACTGAGGCGATCTGCAGATTTATATCTTGCCCTTCAGGTTCCCAGGGTAGTTTACAAAAATTAAAATTACAACGGCCCATGTGGTCAATGACATTTTCTGCACAGGCCAAGCAAAACATCCTCCTCCTATCCTCCCACTGAGAAGTCCAGATGACACCAGACCCAATCCCCAGTTCTAGTGCAGACTATGCAGATAATTTAGTCAGCTCAGCAATGAACCTGCTGTATACCCCCCTTACACCATTTCCCCCCCCCCAAAATCTTTTGTCCCAGTTCTTTCAGAACCTTTCAGAGTGATGGTGGGTGGAAGCCCAACACTACTGCTACTGCTAGATGTCACTCCCTCTGAGGTCAGAATGAAGTGCCCAGCCATGTGATCGAGGCTGGTCACTTCATTTTTGGCCTCAGAGGGAGTGACGTGTGCCAGCAATGGGTAGCACAGTATGATGCACATGTGAACAGCCACCTGGTAGTTCAACAGAGTGCCCATGTAATGGGAGGACTTCAATATTTAAAATATGAAATCGTGCCAAAAAGTATGTGGGTATTTCTGTTTCCCCGCTCATGGCAAATCTTCATATATGGTGCTGAAGCATATTTTATTCTGTTTCTTTGGAGAACAGGACCTAAATTAACAGGTTCAGATTAAAAAAAAAAAAAGGTGAGCTAATCTGGGCTGGGCTGGAGATTTCAGTGGAACATTAGGAACAACATCCTGAGTTGTTTAACAATGAAATAGAATGCCTTAGAAATAGAGGTTACAAATTTAAATTTAAAAAAAGAAGAAGAAGAAAAAAGAGAGAGATGGATATTTGGCTGTGCTGAAGCCACCCATAAGTGAGTAGTTGTAGAATGATGCTCTGGGTCTCATTTCGGAATATGTTACTATTGATTTCTCTTTAGAAAGTAGCTCCAATTGCAAAAATTCTCTTTCATTATGTTTTAAGTGTAGAGGCAGACTGGATTACTTTTGGTCTACCTTCTATTTCTATGATTTGATGGCAATGTTTGTTAAGATTTGGGACTGGGGTCCCTAATGTGACCTTTACAATAGGGATATTTGAGACCAGCTTTAGTTTCCCTCTGCATTTTTGACCTTTTATTTCCTTTGCAAGTTGAAAGTCTTTGAAGTATCCACTGCAAATTCTCTGCTTACTGCAAGGCCAGTTCTGGTGCAGGAAACAAGATCTTGTTTAGTTAATGCAAATGTTTTGACATAAACTGACAAAAGCCAGGAAGCAGATAGTTTGCAGTGATCCTGAATAACTCACTGGGTTTGGTGAGTGCTTTTGCTTCAAAAAGGGTGGTAGTTAAAGACAGAGGATCAACTGTAGCTTTTGAATGACTGGTTTTGCCATGCAGGGAGAACAGTGTTTAAAAATATGCCTTCTCTCTGCTTATATATTTGTTTAAAAGAACTATTTATTTTCAGTAACTAATATATGGGGAGTGGAGAAACAGAAGGCACCTTTCTTGGAAGAATGTAAAGAAGAGAGATTTTGAAACCAGCACTACTGCAGAAGTACTTCTGACAGGAAATAACTTGCTAGAAATGATCAATTAGTTATATAGGGGCTGTACAGAAGGGCAGAGGCCGCCCTTCTTCAGCTGGATTGGGATCACAAGAACCTCACACCGTGGCCCCGATCCAGCCTTTCGAGGAGCGCAAAAAAGAGCTGCAAAAAGCAGCTCCTTTTTGTGCCCTTGAAAGGGTGCCATAGCTGCGGTGCCGCGGCTATATGATGCTCCTTCAGTGCTGTGTCATCTGGATGCAGCACCGGAGGCTTGCCATGATGCCGCACGCCATCTGGAGCAATATGTGGTGTCAGGGCATCCTGGGGGGGGGTGGAGTTGGGCATGCGTTGTCAGGATGCTACGCCCCGACTCTGCTCCCAGACCAGCCTTTCAGGCCGGTCTGGATAGTTGTACAGTGGTACCCCGGGTTACGAAATTAATTCGTTCCGCCGCCGCTTTTGTAACCCGGAATACTTCGTAAGCCGAAAAAGCCATAGGCGCTAATGGGGAAAAGCCGCGATTTCGTGTGAAATAGCACCGAAAAGCACCAAAATTTTTTTCGTAACCCGAAAAAACCTTCGTAACCCGGAACAGTTTTTTTAAATGGATTTTTTTCGTAACCCAGAAATTTCGTAAGGCGGCGCATTCGTATCCCGGGGTACCACTGTATATATATTATACAGACCAGTGTGGCTTAGTGGTTTGGTGTTTTTGTAGACATCTTGCCAACTTCTTTTTTCCGTTACTCTCAAAGGTGCTATAGATCTCTCTACATACTGATTCTATAGAATAACATGCCTATATCTTTGAATATATATAGTACTTATATTTTTGACCATGAGGGAGTGCTTCATTATTTTTTTTGGGGGAAACCCACCCACTTTGTTCTATGAATGCTTTTACTTCAAACATCTCTATTAATAATATTGTTTCTTACAGGTAAGTAACAGCTTTGTTATTTCTGCCCTATTATGGAACCCTTTCAATGTCTGTTTCCAAAGAAAAACAATCAGGTTTATAGGAACATTAGCCAGAAAAATGATTCTTGTTTGTTTTCACCTTGCTGCAGTACTGGGGTAATTGGAGTATCTCTGGATAACATATGGGTAATTTCCTCCTTTAAAATGCATGCAGGAAAGCATGCAACCCCCATTAACCTTTGGGGGAAGTTAATCCCCCCCTAGAGGTCAATGGCATTTCATCAGGGATAAATTTACCCCCATGAGATGAGAATACTTTGGAGAATTCACAGAATGGCTACTCTGCATTTTGAGTAATAGGGGTTTTACATGAAAGGCAAATGAGATTTCCTCCCTTGAGGACACACTTGGGAGCTATAGGCTTTCATTTCAAATGTGGTTTCACGGGAATTAAAAAGATCAAAGAAACAATCACAAAAATAGGCATTAACAAGGAAAGCCTTTTGAAACTGGAGTTTGCACCTAACAATCTCTGTGTGTATGTGCCTTCAAGTCGCCTGTCAACTTATGGCAATCCCATGAATTCCACAGGGTTTTCTTAGGCAAGGAATACACAGGGGTGGTTTTTGCCAGTTCCTTCCTCTGAAATATAGTCCACACCACCTGGTATTCTACTCAGGCAGCCGCTCTCCTTGGGGGAGCATACATTTGCGTGTATGTGTGTAGTTGAACTTGTCCATGTCATCAAAACTACAGATGTTTCCCCAGCCTTGACCCACCAAAATGAATGTAGTTCACCATCCCTTTAATGGTTGACAAATAGCTTCCTGTCTCTACAGCTCAGGTAAGATTCAGATGCCAGTACAGTCAACTTCCTTCACTGCAAGGAACCTTGGGAGGCATCTTGCTTTTGCCTACCTATTTTATTTTACCCAGAATCCATAAAATCCTTTATTTTTGACCATAATCCTCACACTGATTGGGATGCTCTGGGAGTTGTAGTACAAACTTTCTTAAACTCTGGGTTTACCATTCTATATCTCTGATGTTAAACAACACAGCAAATTATTGTAATAGTTGGCATTTTGATCATTTTTTCCAGCATTTTATAACAGTCACCCAGTCAGTTTCAGTTGCTTGTCCTGACTGAGGAAAGGAGATATGCTTTGTTCTGCAGCAAGGGCTACTCTCCCCCATTATGCCCTCAAACTTTGTGGGAGATTATTCCTTTGGGGGAGGTTTTGTGTGGCCTATTGTTAGGAGGCTTGGCAGGGTAGTGGGCTGACAGAGGTCATGACACTGCCTAAAGTGATTTTATTCAGGCCATACAGACAAAAATTGCCATTTGGGAACTAACCTCCTGCCGGTTAGAAGCTCAATGTTCTTTTGTTCCCAGCTGAAGACTCCTCTCCCCCCAGTGATGGTCTTAAAAACTGGCCCATAAGAACCAAATCAGGAGTTGGTAGAATAAAGGTTTCCTCAAGAAAGCAAGGGAAATCACAAAGACATGAGTGACAGGATTCGTCTGCTGGGAGGCAGCTCGTATTGGGAACATTTGCGTATTCAAACAGAAACTATTGTCCCATATATTTGAGGAGCTGCTTATTCATTAGATCTGTTTCTGTTGAGTTAATGAACTTACCAGGCTGGATTCTTTTTTTCTTTTCTTTTTTTCTTTTTGAAACAGTGTAAATTTTACTAGTAGAATTGTCCATGGCATCGTATTTCTCATTCCTACGTATAGTTATGAAAGCTGGACAGTGAAGGAAGCTGACAGGAGGAAAATCAACTAATTTAAAATGTGGTACTGGAAGAGAGTTGTATGGATACTGTGAACAGCTAAAAAGACAAATCAGTGGGCCTGAGCGAGCAAATCAAGCCTGAACTCTCCTTAGAAGCCAAGATGACTAAACTGAGACTAGCCTACTTTGGCCATATCATGAGAAGAGACTCACTCCTCATTTGCATTAGCCTCCCAGGCTGAGGCCAGCCATCAACACAGAACAATACACATGCAAATCACTCCTGCATTCCCAGGCTCACACAGTATATATGCACCCAATTTTTCCAGGCAAAGCATTCTCTGAAGATGCCAGCCACAGATGCTGGCAAAACATCAGAAGGAAACTATGCTAGAACATGGCCACATAGCCCGAAAAACCCACCAAAAACTATCACGAGAAAAGACAATAATGCTGAGCAATGTAGAAGACAGTAGGAAAAGAGGAAGACCACATTGAAGATGGCTAGAATCAATCAAGGAAGCCATGGCCTAAGTCTGCAAGGCCTGAGTAGGGCTGTTGAGACAGGGTAACTTAGGTCTGTTATTCATAGCATTGCCATAAATACAAGTTGACTTGACAGCAGTTAACAACAAAATGTAGTAGAAATATGTGTATGTGTGTATGCGTATGCACAAGTGTATATATGGATATGGAGGTCTTGCTTCAACATCTGATATGATCTAAACGTAAGAAAACTGAGAAAGATATGTGCACCATGATTTTAGTGTTGTCTAAAACTAGTAGCCCCTATCTGCAGGGCCATAACTAATTATAATTAAATAGACTAAGACATCTGCCTTAGGTGCAGATGTGGGAGGAGGGCAAAGTGTTGGGATGAGAGAGTAGTATGTGTCACACAGACTGCTGCCATTGCAGAAATAAAGCAGTTTGACACCACTTTAACTTCCATGGCTCAGTGCTATGGAATTCTGGGATTTAGTTTTGTAAGATATTTAGCCTCTTTCAGAGAGTCCTGGTGCCACACCAAACTACAAATCCTAGGATTCTATAGGATGGAGCCACAGAAGTTAAAGTGGTGCCAGACTACTTTGTGGTGTAGCCTTAGCCTTAGTGAATGGGCCCCTGTCATTTGCTCCTGGCAGCAAAATATCTTGGACTAGTGCTGCCAGCTTTCATATATATTGAACTACAACTTGCCCAGTGCCTGGAAAGGTTGTTTCTTTGGATGACATTTTCAGAATCTTTCACCACTCAGCATAGCCAATGCCTATCCATCAAATAGGTCAATTGCCTAGGATAGCTCCTTTAAAATTCATCCTGAAGCCCTGAGCTAATTTAACTCCTCACTGCCATGGAAGCAAACAGACACTACTGGCCTCTTTTTTATGTGCACCTATAGGCTTCTTTCTGTCACCAGTCTCTGTAGCCATCTGCCATTGTCACCATGCCAGGCCCTCTTAAACCCTTTGCCACAGCAGCAGCAAAAGAGAAAATTGGGAATGGGCTGGGGAGCACAAACATTGTGTGTGTGTGTGTGTGTGTGTGTGTGTGTGTCTGTGGGGTGTTTGTGCATGTATATAAAAATGTTTCATTGTATGTATGGTGGTATGAGAGTGGGTATGTGAGTGTCTTTGTACATAAATATTAAATGGATGACACATGAGAGAGAGAGAACAAATGAGAGAGAAAGAGAGAGAGCAGGGACTGGATGAGAGAGTGGACATACCAGCATGTGTATGAAGAGGTATGATTTGTTAGGGTATGAAACAGGAATATTGTAAGATAAAATCTATTTGTACATAGATATGAAAGAGGGAATGTGAAAGGTCATTTCTGTGCATGTATGTAGAGTTGACCCTCTGTATCCATGGATTCTTTATCCATGGATTTAAATATCCATGGCTTGAAAATATTTTTAAAAATATATAAATTTCAAAAAGCAAACTGTGATTTTGCCATTTTATATAAGGGTCACTATTTTACTATGCTATTGTATTTAATGGGAATTGAGCATCCATATCCATGGGGGGTCTTGGAACCAAACCCCAGCAAATATCAAGGGCCCACTGTATGTACACATAAAGCAGTGAGATTCTTGGCTAGTTCAAATGTAACTATAGCAGTCTAATAAGCCATGGCCTGCAAACATCTCCTTCGCAAAGTTAACATAATAAGATATGGCCTAATAAATTGTGATTTATTAGCTAAAGTGTATTATTTCTGAACTGGATCTCTACGTGGAAGCATGAGACAGGGTAGTGAGTGTTTGAAAGAGGGTGTATATCTCTCTCAAAGGGGCTGAGAGTACACAATAAGCAAATCTTTAGTTTCTCAGTTTACTGACCATATAATGTATACTTTGTAGTCTACAGTTAAATTGGCTCATTTTTTGTTGGCTCTGTATGGATTATGACTTCTCATTGTTTCCCTCTGTCTACAGAATCTTCACTTCCCCAGCTTATCTGGTTTGCATGGAATCTGTGCTGCAGATTCCTCTCAGACTAGATAATCCTCAGAATATGCTGGTGAGAACTTGTTAAACCTGTGACGATATGTAAACATTTGCATTAAGCTTTTTTAGCTTTGCGTTATAATTATGACAATTATATATGGAATTTGAATTGTGTCAGTATTATTTAATTTCTCTAATATCGCTGTAGTATGATGATGATTTCATGCAATAGATGTACACTTAAATACAGGGATGAACCGCTTGTGACCCCCTCCCCCCCAATATTGTTAGCCTATGCCTTTTTAGTCACCAACGCGCTTGTACAAAGTGCAGGATGAGTCCTTCCTGAATCTTCGTTTGCAAAGCCAAGCCAGAGAGAGAGAAATGCTGAGTGGTATGTATGTGTATTGCTGGCAAATAACAGATGGGGGCCTTAATTCTCATTGCTGTGGGCATATTCTTATATAGCTGGTTCATCTACAGATATAGGTCTCTTCATTGACTACAGAGGCTTGGATTTCATCTGAAGAGTCTTTCAGAATCAGAATAGAATCATAGAGTTGGAAGAGACTTCAAGGGTCATCAAGTCCAATCCCATGCCATGCAGGAACACACAATCAAAGCAACCCTGACAGATGCCCATAGAGCCTTTAAAAACATCCAAGAAAGGAGACTCCACCACATTCTGAGGCAGCCTATTCCACTGCTGAACAGCTCTCACAGAAGATTTCCACTGTGGGGTACATGCTAATAAAATTTCAGGGAAGCGTGAAAGCCTGACATGCATTCTAAATTTCAGAGAATTGTCCCCTCACCTGCTTCTCCGTGAACAATTCAGGGATGCTGGAGGTGAGGGAACGATTCCCTGATGTTTAGGAAGTATGTTGGCTTTCACACACGTGTGCTTCCATGACATTTTTCTGGCGTTTTACTAGCGCTTACCCCACTGTAAGCGCTGGTGTGGAAATCTTCACTGTCAGGAAGTTCTTTCTTTTTCTGTAGTTTGAATACATTGCTCCAGTTCCTAATCTCTGGATTTACAGAAAACAAACTTATTCCATCCACAATATGACTTCCTTTCAAATATTTAAACACAGCTATCATATCACCCCTTAAACCTCTTTTCTCCAGGCTAAACATACACAGCTCCCTAAGTCACTCCTCAGAGGGCATGGTTTTTCAGACCTTTCACCATTTTGATTACCCTCCTCTGGACATGATCCAGCTTGTTTTTGAATTGTGGTACCCAGAACTGGACACAGCATTCCAGGTGAGACCTGACCAAAGCAGAATAGAGTGGTACTATTACTTCCCTCGATCTAGACACTATATTTCCATTGATGCAGCCCAAAATTGCATTAGCTTTTTTAGCTGCTTTCAATGCTGACTCATGTTCAACCTGTGATTTACTAGGACTCCTCAATCCCTTTCACATGTACTGTTGTCAAGCCAGGTGTCCCCATCCTATATCTGGGCATTTTTTTGTTGCCTAAATGTAGTAACTTAGATTTCTCAATGCTGAAATTCATTTTGTCAGTTTTGGTCCAGCTTTCTATCCTATTAAGGTCATTTTGAATTTTGCTCCTGTCCTCTGGACCACTCCTAATTTGGTGTCATCTGCAGATTTCATAAAGATGCCCTCTATTCCTTCATCCATGTCATTGATAAAGATGTTGAATAGTACTTAGCCTAGGACAGAATCCTGTGGCACCCCTAAGACAGAATCCTGTGACACTCTCCAAGATGAAGATGAGCCATTGCTGAGCACTCTTTGGTTTGGACAGTCAACCAATTACAAATCCACCTAACAGTTGCATTGTCTAACCCACATTTTACTAGTTTGTTTGCAAAAATATCATGGGGGCCTTGTCGGAGGCCTTACTCGAATCCAGATGTGCTACATCCACAGCATTCCCTTCATCTACCAAGCTAGTAATTTTATAAATAAATAAGAGAGAGAGAGAGAGAGAGAGAGAGAGAGATCAGATTAGTCTTGTTTTTGAAAAACCCATGTTGACTTTTCATGATTATGGCATTCCCTTAGAAATGTTCAGACTCTCTATTTAATGATATGTTCTAGAATTTTTCCAAGTATTGATGTCAGGCTAACTGTGTGGTAATTGTTTGGGTCCTCTTTTTTCCTTTTTTGAAAATGGGGACATTTGCCTTCTTCCAGTCTTCTGGGATCTCTCCAGTTCTCCAGAAATTCTCAAAGAGTATTGCCCGTGGCTCTGAGATTACTTCTGTCAGCTCTTTTAATAACTTTGGATGTAATTCATCTGACCCTGGAGATTTAAATTCATTTAGATTAACCAGATTTTCCTATATTACCTGTTTACTTATACTGTGCTGCATTTCCCCTACTGTGTCCTCTGCTTCATTTTCTTCAGGCTGAGCACTCTTTACCTTTTGTGTGAAAACGGAGCCAAATAAGGTGTTGAGGAGTTCTGTCTTTTCTTTGTCTCTTGTTAGCATTTTCCCATTTTTTCCCCATTCAATTGCTCTACCATTTCCTTCTTCTTCCTTTTGCTATGGACATAACCAAAAAAGCCCTTTTTATTATTCTTAACCTCTCTAGCAAGCCTGAGCTCATTCTGTGTTTTAGCTTTTCTGAATTCCTCCTACACATGCTAACTATTTGTTTAAATTTGTCTTTGCTGATTTCTTCCCTTTTCCATTTCTTATACATATCTCTTTTAAAACTGAGCTCACCTGAAAGTTCTTTAGTCATCCATCCTGGTTTCTTGAAATACCTCCCATTTTTCTTCCTCATTGGAACTACTTGAAATTGTGCCTTCAATATTTTCCTTTTGAGAAACTTACATCTATCCTGAAGTCCCTTCTCTTTTACTATTCCTGATGGGATGCACCCAGTATTTCCCCAAGTTTACTGAAATCAGCTCTCCAAAAGTCTAAAATGTGTGTCTGACTATACCTGGCTTCTCCTTTCCATTGTATAAAAACTCCAGGAGAACATGATCACTCCCTACTAAGGATCCCACTAACCAGGTCATCCCTGTTGGTTGGGATCAGATCTAAAATAGCTGATCCTCTTGTTGCCTCTTCCACTTTTAAGACAATGAAATTGACTGCCAAGCAAGTGAGGAATTTGCTGGACTTAAATTTTTGGCTGTGTTTGACTTCCAGCAAATATCAGGATAGTTGAAATCACCCATCATCACTACATCTCTCCATTTTGAGTGTGTGGTCATCTGTTCTAGAAAGGCATTATTCCAATCCTGAGTTTGACTTGGGGATCTGTAGTAGAGTCCCAAAATAACTTCCCAGTTGTTTCCCTCCTCTTTAATTTTTATGCAGATGCTCTTCATCTGGCTCCCAGCATTTAAGTCCTGGATCTCTTCACAGGTGTAACTATCCTTGGCATATAATGCTACTCCTCCTCCCATATTGCCGTCTCACATTTGGAAACTTTTGTGATAGTAGAAGCCTAAAAATAAATGGTTAGTAGCAATGGTAAATATTACAAATCAGAATAAAGATTATAATCGGATAATGTTGAATGCTTGATAATCTAAGGATGATGCAATAACGAACTTTTACTTCCTTTGACCTGTACATTTTTCATTATTCCTGTCTAGAATGCCACCAAAATGACTTGAATTTCGTGAGAAAAAAAAGTGGTATAGAAAATAAATCATTATTATTGAATTTCAGTTTTGGTAGTCTGGCTTCAGAAGTGCTTGGGAAAACATTTAGAAGATGCAAGCAAAGACCAATCTGGGTTAGTATAAATGCATAAGGGCATTGACATGAGCCTGAAGAGGCCTTGTCTCCCTTTCCTGTTCAGCCACTGACCTGTGGCATGACTGCCAGAAGCCCAGGTCAGGCCCTTAAGAAGGGTCAAGCCAGGTCAGAAACCAAAAGGTCAGGAACCGTGAGAGAGATCATAGTCAGTGCTGAGGAACTGTGCCAGGAGAATGGGTTTACATGTGAGAATCCAAGAGGATTAGACAAGGTCAGAAGTCCATACTAAACTTGGGTAGAAGGCAGACAGAAGGAGGACTGTAAGAAACAGAGGTTCAGAGGCTGCACATTTTACTTTTTTCAGGCTGTGTATCTGAGTATGTATGAAATAAGAAGGAAGTCAGGCAGGATGAAGACCATGAGAATTGGGTCAGATACAAGCCACTTATAAGAAGCACATGCTTAAATTTAAGACATTTCCACAAGTGTTATATCACCATCACCATCTATTTTACATTTCTGTATTTTGAATGCGAAAAAAATAGGATACACCATATCTTTGCCAATATTGAATATGCATATGATGCTGGCATGGGATACAAGCATACTTGTGTTCTATAAGTCATTTGATGCTCCCAGATCTCTGTAGTCTTTTCACCTTCCTTTACAAGTGAAAGATGTGTGGAACTTGGGTACAAAGAGATTAGAGCTTGGATTTTTTTACTACAGCTCTTAGAATTCCCTAGCTAGCATAGATAGCCACTGGCCATTTTAGCTGGTTAATTCTGGGAATTATGATAAAAAAGAAATGTTTTCATAAAAAAAACCCTAACTTTTCTAAGCTCTGAAACATGCATGCATAGGACCATATCATATTGTAATGTATGCATGGTAGGGACATCTGCATTAACTCTTCCACTTCCAATTAGTGCCTGGCTTCTAGATTGGTTGCTGTAATGTACATTCAACTTAAAAGGCAATTGTGTTGTCGTTGTGTTGTTTAATCAGCCTTCACAAGTGACATTGTCTAAACTGAAAGTTGTTCCTACCATCTTTTGCAATAGTGTAGTTGTGCAAATATATGTTGGTTTAAGCATGATGAAGACATAATAAGGCTTCCATGTAATGGTGCTGCACAGGGCTCATCCAAGAGCCTTTGAACATACCATTAGTTCTTTACATTTCATGGCAGGAATTCACTTGAGGATTCATGTCTTCGTAAATGGATTTGTGTCTGTAGGAATTAGAATTAACCAGTTTTGCAACATTCATCTTTAGCAAGGGTGCTGTTACATTACTATGTAGGGGAGCTAGCAAAATGACCATTGGGACTGATGTGTATTGGGATACTAGCTAAGGTTTAACAACGCACACTGGTAGAGCCCAACGGACATTGAACACTCTTGCCAGTAGTTTTTTTGTGGATTTTTCTGGCCTTGAGGTCGTGTTCTTTTTTTAAAATTAGTTCTATTGTACAAATATTAAAAGACCATCATCCACAGACAAACAAAAAAACAACACATAATAGACATCTACATAACAAGAACAACAACAAAAAACAAGTAATACGGATAACATACTGATATAGTTAAGTTCAAAAATGTACTATTCAGTCACTTCCAAGATAATCTAAGATGACCTGATTACCTAATTCAACCATATTCTTTTGAAATGCCATCAGTACTTAAACCTCTAATGCTCAGAGAATAGCTTTATATGATTCCTAAAAAATATCAAAAATTACTATTACAAAAAAGGTCAAAAGATCTTTTGATCTTTGAGGTTGTGTTCTAGAAGAGTTTATTCCTGACATTTCACCAGAAGCTGTGGTTGGCATCTTCAGAGAATGCCAGCCACAGCTGCTGGTGAAACATCAAGAACTCTTATAGAACATGGCCTCAAAGTCCGAAAAACCCACAAAATACTATGGATTTTGGCTGTGAAAGCCTTTGACTTCACACTCTGGTCAGTGTCCTGTTGCATATCTTCTCAGTTCACAAACAGGGTTCCTGTTAGTGAACCCTGTTGGAGCCTCTGCCACCTAGCTAAATCCATTGGTCCCTCCACATTTGCTAGGGTTAGGGGCACAGGATTCCTGTGAAAGTGAAAAAACTACCAATATCAAAAGCACTATGTATTTACCTGAGAGAACACTTCTTTGGAAATCTCTAGGTCCTCCAGTACAACTGTATGTGTAAAGTTATGCAATGTAGGCTGTGAGAGAGAATTCTGGCCTTCAACGTTTGGACAAGATTTTATTATTAAAAAAGTGAAATGCTTCTAAACCCAAAAACTGAGACAAGTGAATAAACTGAACAAAAGTTAACAAGTCAAATGTTAAATCAATCAATTAATACAAACCAACACAGCAGAGCCTTTAATGAGCCAAAAACAGACATCCTACATTGCCTATATAAAGAGAATATCATGAGAAGATATGTTCATGAAAGTTCAGGGATAAAATAGTGTTTCAAAACCAACACTGGTGAAATTAACCAAGCAATGATATAGTTAAAACATAATCTAATTAAAAACATAGTTTCTTCCTGTCTGGGTTTTATGTCTGAGTATCCATCCAAAGAGATGTCCAGTTCTGCTGTTCAATCAAATATTTGTGTCTGCAAAGTATTTTTGTGTCTCAGTTTTTTGGAACTAACATAGATTCCCACTTTTCATATGGATATGTCCCAGTACAAAATCCATATGCTCCATATGTATAATTATGTGAAGTCAAGACAGCTTTCAGTTAAGCTATTAAGCTATCACTGCCAAACATTTAAAGAAAAATAGCACATAGACTGCACCCATGCAAAGTTAAAATTTTGTTAATGCATGTTACAGTTTGGTATCTGTGTCCATGTATTTTAAACAATGGGAGAAAAAACAGGAATAGGTTCTAAAATTGCACATTTGGATTTGAGTAGCACTTCTTCAGTGAAAGCTTTGATTTTCTTTGGAGGGGAAAGGAGTACAGCAAGTGTGGCCAATGCCTATGGCTGATTCTGGGAGTTGTAATACAAAAAGTAACTTTTCCAGGTTCTGTGGATGACCAAAAAGACAGTCAAGGGTTTGGGTTCCTATCACACAAGACTAGAGCTTGGAAAAGTTACTTTTTGACTGCAGCTCTTACAATCCTCTAGCCAGCATGATCAGCACCCATGTTGACTGGGGAAGGGTGGAACCTGTGGTCCAAAAATAACTTTCTCAAGCTTTCCAGAGGATGTCTAGGATGCAATAATGCATCTATGACTGGACCTCAGGGCTTCCTCCAATGGTCACCTGGTCCATGGAGAATGACAGGGACAGTGGCAAGTTGGCTCAGCACCAGTCCTTGAGGAAGAACGAGCACACTGTAACATGCAGATGCAGATGTTGCTCAACACACCATCCATTCTTAGTTTTACAAATATTTTATAGTTGGAGTCATCCACAAAGGTACATTATGGCTACAGATCCTTACTTATTATTTGCCTTTTATTACTAAAAAAAATCCCCACATTTTTCCAATTGTATTTTAAAATAAAATTCCCCTTTTAACAGCAAAATCATACTGATTACCAAGGCAATCCCTGTAGGCCTACATTAGAAACTCGATTTTATTCCTGCAGTCGTCATGGTGCTATGGATGAAATGAGTTTAACAGCTGAATTGTCCATGCTCAGAGCATTTCTTTATCTTTTTTTTTTTTTAAATCAGGACTTGAGGGGAAACATTTTGTTATTTGTCTAAACTATTGGAAATGCAGAATCAGTTGTAAAGCATGGAATGGCTGGGGGTGTTGACAGAAGCGCATAGCCTCTGTTATCAAGTCTGGAATTTTATAAAAATACCCCCAAAATCCCTATCCCAAAATGCATCTGTGGAGGTAATCAGGTGGCCCCTTTTCCCTGGCATCACTTGATCATAGAGGCCTCCAAGCAAGCTCTGCATCTATAGGGTGAAGTATGTCTCCTGCTGACCCTAATGGAAAGGCATTATGGGAGCTGCCCCTGGCTGCCATGACCTGAAAGCGGAGCGGACCACGGATAGGGCGTGGCCGCAGCCTTACTTAGGAGTTGCAAACAGGAAAGATTCCTTCACACCTAGGAGACAGATTTATGACTGGGAGATGTTTCACAGACACAAGCCATTCTGGCAACAATCGTTTTCCATGGCTGGGGATGCCTATGGATCAAGTGTGTGTAAATTTGGTTTACTTTGATGTAGGACAAAGAGCCTCCACTGGCTACGTGACTAGGAACCTATTAAACTCCAGGTTTTCCTTTGTTCAAGTTCCATGTTGGTGGCAGGCAGGCACCCTGTCAGTCTGCTTCTCCTGGTTCCACCACACCCCTTCCCCATTTTCCTTCTCGTGTTGCTGCAGCTACCTTGATTCCGAGGGAACCATTGCAGCGCAGTATTTCCATTAGCAGGCCTTGTGTTCTCTTTCCATTTTTCCTCCCTTTCTTCTATTAGCCTTGGTGATTGCATGAGTGAATGATGTGTGTGAGTGTGTCCCCCTGTGCATCAATAAACTAGATTAAAATTCAAAGACTTTGCCTTTGCCTCAGTTCCTGGAAATCCTGGTCCCTTCGTAAACAGGCTGGGATTCGATCCAAGAGGGGTACTTGTAAGGAGCCCCATATTGGTGTGTTGAGCTAATTAATATTCCCCAAAATTTGAGCAGATATCCTTACACCTCCCACACTTCAAACATGAAAACATAGATGCCTATATGAATTCGTAAGGCATGTGGCTGAAGAACATGAAGGTGTGATTGAAAGGATGTGTTCAAGTGAAAATGTTATTAATGAGGAAAGACACAAAAAACTGTAATCTTTGAAGCAGAGAAACTTCTGGATTTATGTACTCCATTTAGGAAAAAAGAAAAAACCAAACCAGTATGTCCAGTATGATAATAAATACTATATTATACAATATAGCAAAATGAACCAGACACTGCTCAAAATGACAGTTTTGTCTCAAGAATCCTGACTACTACATGTGCTTTGTATTCACACTCACTCCATCTGGCAACACACATTACCGGTCTATATCTGAAAGTTCACATGGTCATCTTGAGATAATCATAGCCTCCCAGTGGGACTCTTGTTAGGATAAAAATGCACTGGAATTGAGGAGAAATCATGTGCAACACCTTCAGTAGCAGATGATATAGAAAAGAATTATGTATGTTTGGAAGAATGGTGATTGTAATAAAGAATGTGATGCATTCCAGTGACCTTTTGGGATGTTATCCTCAGCATACAATCTTGAAGAGATTTACCTGGGAATAGTTTCCACTGAGGGTTTTCTTCTGAATAGGCACGTATAGGTATTGTTAATATTACTCTGTAAAAAGGGTTCAGTTCCCTGAGAGGCTCAAGAGTGCAGGACCCCCCCACCACTGTCACAGATCAGCTGTATGAATGTGCTCAGATATCACCTGATTGTCCTTGCACAAAGAGCAACCTTCACTTTCAGTAATTTTCCATGTCGCGACTTGTCATTTGGTTTGTTGTTGTGTGCCTTCAAGTCATTTCTGATTCATGGTGACCCAGATTTGTTCAGATGAGGTTTGCTATTGCCTTCCCCTGAGGCTGAAAGTGTGTGTCTTGCCCAAGGTCACCCAGTGGTTTTCATGGCCAAGCTGGGAATCGAACCCTGGTCTCCAGAGTTCAATGTTCAAACGACTATGCCACTCTGGCTCATGTTGTTATTTGGTAGACAGGGAAAAGTTAATTGAAAAGGATTAACTGTTTAATTAACCGGTAAGCTCAATATCTGTCTTGGTAACAATCTTGATAGATTTGCTTTAGGAATGCCATACATCAGAAATGACTTGAAGGCACACGACAACAGCAACTCACTAACTGTTAAATAATTGTTTAGCCTTTCATACTAATAGTTAAGTAACTGTTCATCTTTTCCTACTAATTTCCCCACTCTATTACTTTTAGAAGCCACTAACCATAGATCCTACATGGGTTGTATCAGGGAAAAGTTGTGGTTAACTGCAAAAAAAAGGTGTGGCTTGTTTGCTTGCACACACGAAAGCCAAAATAAAACAGAAGCCAATGGAAACATTTCCTGGTTTCTTAAGCCATGGTTAGATGGTCCAAGAGTGGCCACTGCCAATATCTTAGCAGTACTCTATGACAAGTTAAACCAGTTGTCATCCTGGGCCACAATTGAAACTACTGCAAAGAAGGAAGAGTTCCACACTTCCTTGTAACCACCAGTTGCTTTCATATAAGAACCTCTTTGTTTTCTAAATAATCACATCCTGTCTCTTCTCTACCCCAAGTCAATTGACAGGCCTCAGACACTAATAAGCATTGATGAAATTAGAAAAGCTCAGCAGGATGTAAGGACTTAATGCAATAATAAACTAGCTTTGATACATCAGTTCAGATTCATCCCTGGTTTAATTTGTATGGAATTCCATTGTATTACATCAAGGATTATTTGGTGTAATACATTGTCCTTAAGGTATTTATTATCATCTCTGATTCATTTTGTTCAATATTCAATAGCTGTCGGCACAATTTGTTGTTCATTTTTTGTGGAAATCTTGCATGTCCTGGAGTGTGTAATATTTTTATTGGAAAATAGTGTGCGTGTGTGCGTGTGTGTGTGCATAAAAGAAAGACATACGAAAATGAATCTAATTTAGTTTAATAATACAATATTCTCCTTCTCTCAGGCTAAGATTAATCATCCCGGGAAACACTTTGCCTTGCATACTTAATATGCAAACTCTAAATCTTTGAAAGCTTTAGCCAATAGCAATATGACAAGT
The DNA here is from genome assembly GCF_019175285.1 of Sceloporus undulatus. NCBI lineage: Eukaryota > Metazoa > Chordata > Lepidosauria > Squamata > Phrynosomatidae > Sceloporus > Sceloporus undulatus. The sequence goes on along the minus strand of NC_056523.1, from coordinate 289,582,578 downwards.
TTAATAGATAATGTGCTTTGTGAAGATGGATTTAATTATCTTGAGTAATGAGGTAAGAAACTGCCGGAGCTTCTTTTTTAATCAGTAGCCTTATAAGCATTTAAATCTGTCAAATAAAAACAATATTCAGTCCCAGATAAATAAAAACTACCATCCAACCAAATAAAACACTAAGATTTTTCTTCTTATATATGCAAGGAATCATATTATGTTGACTTGTAACAACAGAAAAAGTGAGTTTCTTTAGAAAGGTTGCAATTCTATGCCAATGTAGGAGGGAGTGACAATATTTGCCTAATGGTACCATTTGGTTGATCCAAATTTCATCAGTACAATGAAATTTGTGGTTCTTGTTGCATAGACTAGGACTACTGGAGATCTATTTTCTGTCTTTTGTTTCCATAATACAATTTCACAAGGCAATTGGAGGATTGCTCTTTGTTTCACATTGCCCCATGTCACTTCTCATTTGATCTGTTGGCCTGGACTGTAAACAATGTCTTGCTGAGGAAAATGTGTGTGTGTGTGTGCGTGCGCGCGCGCGCGCTTCAACTTAGCATCTTGTTGCTACTAAACCAAAGGGTTATTCAGACATCTTTTTTTTAGTGCAACGATGCAAATCATCTCACTCACGCATTTCAGGTTTATTACTCACACGATGGAACCACATCAATGCACATCTTTGCAAATTTGGTTGCTCACACGTGCCAGCACTTGAATAAAGATGAAGTTGACAATGCAAATACATTCAAGGCATACAGGGTTTTATTCTGGGCCTATGTAGGTCTATTAGCACCAGTTATTCACACTGCCAATGATGCAAATCTTTTTAAAAAAACTTGGGAAAACCCCTGATATGGATTATCCCCGATTAAATGGATTTTTTGGCAGTCCCCCCAAAACCTTAATCAGATGCATTCAGGATGCATGTGAACAATGAAAATTCCACCCAGATTCATCCTGAGTTATTTTCATCATCTGAATAACCCCTACATTTCCCACATAAAATAAATTCTGGCACTTGTACAAGGCCTGAGTGGAGTAACCAGGATGTCTCAGTCCTTGTGCCTAATGGTAGAGCTGACCCTGCTAGTGTTATTAGTTCCTGAGAGCAGAGGCCAGAATAAAAGCAGCCTCTTTACTTGAAGTGGTTTTCCGTAATCTGGTGTGCCCTGCTGGCTAGAATTGTGATAGTTGGAGTCCCACATACATGGAGAACATCAGGGTGTGGAAGACCAAATTCAGGCACACAGGGCAGAAATGAAATTGCCTTTTGCTTTTGTGAGATTCTGCCCCTCACTTTGCAACTCTACTAAATACATAATTCATCCATTGTGTTGATTAATGATACTCTTGTCTTCCAAATAAACTGTCCCTTTATAACAAGAGTGTAATACGTATGTGCCAGTGGGAGGGATCAGTTTACCCCTGCAGCTCTCTAGTGAACTGCCCAAATGCATTTCTGCCCATCCAGAAGTGATGTGACATCACTTCTATTCTGAGCATTTGGGATGGCTTGTAGAGGAACGTGGTGAGGCAAATTTACTAAGGACTTTATCACATCACCCTATCCTTGCTGCAATCAATTTAATGAAGGGACAGGCACACATACTGGCTTAGAAGCATTCTCTACAGCATGTCCGTCTATTAGTGTGACCAGCCTCTTGCTGGCACCTTGCACTCTCTTCCATCCTCATCCTTAATATGCTCCCTGCTCTATGCCCTATCTAGAGTGCCTTGCATTTTGTGTATGTGTGTGTGTTAAATGTAATTCCAGAGAGAGGCAAATGTAGTTTAACTAAAAAAGAAAAAAAGAAAGAGAGAGAGAGAGAGAAAGAAAGAAAGAAAGAAAGAAAGAAAGACTTACTGTTCCTGAGTTATCCTAGTGCTATCAGGAGCTTATTGACAGTTTTCCCCATCAATGGCAAGGTCTGGGCTAACCAGACTTCAAAAGCAAGGCAGTGATGAGAGGAAGATGATGTTGTGCGATAGGTATGGCCAAAGGTGCTGGTACTGAACTTTTATGGCAGTTTAAAAGCTCGGTATGATAAAGTCCTAAAATCATCATGTTTTCATAATGGTTTGGAACAGATTTTTGACAAAACCAGGGGGTCTTTGGGGATCTCTTAGTAGTCTGGTAGGCCACAAAATGATGTTTGGAAGCTGTAAGTGGCCTGTGGGCTTCACTTCCTCACTTCTGCTTTACAACATGAATTGGCTTAATGACCATATACCATTGTGTGCATGGGCAAAGATAAAAAATATATTGTTGCAGAAGAGATTGTGGTTGGAGAGAAGTACACAACAATACAATCCATACACAATGATGAATATAAATCCTCACCATCCATTTTTAGAGGGCTCTGTATTGCAGTTTATTTTTTTCCAGAATAGTCTGATTTTAATGGCATATTGCCAGAGTTAGGGGGTTTGAGTTTTGTTGCTTAGATCTGGTGATCTCTCTGTCTCTGTCTCTCTTTTTTAATTCAGTTCCTTCCAGCTGAGAAAGACACTCAGAATGTGCAAACAAGCTATCTGGCTGTCGGAGTCTGGCACCAAGGGAACCCTCAGGGTTGGCATGTTTCCACTGACTGTGAAGAGATCAGACACAAGAAGCAGAGGGTCAGGCTGTCTATAGGTGAGAGCTGCCAAAAATGCAAGTCACATGGGCTTTGGCCATGAGAAAAGTGTACAGGCTTCTGGAAAACAATTGCATGTTTTTGTGTGCATTTAAGCTTGGGTATGAAAAATGCCATATGCAAATCACAGGCAGATGTAATTTCCCTAATTCTATGCAGAATTGATCTGTGCTGGTGACTGTTTTGAAGCTTTTTGTTCATGCCTATGGTGAGTCCTAGACGCAACACTGACAAATATTTACATTTTATGAATTGTTAAATAAAAAGAATTGTTTTTCCAGGGAAGATCATGAGTGAAAGATGTGTGCGCGGGACTTCATTTCCTCACATAAAGGGGAAAAGAATTGCTATAAAGTCAATTAGGATTTAAACTATTTAATATCAGACTAACTATCAGAGGAAACTGCTTATACAGTTGGTCCTGCATATCCAAGGATTCTTTATCCATGGATTCAACCATCCACGACTTCAAAATATATAGGAAACTGCTTATATAGTTGGCCCTCCATATCCACAGATTCTCTGTCCACAAATTCAACCATCCACTGCTTGAAACTATTCCAAAAATATATGAATTCCAAAAACCAAACCTTGATTTTACTATTTTATATAAGGGACACCACTTCCTTATGCCATTGTATTTAATGGGACTTGAGCAACCACAAACCCAGCAGATACCAAGGGCCCAATGTAATAAATACCACTGTAAACATGTATTTGTATTAATTTGTAAGAATCATCAAAATAAATGAAAAGCCAAGAAGATTTTTATAAAAATATCCTAATCAGCCTGAATTGGACATCATATAGATTTGGAAACATTATGGCTATTCACATAAAATTAATTGAAGAATGTGGTACTACTCATAAAAGTATTGCAGTTATCAATTGAAAAAAAGGAAGAGGGGATTCAACACTAAAAAAGAGGAAAAGATACAGATTTTTGTAAAATTATCATATACAAATATGTATAAATAAATGCAAACATAGAAATAATTAATCAGTTCTTAACAGAAATACGATACATCTTTCCATAGTGAGGAAAACCGAAGTCAGGAGACCTCTGTGCCTGCTGAGTCTCTTGTTATGGGGCTTATTGACACTACAAAATTATACTGCCATGATCCCACTTTAACTGCCATGGCAACGTATTATGGAATCCTGGGATATGCAGTTTGGGAAGGGGTGTTTAGAATGCTCAGCCAGAGAGTGCTAATGCCTCACCAGACTACAAACCCCAGGATTCAATAGGATGGACCAATGGCAGTTAAAGTGGCACTATAACTGTGTAGTGTGAATGGGCCCCAAGTATTCACTGTTGATGAAGAACTTCAAGTCTCCTTTCTCCTCCCTCCTCATCTTCCTTCTTTTGGGGCTTAAGCTCCCAGGCTTCCTGACCATATCAACTAGATCTACTGGAAGATGAAGTCCAAAACTTCTGTAAAACACGATGTCACAGGAAGGTTGTAATACATGAGGCTTTGAAACAGAGCACTGTCTCTCAGAGGCTTGTTTCTTTTGTAAAGTAAGACACACAGCTACTCTAAATGCACTACTTCAGCTGAGTAATTACTAGCAAGACTGATTACTGTTACATTCTTAAATCACAAAGCAGAATCCAATGGGGTCATTTTGATTATGGAAATGCATTCATCAACAGAACCGCTGGGAAGGTGACACACCTCACAGAATTGCCTCCACCATGTGCCACCCACACCTGCTATAAAGCCCTGCAAAGCCTTCTGGAGCATGTTTTCTGTCACGGTGAAGATGGAAAGTCCCAATATTGGATTTAGGTTAAGTTTTTAAAAAGAGGAGTGTGTGTAAAAAGTCAACAAAAACATTGACATGTGAAAGAATTAGAGCTTGGGAAAATTACATTTTTGGATGACACCTTGGATCTTGCAGCAAACATGCACTTGGGTACTCTGGGAGATGTAGTAAAAAAATGTATATTTTCCAAGCTCTGTAAGGCAATAATTTGTGGTTTGAAAGGCAGGAGATGGAACTCCTGGAATTTTGAAAGACAGGAGATGGAATCAAAATATTGCTGTTCTATTTAAAATGACAACAGTTTGATCAAACAGACTCAATATTCTCCCCCTCCTTGTGTGTGTGTGTGTGTGTGTGTGTGTGTGTGTGTGTTTATATTAAGTATGCTACACCTCATTGACTCAGATATTGGCACTGCAGCCCACTCCATTTGAATCATTTGGGAATAGAGTTGCCAAGTTGACTGTAGGCCAGAACACCTGTTGCTGTAACATTTAGCAAATCCTTATGCAGCAAGACTTGCTGTAAGAAAGCAACAGAAGCCCTGTCCCATATTCAACCTGGCAACCCAGTTGGCATCCAGATTTAGATCAAAGCAATTGATGGGGGGAGCAGATTTCCCTATCCCGCCATAAAAAACAAAACAAAAATAATGACCACATAGGATCTACATAAATTTGACCTAGAGAAAATCAAAATAGTTAAAGATTTCCTATACCTTGGATCAGCTATTGGCTGTAATAATGCTAGGGAAGGTAGAAAGTACAGTCGGCTCTTCTTATACCTGGATTTTTTATACATGGATTCAAGCATCCACGGTTTGAAAATGTTCAAAAAAGTATAAATTTCAAATATCAAACCTTGATTTTCCATTTTTTAAAATAAAGGACACCATTTTGCTATGTCATTATATTTAATGGGACATGAGCGTGCATGGATTTTGTTATACACGAGGGGTCTTGGAACCAAACCCCAGCGTATAACAAGGGTCCACTCTGGTAGAAAGAGAGGAAGACCGCACGCCAGATGACTAGACTCAATCAGGGAGGTTATGGGTCTGAGTCTACAGGACCTGAGCAGAGCAAAGGAGGATAGAGGGTGTTGGAGAGGTCTCATGGGGTCAACTCAAAGACAGTTAACAACAAAACTCCCTTCATCCAGTCTCCCCTACACAATACAAGGAGAAGTTGTGTGCTTTCAAATCATTTCCTACTTATGGTAACCCTAAGGCAAGGCTATAATGAGGATTTCTTGACAAATTTTGTTTGGGGAGGGGGGCAGGGTTTACCTGTGCCTTCCTTTGAGACTGAGAGAGTGTGATTTGCCCAAGCTGATTTTCATGACTGACAGTGATCTGAGTCCTGGTCTCCTGGAATCCTACTTCAACACACAACCCACGATACTGTACCATGCATACAATATCATACCATACAAAATTTATAGTTCCTTATCAAAAAAAAAGGGGGGGGGGGGAATAACCTCCTATCTCCCTGAAAAAGATCACAATAGAAAGAGGAAGAATTGCATAACACCTGCCATTTGGCAGAGAAGGAGCATTTGAGGGCAAGAGAGGAGCATTAGCTCAGTGGTAGAGCGGAAGTTGACGTTGTTGGGTGCCTTCAAGATGCTTCCTATTACCCATTTCTAATCCATATAGGTTTAGAAGAATCCCAAAGTTACAGATTTGTTATTATTGTTTGTCTTTCAAGCTGTTTCTGATTTATGGTGATCCGATCTGGGACTGAGACGATATGACTCACCCAAGGTCACCCCAGTGGGATTCCAGGGCCAAACAGGGATTTGAACCCTGGTCTCCAGAGTTGTAATCTAAGGTCGTTATCAAACGACTGAAATTGGAAGTATAATCCAGAGTCATCCCAAACGTAATCATGCGTATTCACTTTATTGTGTGAAAGATTATCAGATGCATTTGCTGGCATTATGAACGCACTCCGAACGCAATCACGCATCAATCCACACTTAAGTAAATTTGGTCAACTAGGGAATTCACAAATTCTATTCCCAGGCTACTTCACATTCAATGCGATGTTGTTTGGTGTGATATGCATGTCTGCTGTGGTCCTGGTGTTCCCCCCGCATCAATTCCCACGATCCTCTGTTTTGTTTAAGCTTCTGGGGCTCCTAGGTTTTCCCCGGCAGCTCGGAGGAAAAGCAGCTGTTTTTGACAGGAAAGAGTGGCTCTCCATGAGGTGCCCTGCAAGCTCTCTCTCTGTCTAAGCGGTGCCACACTGGGTTATTTCTCCAGTGTGGATGTAGCCTTAGTCGCCATCTCTGGTTCCTGCACAGCTTTCCCTCTCCTTTCCCCCTCCTCTGACTCATGGCGAGGAGACAGCACCATTGCCTTCAATGGGACTCCCAATGGGCCAAGTTAGAACCAGAGAGGACACAGGCCCCCCACAACCTCATTGCAGCCAAGCTCTTCCAAATGGGGGGGGGGGGGCTCCTTCTCTCCCTCCATAGCTGGAGACTTAAAGACACAGACAAAGTCTCTCTCTCTCTCTCTCTCTCTCTCTCTCTCTCACACACACACGCATGCATGCACGCACACACAAAACCACCTGGAGACCCCCACCCCACTTTTTGGGTTTTCTTGACAAGTTTATTCAGATGGGGGTTGCCATTGCCATTTTCTGAGGAGGCTGAGAGAGTGTGACTTACACCAGGTCACCCAGAGGTATTCCATCCCTTCCTTCTAGAGTCATAGTCCAATGCTCAAACCAAGCACAAGGTTGCTTTGGACTGATTTTGAATTGGTGAATTGCCTAAATAATATGAAATGAGGGGTAATAAATGCACAAATAAAGTGCATTGCCTAAATAATGTGACATAAAGGGTAATGAATGACTAAATAACGTCAATTGCTTAAATAATGTGAAATAAAGGGTAATGAATGAACAAGTAATGTGACTTGCATAATAACGTGAAATAAAGGGTAATGAATGAACAAGTAACGTGAAACAAGGCAAAACCATGGGAACTGGAGGCAAGCCCCGCCGGAAGGTCATGATCCGATTCTGCCCTCACTGCGCATGTGCAGGGATGCTAATTTGAATTGTACACTACAAAGGGTACGTACTCATATGATAACTTCTTTTGTATTCGCACTACTTTGGCTTTGGGGTGGGCGCTGTGTTCTTCTGTGTGTCTGACAACCATTCACGTAATAGTGTTCATTTTCGAATTGGCCCTACTTTCTTTTTCCCCGAAATTGGGAGACATTCCTCACGTGTGATATCATCCTAACACACAAACCACTGCACCACACTGGTTCTCCCACAAAGAGAGTAGGATGGTTAATTCTGATATACAAGAGAAGGGAAGAATACTGGAAGAATGGGAGTGAGCCAAAATTTGATTCAGTCTGATGTCTCTTAAAAAAAAAAAAAGAACTGTCTTTAAACTCCTTTATTCTGGATGGTATGTAGATGAATTGCACATTAGAGCAACTTGGCACAATTCAGTCTTGGTATTAGGAAAACATCTAAGGCTGTGGGTGAGGTAGATGATTAGGGAGTATTTTTAATTAGACTCGTGGACTAGACCAGACAGATGTCTTGAACACTGATTTTGTTTCTCTAATGCAACTTAGATTGCAACATACCACTATGAATGAGTTTTTTCTTTGTTCATTAATGAATGAATGAAAGTGGAGTGAATGGGACAATGTGCATAAACCTATCTGCATTATTTCTCTTACTGAGGATTCAGATGTGGGCTGCCCAGCTCTGCCATGTAGTGCTCTATTGTGATTAAGGGACATGAGATAGTCTCTTTGGTTTATGAAGGTATTTAAAAAAAAAGTATTACAGAGGCAGAACAAGTGAGGAGGAAAGAACAGCCAGCTGCAGAACCAAAAATAACGGTCAGAAGAAAGAATTCAGAATATCTGGTGTACAGAACAATCCCAATACACTTTGCTGCCTGGGGTGGAGCAGCAAATGCTACCTCACATGTCTAAGCCAAATGCAAAATACCCATACCTAGGCAAGTTATTTTGGCACATGAGGCAATTTTGACAATAGAACCACAACAAATTATATAGCTACCAATTATTTAACTCACTTTCTAAATCAGTGACCTGAGGCAGGTGCTTCACTCTGCCTAATGGCTAGGCTGGCCCTGGTGACACAGCCTAAACAAATCAGGAAAAACATATTCAAGGACTAGATGAACAAACTAAAAGTGAGCAAAATATTTAATAGCTAGTTACTTCTGAGAACTTTGTACCAAACGTTAGAAGGCTGAGAGATGAAGAAAGATACCAGGGCAGTCTTTCTCAGCTTATTACACTCCATTTTAGAGCTATCGGGTCAAAATTATACCAGGCTTTGTGATTTCTTGACCAAACCCTGAGATTTAGGGATGCCTTATAGTAATGTTATGTGGGTAGGTGAGGTGATGTAATTAACCATTGTGCACCAAACAGCAGTGCATAATGCACTAAACATTAAGCAGTATGCACTAAACCGCACTAAACTCACAGTTTTTTATTCAACACCCCCTCCCCCACATTCCCCATTTTTCCTTGTTACAATCTGTCTTTGCAGATTGTAAATACTTGATTTATTTCAATTATCCACTGGGTGATTTGGGCAAGTCACACTTTCTCAGCCTCAGGGGAAGGCAATGGCAAATCTGAATAAATCTTGCCAAGAAAATCCCATGATACGTTCATGCTAGGATTGCCATAAGTCAGAAATTATTTGAAGGCACACAATAACGAGAACAACAAAACCTTTGCAAAATGCAGCAACTATGCAGCCAGCTAGAAGGCTCCCTCCTTGACTGCCAGTTTTTTCATGCAGACTCATCTCTCACCCAAGCTGACTCCACAACAAAAACTGGAAAATGTACCCCTTTTTTATTGCCTGGAGGTGACCCATGAAAATGGCAGCACCTGAGATTTGGCAACTCTACCAGCCAGTGCTCAGGCTTGACTCAGGCTTGCACCCTTCGGAGGTTGCAAAAATGGTATGCAGCTTGTTGGGGGCAATTCGCTTACAGTTGTAAATGGCTTAGAGACTGCTTAGGTGGTATGAAGCGGTATATAAATGAAGCTGCTATATTGCTACTCCAGATGTGTGGGCATGCTGAGAAAGAATGATGGGAACTTTAGACCTATCTGGAAGGTTGTGGGAAACTGCACTAAAGAAGGATGGGGAAACTCTTTCCTCTTCTGATTTGCAGAAATACGAGGTAATGATGGATAGGGACAAATGCAAAATAAATAAAATAAAAAAATAAATTTTTTATTTGTATCCCGCCCTTCCAAGCGATCAGGGCGGCTTACAGGGTGCACCAGTGTGCAAATAACATACAAGGTTAAAAACAGACACATACAACAAGTCTTAAAAACAATAAAAAGCCCCTTAGCCCAACCTCACGGCCACGAGCGAGGAGGGAGGCCCACAGGATATTTAATCGGGTAATGCCTGATTGAATAGGAAGGTTTTGAGACCCTTCCTAAATTGGGCCAGGGTGGTAGATGAGCGGAGTTCCATGGGCAGCGTATTCCAAAGGGCTGGGGCAGCCGTGGAAAAGGTCCTTCTTGCAGTAGAAGCTAACCTGGCCCCAGGCACCTTCAGGAGTTGCTGCCCAGATGTTCTGAGGGTGCGAGGCGGAATGTACGGAGAGAGGCGGTCCTTCAGAAATCCTGGGCCCAAGCCATTTAGGGCTTTATAGGTAATAACCAACGCCTTATATTGAGCTCGGAAGCGGATGGGACAGTTACCAGCCTATTGTAGTATCTCTGACTGCCAATAATAAAGCCTTAAGGGAGGCACTTCAGCCTTTTAGAATGTGGAAAAATGCATTATAAAAGTTAGAACCCCCCTCCCTCTGCCAATTATTATCATGGGGAGGGGATGCGAGTCCTTCTGAGTTAGAAAGCCCTGGTTTTGCTTCAAGGCCTAACATTCTACATTCCTGCACCAAGGCAGGCTATTACTGCTGAGAAAAGAAAAATAATTTTTCCCAGATAATTATGATTTCTAAAGTTTCCCCTATTCCATTATATAGGAAGATCCATAAATCCTCCACACTTCCCTAGGACATTTTAAAGGTGTAATTCCTTTGAAACATTGAAGTCACTTGGGTCCTATGAAACAGTGTCTCACTTGCCTTTCTCTAAGAATGTTTAAATCTATTTTATGTGAAACAATTGGCCACTGTCCAGTTTTTATTAAGCAAAGAATGTATTTCAAAGACATGGTTTTGAATTTTGTTAGGTGTTCTTCTACTAATGTATTTGCAGTTGCTCTGTTGCCCCTATCACAACCTCTGGGATGTGTCCAATCCCCATCATTCATTCATTCATTCATTCATGTTGCATTTTGGCTCACCAGACCCTGCAAGCTTGCATAGACAATGCTTTTAAAATAAACAAATGGACAATGACAGCAGATATTGGCCAGAATCCTGTATCAGCTACTTTGTTAAGTACACTTAACTAGTTACTTAATTGATACACTTAACTAAATAATTAGTTAAGTAGTTATGCATCATGCAAGTAGTTAAGTATACTAATTAAGTAGTTAAGTATGCTTAACCAAGTAAATTCTCCTGGTTCAACCCTCCCCCCCTCTAGGCTTGCCATAACCCGGTGGGAGGCGTGACTCCCCCGATTTCTAGGGGGCGTTCCCGGTCACGTCACGCCCTTGGGTGGCTGCCTGGCTCCTGGCCCTGCTGCATCCCTATATTGTGATGGGCTGGAGCTGGCAGGGGAGGGCTCTGCTGCTCTGCCTTGCCCCTACTGGCCAGCCCCCCCAAGGAGCAGGCTTAGTCAGGCAGGGCAACAAGGCGCAAGGAGGAGGAGCAGGGCCAGGCAGTTCGGCAGCAGCAGTGGCCCCCGCCCATCCAGGCAGACCGCTGGGAGAGGGGAGGAAAGGGCCCTGGCCTCTGGGGCAGCCCGGCCTGGGGAACGAAAGGGCTCTTTCCTGGAACCCCTATCCCCCAGCCCTTCTCCTCCTCCTCCTGCTCTTGCAAGGAAGGGGCTCTGAAGCGCCGGGAGAGCTGCCTCACTAAAGGGGAGGGGCGCCTCAGGGACCCAGACGTCAGAAAGGAAGAGGAGGAAGAGCCTCGGCAAGGCTCAGAAGAGAAGGAAGGGGCTGGCACCCGGGAGAGGCAAGAGGGCACTTTACAGGCCCCTCCTGGGCCCCAGGCTCCCCCCAGGATCGCCCCCGTCAGACATTGGAAGCCCCCTCCCCAAGGCCCCCCAAACACACACCCCTCTCCTCTCTAATCCTCTCTCTGACTCCCTCTCCCCCTGTTACCCCACTTTAACTGAGCCCTCTCTAACCCCCTTCTATCTACCTCCTTCTCTCCATCTAAACTCCCTTCCAACCCCTCTCTATCTACTCCCCCCTCTCTCTAACCCAGTGATCCCCAAACTGTGCTCTTGAAGGAATTTTGGACTTCAGCTCCCAGAATCTCAGACTACTGAGTAACATGTCTGAGGCTTCTGGGAGTTGGAGTCCAAAATCTCTTAAAGGACACAGTTTGGGAACCACTGCTCTAACCACCTTATTTAATAATAATAATAATAATAATAATAATAATAGGATTTATTTATATACCACCATATCACTGGGAATCCGAGCAGTTTGTGAAATTAACAGATAGCCAAACTATACAGGCAAATCAGCTCCTGGCACTGAACAAGCAGAGCTCTGCTCTGGAGCCACAACAAACTACATTTCCCAGAATTCCATAGCATTGATCCAGGACAGTTAAAGTACTGTCAGACTGGGTTATTTCTGCAGTGTGTATGTAGTCTGAGAGCCCTGCAGAGAGAACAACTCTGGTGCTTTAGAATTTAAGCCCATCTAACCCCTCCTCTATCTAAGTTCCTTATTTAAGTCTCTTCTAAGCCCCCCTCTAACCCCTCTGTATCTTACTCCTCTTTATCTAACCCTAATCCCCTCTAGGTACCCCATCTAGCCCTCCTTCTATAGCCCCCTTTCTCAGACCCCCTTATTTAACCCCCCTTTCAGTTTAATCCTATATTTTTAAAAAAGAAACCAGCAATTTTTCATGTCCTCCATTTTTATAAAAGTGTCCTAAATTTGAAAATGTTGTCCTACATTTGTCCTACATTTGTCCCGGTTTGGAGGTCCTGACTTATGGCAACCCTATCCCCCCCCCAAGCTGATGGAAAAGGCATTCACACATGCTTTGATTGCTTGCAGAATGGACCTCCTTCTTTCACCGGCAGCTTATGCCAATTAAAGTAGGTTTGGGAAAAGTAATGCTTCTGACAATAGCATCACAATCTTGACTAAATAGCAATTATGGATATGAATGAGTTATGGATAAGTAAATTTAGAGACTGTGGCCATGAAGGAAGTGAGGCACTGGAGAAACAGAAACAGGGGGCAGCAGGGGGGCAGTGAGAGGAAAAGGGGGTGGCAGGAGGGCTTTCAGTCAAAGTATTGGTGTGCAAGAAAGACAAAGGGAAACAGTGGTCTTTAGGACTATGGTGAGGGTTGCACGAAACTTCTTTTTAAGATCCCTTAAAACCACCACACAGCCTCACTGATCACACTCTTCACCTTCCCCACACAAGCTCACTCCCTTATCCATGTTTTCCACTAGTAGTTGCAGTTGAGAAATTCTCATGAAGTTGCTCCAAGGCAAAGGAATCTTTCCAAGAATTAGCCCCAGGTACTCCACTCCCCCAAAAGGCTATGGAAGTCCCCTTAAAAACATGGGAGTGCCAACACATTTGATAGTACTGATGCGGAATCTGTACTCAGGACAAAAGGCTACTGTCAGAACAGAACACAGAGAAACAGAATGGTTCCCAATTGGCAAAGGAAGAAAAGTGCTGTTGAACATAAAGAAAACAAAAATAATGATCACAGAGAATCCACATAAATTCAACCTAGATAATGAAGAATAGAAATAGCAAAAGTATTCTCATACCTGGGATCAAACATTGATATGAATGAGGACTGCAAACAGGAAATCAGAAGATTAAGAATGGGGAGAATGGCTATGAACAAACTAGAAAAGATCCTAAAAGTCAAACAAATGGGTCCTAGAGCACATCAAGCCAGAAATATCCCTGGAAGCCAAGATGACAAAACTGAGGCTGTCGTACTTTGGACACATTATAAGAAGGTATGACTCATTGGGGGAAAAAACAATAATGTTAGAAAAGGTGGAGGGAAGTAGAAAGAAAAGAAGGCCACATGCTAGATGGAAGGACTCTATTAAGGAGGTCGTGAGTGTGAGTTTACAGTAACTAAGCAGAGCAGTGGAAGACACAGAATTTTGGAGATGTCTCATCCACAGGGTCACTATGGGTTGAGATCAACTCGAGGGTGTTTAACAAGAACAACAACAAACTGCTCCCCTTCCTTTCCCAGATATGTGCTTTCCCCACACAGCTTCAAGTGCCCCCCCCCCCCCCGCATTATTTCATCTCCTGCCTTTTCTCTCAGCCTGTCTGATGAAAGAAAGCAAAAGCAGCTGTGTAATTCCAACCTGCCAGCCATGTCTTGGCAAAGTTCACAAAATGTTTTGCCGCCATTTTCCCCAATGCCACGTGCTCTAATGCCTTGCTCCAGTCAGTCAGTCTGTCCAAAAATGGCACCGCTCCAAGCCACAGAAGCAATGTCCTAAGCCTCATGAAAATTTGTCAACCACGACTAGTGATAGACATGGCTGAGAGAGCGAGCTTGTCTGGTGAAGAATGCAGTGTGGAAAGATAGCACCACATGAAGTGATCAGTGAGGCTATGTGGTGGTTTTAAGGGATCCTAAAAAGAAGTTTCATGCAACCCTAATCACCCCCATAGTCCTAAAGGCATTTGGTTCCTTTTGTCTTTCTTGCACACTAATACTCTGACTGAAGGCCCTGCTTCTGCCCCCCTTGAACTTTCCACTGACCCTAGTGGGGGAGTACTGCCCACTTTGGGAATCACTGGTGTACATGGTTAATATTCTCCCCACTTTATCCTCAGAATAGCTCTATGAAATAAGTCTGGCTGAGAAATCACTCTGTTTCATGGTGACCAGAACCTGGATCCCCAAACTCCTAGTCCAATATTTGAAACCATGCTGGCTCCAAAATATATCCTAATTGACATCTCAAGATATACCATACTTGAATTAAGTGAAACTCAAATGGTACAGGCTTATTACCTACTGATCCCATTGCAAACCTTCTAGCTTCACTGTGTTTTACATCTTAATATTTAGTTCCATTAATAAAATGAACCTTGGGACATCTATCTCAGTAAGGAATATACACTGAAAAATTGTAATCCACCTTAACCTCTACTTGGCAAGAAATCTGAATACATACATGAATGAATGAGGTGTTGTGTTTCTTTTTCTTCATAATCCACAGGATGAAGAACATATGACCACATAACTATTGGTTTATAGCCACATAAAGTTTCAAATAGCTCTGATCCCAGGGAGGTGGGTGAGGAGGCAATAGCTGTTCAATTACGTTAGCCACATTACAGATAATGCCCATCTGGCATTCTGTTAACTATAGTATATTGTTACTAAATCACTTGAGTTTAATGATTGAAATATGAACAGTTCTATATATTAAATCCAATTTGAATTGTCACATGAAACAGCTGCTTGATGTTAGCATCTCAGTTTCTGTAGATATAGAATGATCATTCCTTGCTCTGTAACTTGTTATAGTACCTGAAATGAATTCAGCTGTACATTTCATGACATTACTATGCAGGCAGAACCATTTGTATTCTGGGTAACTAGAAAACATGATGACTCTGCATGAAATCTAGGAGTTTTGGCCAATGTACAAGTTTTTGTCAACTCCTTAAGGGTTTATTTGTATATAGGCGCAGCCCCATTTGAGTTGGACTGCATTGTATTAATTTTCTGCAGTAGAATCAATCCAAGTTGCTTCATCCAGGCTGGCAGAATCAACATTTCTAATAAATGGAAAAATTTCAGTATGGTGATAATATATAACATGATATTATATAAGCTGATAATGTCAGGAGTATCCATTTTAAAAATGTTATTAATTGTTATTCTTGTGTTTGAGTACTGGGGAAACTCAAACAACATGGTGAATTTTGCTGAAATATAAAAAAGTGATGAAAGACCATATTATCCTGGACATGACAAAACAGTGATACTAATAATATCATGACTGTGTTATTCTACATATTAATGGAACAGTAATAATAATTAATACAAGTGGCTCTGCATTTTGTAACATTTACATTGGCTCCGATCTTCCTCAAGTTAATGTTTATAGACTGAGATTTTGGTTCAAGGCCAATTCTGATGCTCATGCAATATTATTTGGTTGATTGTCTCTGTGATGGCATTATATTCTCAAGGAGTTCTGAAGATTTAATTGCAGTTAAATCAACTTCTGATGTTATCTTTTAAAGTATCAATAGCTGAGAAATCCAAAGAGTGATATTCAATTATAGTACTTTTCAGCTGATCAAAACAGAATTCTGTGGGTTTTCTGACACTTTTAGATCTCATTTATTTGATTAGTTGTGACCATAAGAGCATTCCAAGATAACTATTCATGTCTGTAGAACAAAAGAACTCAAGAAAATATTAGATCCCATTGGTGATGTTAAAGCAACTCATGCATTTGTGAATTCTATCAGGAGCTTTCATAGCCAATTTATTTCTTGAATTACCTTTTTACATGAATTTGATTTGATTTCCAAGATGCAGAATTAAATGTTTTGCATAAGACAAGGGCAACACATATTTGAAAAGCTGTGGGATGCTAAATCTAAGCTGACTCTTCCACTGACAGCTGGAAAGATTAATTGATATATCTTCCTAGCAACAGTCTCAAAAGCTTGACAATTAAAATAAATAAAACCTCAGATGCATGCTGAGAATGTATTTATGATTTATCTATTTTTACTGGAGAATGGTGAGATAAATGAATGGCCTGAGACTCTAACAAAACTGCATTCCAAATAAAATGTGGAACAAAATGCAAGCAGATGCAGTAGAATGAGTTGTGGTGACAATTCAATAATTCCACAAGAAAGTCAATGCAAGATATTGAAAAATCTGTACAGCACTGTAGATTGGTGCCACACTAGCTGCAGCTGTGGTTGGGGTAGTGGCAGTAGTAAAAAAAAAACTTCACGCTTCTTGGACATACAGTCTCTGACTTACAAGTAGTGGTTCTAGGAAACAAAAAAAGAAAGGAATATTGGAAAGACCAATAACTGAACTGGGCTATTTTTACAGTTCCAGTCTGTTATCAGACATGGAAACACAAGACAATGCTTTCATGAAACACTACATATATTAATACATATATCCTACACACAACAAAATCTCCCCAACAAAACTTCTGTCTTCCAGTGAACTGAGGCTGGGAAGAGATGGGCCAAATGAAGTGGCTTCTGGCTGCTTTAGAGGCATGGTGTTCAAATGATGAACACCTCCAAAGCAGCCTGAAGCTGTGCTCTGGTCCTTTGGACTGGATTAAAAAGGAGCCAGGATAATTTGGCTCCTGGCAGCATGGGCTGGGTCCTGCAGCTGTGGCTAGCTTTGAGAGTGGGCCATATGGTTGTTGCGGTCCTGACCTGCTTGCAACCGGAGCAAATTCAGGCTGCTCTTTCATGCCCATCTGGTCCAATAAGTAGATTTATTGCTTTCACATCTGAGAACTACAGACAAGCCTGACAGACCAGTATCACATGTTGGAAGATTTATGACCTGGGTTGCAAACTGCATTACACTCTGGTTCCACCCCCACAACTGCATAATATGAACTCTATCAATGCACCTGAAGAAGTGGATTGAACACTATGATAGCTCATGCTAAAATAAATAAGTTAGTTTTAAAGGTGCTGCTAGTTTCCTGTTTTCCTCTTCTCTTTTCCCTTTATATACTGCAACAGACTATGTTTTTGAAAAAGACTTTATGTGACTGAGAAGTGGACTGCACAATGTATTGAATTGGTGAGACAGTCTAAAATGAGGAGGACTCATCTTGATGAAAGCTGTGATGGTACAAATCCAGATCCCCAGTGGGATTATACTGAAGCAGCACCACAATGGACACTGTATTATTCATGATGGATACATTTTTAATTAAGATTCAAGAAAGTTGCATGTATGTTTACTTGCAAACTAGTCTGCCCCAGTTCTTACACAAAACTAAGCAAAAAAAGTATACTTTTGCAGGATGAACTGGAGTATTGTTGGCTCTGCATGCATAGACTCTAGGTTCTGAATTGACTCCTGCATTGGAAATCTAAGCCTGTCTGTTAGTTGTTTCAGAGCAGGGATGGGCAAATTACATCCTGCAGACTGCATGCTGCTCCAATTTTTCTAACATTAAAAAAAAAAAAGAACTGTTCATACTCTCTAGCGGGTACAGGGAGGCAATCTTATTGCATGGAGGGTCTCAGAGGCCCAGTGTTGCCACATTTCACTTGATCAAATTCAGGTGTCTAATCTAGATATTATGCAAATTATTTTAATTCTGCAAATTACTCTGATTTGCATTCTAATTATCCAAATTCAGCACGTTAATTGTTGCATTGTTTTTCCACAATGTTTCAACCATCATGTCATTTTTTTTACAGGATGGAGACTTTCTTTCGCTTTGCTATACAACTCAATCTGGATGGTGGCCAGGTGCAACACTGCCCCCCAGCCACTGATTGGCCATAGGGGTGTGCATCCATATTGTGTTGTGCAGTCCAGGTTCACCTTTCAGTGTAAACTCTGGGGGAGCTTTCCACTCTGCATGGGTTCTAACACGATCTCAGCCATACTGCATAGTTTGGGAGATGGATGTTAACTGGGTTTCGGAAGCGGATTTCATGCAGCAATTTTGTGGCAAATGTTATTGATTAGATACAGAACATAACAGTAAAGGCCAGGAAAGGAGGCATAGTAGAAATAATACAGTGCAGTAGAAATAATGCAATGTATATAGGGAGAAGCTGGGAAAGTAGTGCGACAATACCTTTGTATGTCTTGTCTCCTCAGGTTTAGAAATTTGTTTCCATTTTTTAAAAAAATGATAGAATTGTTAGGGAAATGAGAAATAATATCACAATGGAAGACACATTCCGAAGAGCCCTCATTCTAATGGCCATGACACAGGATTTTAAACTCCTGATCACTTCCTGTGATGTCATGTCATAGTGGCTGGTGGTTTGAATCCAATCTGGGTTTACCTATGACTTTTGTAATGGGTAGAATGTGCTTCATCTTCTGGGATACCTCCTTTAAAATTCATAGTAACACCTAGAGTGGATTCACCACATGAATGCCACCTGCTGTTATTGATTTAGCTATATGCTTTCATCCCTGTTTAAACAGTGTATGGATTTGCAAGTAGATACACTGAGCTCCTTCATACATATGCTGAATGCACAACTGGTGATAGTAGGAAGTGATTTCAATGCCTGTTGATCATGGAAGTTCAACAATCCAACATGGCTCTGTAACCATCTTAGCATCCTTGCAGTCCCTGAGATGTTTAAGTGAAGTATTCTGATGTAATGTTCAGTCATATTCTTTATATGTTTGTTCAACAAAAATCTCTACAGAGGCTGTAGTCCAAAGTGTAAATCTGGCAGCATGTGTTATATTTCTTGATATTTATCAGCTACAAGCTGCCCTACTCAGCTACTTTTTATTCTGGAGTATGGCACCATTATCTTTTTACCTATGGGGTAACTTTTAGTGGACAAATGCAAGAAGGAACAGGGGCTGTGAAGCCTTCATCTCCCCTAGAGATTATCTATTTAAGGGTATGGCCTCTTTGCATTAAAAAAAAGTCAGAAACAAACTGAGTATCTGATCTATTTCATAGATAGATGGAAGTTTTCTTGGTTCTCTTGGAAGCTGGGAAAACAACATGGCAACCTGGTCAGCATGTTTTGAGTAAATTATCTGTTCCTTACAGCACTATTTATATTGGGTTACCTCCAGATGGATTTAAAAAAAACCCATAACATCCTGGAAGTCCTAGGATTTGTTCGTATGTGTTCCACCTGGTGTGTGGACTTCCTCTCTTTTTGCTGTCCTCTGTCTTTCCTAACATTATTGTCTTTTCTAATGAGTTCTATCTTCTCATGATCTGGCCAAAGTATGACATTCTCAGTTTTGTCATATTTAGGGTTGCCATAATTCTCTACCACCAAACCAGGACAAAATGTAGGACAAAATTTCAACCAAAATGAGTGTGTGTAAGGCAAAATGTAGCCCAGAATGTAGGACATCTAAGAAAAATGGAGGACATAACCAAATAAAAGCCAAACACATTAATTTTTTAAAAATAAAAACATTAATATAAATCCTTATAGAGATCTTGTTGCACCTCTGAGACTAAATGCATCTGAGGAAGCAGACTTTAGGAAAGCTCTTGCTGCCAACTTCTTTCTTTCAATTAATAATAATAATAATAATAATAATAATAATAATAATAGAATTCAAAGACATATTTTGGAGTGCCTCTGAGACTAAATGCATCTGAGGAAGTGCTGCAAGAGGCAGCAGTGGAGGACTACCAGGGTTCAATCCCTTACTTGGGTGTAAAAAAAACACCCCACTGGGCTAGTCACACTCTCTCAGCCTCAGAGGATGGCAAAATCAAACCCTCTCTGACTAGGGTTGCCATAAGTCCGAAATGACTTGAGGGCAGACTAGAGATGTGAAGGTCCATGAAAAGAACTAGGATAAAGACCATTTTTGGCTCTGGTTTTCCTGAATCATGATAAAATAAAATATTCCACAATTGGTTTTCTACCTTTTCCAACCCCCCCCCCCACCTAGTTTTTACAATTTCCCCCAGATTTTTGCCCTACAGTTGACACACACACACACACATGCACACATCACTACCACCACCAACAAAGAAGCTGCATGTGTGTATGTGTGTATGTATGAATGAGTGTGTGTGTGCATGTATATATGTGAGTGTGTGTATATATATATGTGTGTGTGTGTGTGTGTGTGCGCGCATATGTGTGAATATATGTGTGTGTATGTGAGTGTGTGTGTGCGTATGTATATATGTGTGTATATATATGTGTGTGTGTTGTGTGTATATATATATATGTGTGTGTGTGCGTGTGTGTGTGTTTGTATGTCTGTGTATATATACCGTATTTTCCGGCGTATAAGACGACTGGGAGTATAAGACGACCCCCAACTTTTCCAGTTAAAATATAGAGTTTGGGATATACATGTCGTATAAGACTACCCCTCTTCCAACACACACCAAATAATTTTTTTTAAATGTCAGATTTTATTTCAATATGGTAATTTTAATTCAAATGCTTATGACATGCAGGTACTTAGCAGGAAAACTTTTGTATACAAAGCCTGGTTGGATTGGTCAACTCTCCATGCCTGCCCAGCTCTCCCTGTCTCCAAGACTACTGGAGCGGTAGTGCAAACATGGCTCTTTTTCCATACCTTAGGTGTCCTGGATGCCTGCAGCTTGCTTCGCCCTTCACTTACACCTTCCTGGTGAGACACCCCCTCACCTTGTCATCAGGACTGCGTTAAGTCATTTCCCCCCACGAATCCTAGTGAATGGATTTTCTTCTACCGTTCTTGTACAGCGCCACCCTTGCTGATTTCATACGGTCGCCACATACGGTGGGGATGCAGCCACGGCCATTTTTGAACTCCCACCACCATATGCGGCGACCGCAGATTCTCCCAGTCTGGCTTAGAAGCTTCAGCACCTGCCCTATAAGACAACAGCTGTGGTGTGTGTGTGTGACAGAGAGAGAGAGAGAGAGAGCGAGCTGGCCAGGCTTCTCTGAAGAAGGTGCAGCAGGGAAGGAGAGAGAGAGAGAGAGAGAGAGAGAGAGAGAGAGAGAGAGAGAGAGAGAGGCCAGCCTCCATCTGCTGTCTGCTTCCTCTTCCTCTTCAACTACTCCAAGTTTTTCTTCATCCCCTTCTTCTTGACGAAGGGAAGGGAAGGGGGAGCTGAGCAGAGCAGAGGCAGAGTGTGCCTCTGAGGACTCACTGGCTTGTGTGTGTGTGTGTGTGTGTGTGTGTGTACAACACAACAGCAAAGTCATAAAACATGCACACTCTGCCTCTGCTCTGCTCAGCCCTCCTTTCCTTCCCTTCCCCTCCTCAAGAAGAAGGGGATGAAAAACTTGGAGTAGCTGAAGAGGAAGAGGAAGCGGACTGCGGAGGGAGGCTGGCTTCTCTCTCTCTCTCTCTTTCTCCCTCTCCCTCTCCTTCCCTGCTGCACCTTCTTCAGAGAAGCCTGGCCAGTGAGCGATGGAGAGGGGCTCCAGCTGACCAGCTCCCACCCTACCCTCAGTCAGGAGCTTGCCTGCCTGCCTGCCTGAAAAGCCTGGCTAAGCTCGGGCCCAGAGTCCCTGGCTTTGCTCCTGCTGCCACTGCTGAGGAGGGAAGTTAATGGGGTCACAGAGAGCCGGTGGGAGGAGTGGGAGAGGCTTCAGAGGGTGGAGTTTCAGCTCTTCTCTGTCCCCATTGGCTAAGCCCAGAGGAGGAGGAGCTTTTCCATAGAAAAGACACTAGAATGCTGCTATGGGCTTGTGGCTGAGCCGGGGGGGGGGGGGGGGGGGGGGGGGGGGGAAGCTTGGTTGGCTGGGGCCCAGGACTTTTCTTGAAAACCGGGTGGGGACATTCCCTAAGCCCCAAAACCGTGCAAGTCCCGGGTAAAAGGGGGACATGGCGACCCTAGATTGGCTTCTACAATGTATCCAGGCCTGATCTGACCAACGACCCATTTGTTTGTCTTTTTGGTTGTCCACAATATCCTCAGCACTCTTCTCCAGCACCACATTTTAAATTAGTTTATTTTCTTTCTGTTGGCTTTCTTCACTTGTCCAGGTCTCACATCAGTACCTGCTGGTGGGGAATATAATGGCTTGGGTGAATATGATTTTAGTGCTTTATCTTTACACTTTACACTTTAAGATCTTATCTAGTTCTTTCATAGCTGCCCTTCCCATTCCTAGTCTTCTTTATTCTTGACTGCAATATCCATTCTTATCAATGTTTTATCCAAGGTATGAGAACTCTTCAACTATATCTATTTCCTCATTATCTAGACTGAATTTATATATGTTTATGATGTAAACATGATGTGATAATGAAGACCTAAAACAATTCCATACAAAAATTAATAACATCAACAGACATACTAAAATTTATTTTAATTACATTAAGACAGAGGTCCACTTTTTGGATCTGAGCATAAAAAAGAGGGATATCATCTCACTACCTCATTATATAAGAAAGCAGCAGATACTAACACAGATCTTACCTTTGATAGTCACCATCCAACTACCATAAGCAACAATCTCTCATATGGTAATTTCCTATGACTAAAACACAGTTGTTCTCATGAAGAGGACTTTAAGGTGGAATCTGACTGAGGGGCTGTGCAGACCGGCTATTAAGGTCATACTGGGGGTGGAGTTAGGGCATTACATCCATACAATGCACGCCCTGACTCTGTCCCCATGGCCGTGTGAAACCAAGCACCACACCACACAGTGCATGGCTTTATGGTGCTCCTCTGGTGCTGCATTTAGATAACGCAGTGCCAAAGAAGTGCCATAAAGCTGCAGCGTGGCAGCTATGGTGCCCTTTCCAGGGTGCAAAAAGAAGCTGCTTTTTGCAGCTCTTTTTTGCACCACGGAAAGGCCAGATTGGGGGCATGGTGTGCATGGTGTGCAGATTGGGGCCCCCGATCTGGCGAAGATGGAGGTGGTTGAAGGCCGCCCCTTAGGGGTGGTCTGCACAGCCCCAAACTGACAAAACAACTAAGAGAGAGGGGTTATCCACAACATGTGATATCCAAAGAGCTGGCAAAAGTGGCTGACAAATCAAGACTGGAACTGTTAAAAAAAAACAAAAAACCATAGACCACAAACTAAACACCTACACTGCACTCTGACATTTAATCATATCACCAAGGATATATAGGAGGCTATACATAAACACTGGCACTTGTTAGAAAACATTCCAGGATGTGAACAAAAATCAATGACTTCATTTAAAAGAACCAAAAACATCAGGGACCTAGGGGCTGTGCAGACCGACCCTAAGGGGTGGCCTGCAGCTGCCTCTTTTAAAGCCAGTTTGGGTCCGTGGCAATCACATGCCACAGCCCCGATCTGGCCTTTCCATGGCACAAAAAGGACCTGCAAAAAGCAGCTCCTTTTTGCACCCTGGAAAGGGTGCTGTAGCCACGGCTTTACAGTGCTCCTTTGACACTGCATCATCTTAACACAATACCAGAGGAGTGCTGTGACACCACGCAATGTGTGGTGCAGCGCGCGGCATCACACCACTATGGAGGTCAGAGTTGGGCATGCGTTGTGCAGCCACTCACTCAAAACCATAAGGTTGCGAGTTCAATACCAGCGAAAGGGCTCAAGCTTGACTCAGGCTTTCATCCTTCCGAGGTCCCTAAAATGAATACCCAGATTGGTGGGGGCAATTAGCTTACAGTTGTAAACCACTTAGACACTGTTAGTTCAGTATGAAGCGGTATATAAATGAAGCTGTTAGTTTGTTTTGTTGTTTGACAATTAAAGTGGTGTCAAACTGCTTTAATTCTGCAGTGTACATGCAGCCATAGTTTTAAAAGCTTAACTTTTAAACCTGTTCCTTTAATTTGGAGCAAAACTCTGCCACCAAGCTAGCCTTCTGCCTAGCATATGCAAGGCCATTACTCACGCTAATATGAAATGTTGTGTAATGAAAGAGATTGTTGTACCTTAACTTATTTTATGCTACAACCATCTTTTTCATGTGCATCTCATTTGTGGAAATGAAATAGGCCAGAACTACTGGCACCAAGTAATTAGTTTTCCACCCAGGAGGGGTGGCATTGGATTTTGTCAGTCACCCTCTAGCCATTTCCTGGAGGGTTGATGTTGCAATGCTGCTGTGGCCAGAACAACTGTTACAGCACAGTTCACTGTGGCAGTTCATACCTGCATAATTAACAAATGAAGGATGGTGCAAGGAGTTAAGTGATTCTGGCAAGCCTGTTGCTGTGCAAATCTAACCCTGAGCAAGAATCAATGTATTAAAATACCAAGACAAACTCCTTCCTCCTTAACTCAGAATTAATTAGGTGGTGGTTGCTGAGCTAGCCTGGGAGAAATGAGAAAAAGACAGCAAAGTACTCTTTTTGACTTCCTCCTTAACCAGGTCAGGTTTTTAATTAGTTTCTAATATTATTATGTATTAGGGTAACATGTTTGGTCAGAACAACAACAACAACAAGCAATACCACCAAATATTTCAAATTAAGCACTATGAAAGTCAGTATATTTTACTTTACAAGAAGTGCGCCTAGTATAGCAGCTGAAGATAATGATTTTGACAACGTCAGTAACACATGAAAGAAATCAGGGGCCATGGTTACTGAACATTAAGTAGATGCCTCATTATCTTAATGTTTTTCCTCCCTGCAAGGAAGGATATTCTACAACTTTCCCAAATACCTTGTTTCATTACTGAATTTTGAGGAAATCAGCAAGAAACAAAAACTTATCCCATACCTTTTGTTTTAATTCAGCCCACCTTTTTTGTTGTCCTATGCCTTCAAATTGACTCCAACTTAAAGGTAAACCTATCATAAGAATGTGTTGCCAAGATTAATTTGGAGAAGGTTTCTCACTATCTCCGTTTGAATCTAATTTACAGCATCTGGTATTCTCTACTAGTCTTCCTGCCAAGTACTCATCAGGCCTGACCCTAAGATCAGACAGGATCTGGTGCCTTCACGGTACTTAGGCAAATATGGACCACTTTACTGTATCATATTTTAGGACCATAGGGTTTATGTGATTAGAATGTTGGAGTTAAGAGATCCTGGTTCAAGACAGCATTGATTCATGAAACTCCTTTTGTGTGTGTGTGGATGGGAATATTTATTGATTGCTTCCAGTCTGTGGGCCACTACTTTGTTTTCCATATTTGTTGACAGATTTTATTTAAAACGAAGCTAGTCTCTGTCTCTGTGGACTGTAGCAGTTGTATTGGTATGTTATCTGTTCCTGGTGATTTGTTCTAATTGCTTTGAGTGTGACTTTCACTTCACTTTCCAAAATTTGGGGTTCATCTTTATAAGTTTCTTCTTTTCACAGATCATTCATCCTTTCACATTTTTAGTATAGCTCTTCTGTGTATTGTTTCCATCTTTTTAAAATTACATCAAGGTCATGTATTGTGTTTCTCTTCTGAAACAGCTTCACTGGTTACCAGTTTGTTTACGGGCACAGTTCAAAGTGCTGGTTATGAATTATAAAGCCCTACACAGATTATTTGAAAGACCATATCTCCCCATACAAACCTGTTAGAGCCCTAAGATCTTCTGGAGACGGTTTTCCCTCAGTCCTTCCACCATCACAGGCTTGCCTGGTCAGGACATGAAAGAGAGCCTTCTTGGTGGCTGCTCCTGCCCTCTGGAATGCCCTTCCATGAAAAGCAAGGCTAGCCCCCTCCTTTCTGGCCTTTTGTCAGCAGGCAGAAACAGCTCTGTTCAGGCAGGCTTTTAATGTGTAGGCATGGGATGGGTATTGTGATTTTATTGTGGTTTTAATGATTGTAATTTTATACTGTTTTTATCTGATGTTTTAATTGTTTTTTTGCAATATGTTTTTAGAACTTTAGTTTGTGAGCCGTCTTGGGGCCGTTCGTAGGGTTGCTATAACCTGGCTGCAACCGGGCTTTTCCCGCTTTTGGCGGCACCTGCCCGCTCACGTCACGGGTGCCGCCAAAAACCAGGAAAAGCCCGGTTGCAGCGGGGTTGCGCTGCAACCCATGGGGCCTCGCTGCCCTCCTCCTCTTCCACCTCGCATGGCTGCGCGGAGGAAGAGGAGGACAGCGAGGCCTTGGGCGGAGGAGGCGAAGGGGGCGAAGGGGGAGGCGGCGCCTCCTGCGCGCGGCCGCACCACCCTCCCCGCCTCCCTGCGGCCCCGAGCCCTCTTTCCCAGCCTCCTCGGACGCCGAGAAGTAGGGCAGGCCCTGGCGATCGCCAGCGGCGCCACGCCCTCCTTCTATTTCTCCTCGGACGCCGAGAAGGAGGGCAGGCCCTGGCGATCGCCAGCGGCCCCCGCCCTCCTTCCTGGCCTCCTCGGATCCCGAGAAGGAGGGCACGCCCTGGCGATCGCCAGCAGCCCCGCGCCCTCTTTCCCGGCCTCCTCAGAGGAGGATTCCCTTGCCGCTTGGGCTCCGCTCCCC
>NC_056523.1:289545711-289552946 GCF_019175285.1 Sceloporus undulatus | reverse complement strand
GAAACACCATACCTCCACTGTGACTCGAAGCAGCTTTATTTTGGCTGGCTGTAACAGGCCCATGATAACAAAACAATTTTGAAAATGAGAGAACAATTAGAAACAGAAAATATTCAAATTGATTGGTACCTATACTTTCAGTTGATGGAAAGATTAAAAAAGACTCTAACCTTTTGGGTTTTACTAATGTAAGGAATGATGTGGCTATTATTATAGATGATAATGGAAAAAAACATCTTGCAAAATACCATAAGGTTTTGAAAGGTAGAGACCTGGAAGATGAGGTAATAAAGCATTCAATGATTGTCTGGGCTAAGGATATGGGAAATGTGATAGAATTGGAGAATTGGGAACATTCTTGGAGAGAAACAAAGAGATTTACGGTATGTCAAAGTTATAAAGAGAACTATGTGAAGATGCTACATAGGTGTTATATGACCCATATAAAACTAAATAAAATCTACAATAGGAAATGTTGGAAATGCCTGAAACAGGAAGGGACTTTTTTCCACCTTTGTTGGAATTGTGAAAAGGTCAAAGAATATTGGAGATAGATAAAAATAACTATGTCTGAAATTTTGCAGGTTGACATCCCTTTAGATCCCATGATTTTTTTTGCTTAACATGACTTGTAAACTAGAAAAGGAAATTGTTAATTTTTTTTCCAGATTAATACTGTATATGGTTACTCTGGCAAGGATATTGTATGTCCATTACTGGAAAAATATACAAATCCCAAAAAAAGAGGATTGGATAATTAAATTTAGAGAGGCAAAGAGAATGGACATTTTAACTGCAATGATGAAGGATAAAGCCTTCCTCGATGCTCCTTGATGATATATGACTCCCCCCTATATGTACAGCATTATCAAGCACATTTAACTGGCCTGGATTTGATGTATGGTTTTAATCTGTATTCTGAAATGTTTTTATTGAAGTTTTATTTATGTATTGCAATTTTTATCCTGTATTTTGTATTTGATATTGCAATTTTTACCTATGATCAACACGGAATAGCGGTTTATAAATAAAACTTCTTCTTCTTCTTCTTCTTCTTCTTCTTCTTCTTCTTCTTCTTCTTCTTCTTCTTCTTCTTATTAAAGCAATTGAAAAAACTAAAGAGGATTGGTTTTGCTTACAGCATTTTTGTAACTTTAATTTTTGATATATCTATGGAAACTAGTAAAGTTATTATTTGAACGTCAGAGGTTTAAGTTTCAAGGACACTTTGAAGGAACATTGGTAAATTAGCTAATCAGGTCACTTAAGGTTATCTTGAAAGTGATTGAATAGTATATTAGTTTTGAACACAATAGTATATGTATATATGTCATATTTGTAATGTAATGTTTATTTGTGTTGTTGTGGATGTATGTCTTTTACAGATTTGTTTAATTAAAAAAAGGTAAACATGTTTCCACATCTTACCAAACGAGTCCCCCTCTCCCAGTAATGTTTTGGGGGTAAAAAGTAAATATTACACCTTACATTGAAAAAAATGATGTTAACTATTTTTAAATATGCTGGGTTTTTTTTTAAAAGATAACTTATTCCTGTCCTTCTAACCAACCACCATCATCAAAGTAATGTTGCAGGGGTAAAGATGTTACTTGCAACTAACAGGGGAAGCAGATGGGCAGGAAAGGGTGGCGTGAAGCTGTCCCTCCTAATCCTATAGACGGATTGAGGTCATGGCAAGCAAATCCATCTTGAACCTTGCTGGAAAAGGAGTGGATAAGATCCGTTCCTTTTCCAGCTGCAGAAAAGCCAACTTTGCCAGCTCCGCTGTGGCTCCATGGCACTTTGATGATGCTCCGGCAGCGTGGGGCATGTAAATGCCATGCTGCCAAAGTGTCATGAATTTACCAAAAAATTGAATATGTCTTCAATAAAATGGAAAGAACTTGAAATTTCTTTTAAATAAATTGGGAAGAAAAAACAACTGGCATACTTATGAATCCAGGAAACAGGCTTTTGAGTGTTTAATCTCAAAAATATAGCTGAAGTTGAATTTAGCCTCTCCTTAGCAAATCCAGTTTATGAGGCAATATCCTATTCGTTCTGTTGCTATAACCAACATTCATATTCCTTAGTTCTTAATGTTCTTTTTTCATGAATACTTACGAGTTCTATATTTTGACTCACTTTAATATATCTCACATTTTTGTCAGCTCCATATATATCCTAGTGTTGATGCTGGCCCAAAAAACAACTGTGTGTACAAAGCTGTTTTTTAGGTGTTTGCAGTGGAAAACGTCACACCTGAAACAACAATATTTTGCTTGCTGTTGGCATCTAATAAAAACAAAAAAGGAAGAAATAATTTATTTTGAGACCTTTGTGTATTTTGACGTTGAAATGTCCCCTACAGTTGATAGATCCTTTCTGCCATTTCCCTTGCTTGTTTTGACAGCCATGCAATCCAAAATTCTAATGCTTCTTTAATGTAATTTGGACAGGTGCGCAACTTACTGCTGTGTGTTCCAAAATGCAGTCAAATGGGAAGAATACTGAAGGAGTAGCTAAATTTGAATTTCTCCATGTTTACTCATTTACAGCTCAGCAAACAAAATGATGGGGTGAAATGAACTGTACTGGGGAGGTCATTTGGATAAGATTGCCAACACCTTCCTCTGACTAAGTGCATTCGTTCTGCATTAAGTAAACATTTTTTCTTAATTTAGAGCATTACTTCCCAGTCCAGTGCCCAGGTTATTGGTTGTGCAATTGCCTGTTTCTGGGAAGAGCACTAGAACAACTTCTTTGCTTCAGGGGTAAATTCATTTTAGGATGAAGAGGGATGGTGATGAATAGAAAACTTTTGTTGTGACCTGGCTGGACTATGTTGTAGTATCCAATACAGGGAGAGGTGGGATACAAATAAATATTATTGTTGTTGTTGTTGTTGTTGTTGTTGTTGTTATGATTGAATAAGAACTTTTTTCATACAGGGAAAAGGGATAGAGGTATAGCGGGATTATTCCCAGGGCTTTCCCATGAATGAAAAGTAGCGCTAGAGTTCCTCTTTATTCATCTGATAATGACAGGATTATGACGGCATTTTGTGACGTCATCTGATAATCTTAGCACACCGCTATGCTCCCATTACTTTTCCCTGTATGAAAAAGTACTATGGTGCTTAATAATCTTTGGGTGACAGACCCCTTTGAGAATTCATAATAGCTATGGAACACAACCCTTGAAAAATACACATAAACATGTACTCACAAAACTTCCCGTTGTTTGCATTACTTTGGAAATTAATTTCCTTCACACTGACTAGTCTGGCATAAAAAAAATCACATTGAACACTTGAAAAGACTGGTTTTTTAAACCTTAAATTGCATTATGACAGGCAAGAAATCAGAAAGACTATCTTGGGTTCTGTGCTGGGGGAAAAAGTGGTATATAAATCAAATAAATAACTAAATACAAATAAGAGGGAGGAATCATTTGTTTGTACTTTACTCAGTTCACAGTACTCTCTAAAGTTTATTCACAGACAACCCACAGACACAGGCAACCCTTTTGAGCCGGGGGCCGGGTTGCTGTCCCTCAGACAACTGGGGGGCCGAAGCAAAAAAATAAATAATTAAATATTTTTTTTAAAAAAATTAAATAAACAAATAAGCCGGGACAAATGTAGGACAAAATTTTCAAATGGAGGGCACTTTTTAAATAAAAAATGGAGGACACGCGAAAAAAAAAATTGCTGATTTTTTAAAAAATGTTAAGATAAATGCATGTTTCTGAGGCTTCTATAGACAATTGCCCTACCATGCCCCTTGTGCGAGACGCCAAAGGCCCCGGCGGCAGGACCGGGCTGGGGCCGGTCCCAAGGCCTCGCCGGGCTGCATCCAGCCCGTGGCCCGCAGGTTGCCTACCCCTGACAGACACCTTAAGGATCCATGGATTCCAAGTGAATAACCCCTGGTGTATGGCTTAGTTTGAATTTGTAAACATGTTGGGCAAGGACTACTATTCCCAGAAAACCTCAACCAGTATGGCCATTGGGAAATATTTTTTTTTATGTTGCAGCTCCCAGAATCTGTATTCAGCATGGACAATGGTCATGTTGACTGAGGATGACATATTTTCCAATTTCAATTTTTTAAAAAAATTATAGTGCACTTCAGAGATTCATAAGTAACTTCTGCTTAACCCCCTGGCTGATTTCTGAAAATGCAAGCCCCTGTATCCCTGGGAAATTGTGAGTCTCACCAATCACAGTGAGTAGGATGATGTCATAATGTTATACAGTGCACCCGCGTCATACGCAGGCTCCTTTTATGTGGCTTTCAGCTTATGCTGAAAGCCACACAACGGGGTTGCAATGGCTTGCGTGCCCATAGTGTGCATGCTGCACACCATGCACGAGTCCCATTATTTTCAATGAGGCTCGAGCATACGTGCCATTTGCTTTACACGGAGGGGTCCAGAATGGATCCCTTGCATAAGACAAGGGTGCACTGTACAAGCAATTAGATTTGGCTGTCTGATGATATAATAAAACCAGCTGTGAGTAAGACCCATGCTCCTTAGGTCAGTATTGGCCTTATGGGCAAATGCTTTAACAGTATTTTTGCAACTGCCCTTAGAAAAATCCTGATTGGTGTTTATATATGGGTTTCTTGCTGGTGCCAAAGGTTGTGATGGAAAGCTTCCGTAGTACTGATCACAGCAAGCATGCTTATGAACATGGCAGTGTGATGGAGGAGGAAACATCTGACCCAATATGGACATACTGGTGGCTACCACTATCCATGTCAGCCCAAGTGTTCTTTGAAAAAATCCAAAACACCACCCTGGCCTTCGGAATTGTAGGCAGAAAATTGCAGTTGCATGACTGGTTGGTTAAATATTACTCCATGCTACTGTGTCACACACTCAATACGATGATGTGTGGTTATGTTTGAGCGTCTCCTCTATATTTAAGATAGGGAGTGTCTTTGCTTTGTAGATGTGACAGAAAAGGAAGTCACTTCTATTTAAGGATACTGAGATTTTAGAGGTGGAAGTAGGGTGGAATGGAAGAGGGTTGCAGTGCATTTTACCACTGCAAGAGGGCTTAGGAAATTCAGCAGGTAATGCTATTTATCTTTAACCCCTTACCTTCATTATTAGGTTGAATGTATTTGCTCAGTACTCATCTTTCTTGACTGGCCCAAGCCAAACTTTCTTGATCAACTGTATCAAACATGCCTTCTATTTCAACATCATTGGAAGAAACATTGTGATTTCTACCTCATCTTATTTCCAGAAAGGTAACAGTGCCCAGTTAAATTTCCATACTGAATTTGTGTAAAAAGGTGCCCTCTGAGAGATATTTGTTTTTCAATGAATTTACCTTTATTTCCAGAGCAGAAAGCAATTTTCCTATTTTGAGAGAGGTGGTTTGCTGATGTTCGAAATCTGTGCCACTCCCTTGAACCTATTGGCACCCTGGCAGTACAACGCATTTAGAGGATTACCTGCTGTGAAACTGCTCCCAAACAAAAGGAGCTGCTCTTACAGCCAGCATGAAAATGAACTGATTAAAAAGGAGAGGCAAGACATGTTCCAAGCTCCCATTAGCATTCAGATGCTGTTGTCTAAAACACAGAGAGAAAAAACAGACATTCACAGGGACACCAAATAAAGAACAGCATAGCAGGGGATGAAAAATAGTGTGCCAAAGATGTTCTCAGCTCATTTCAACTTCTCCCTCCCTCTCTCTCTTTTAAATACAGATTGGTAATTTGGAGACATTTTATACTGAGCAGCTAAACATACCAGCTCTTGAAGCTGCTCATCATGGGGGATGGTTTCCAGATCTTGGTTTCCAGACCTTGCTCAAGGTGGGTGGGGAGCTGCATAGAATATTTAGAAAAAATAGGAGTGTGTGTATATATAGAGAAAATCATCCCACATATGTTATTACCACTAGAGAAGTTAAAATGTTATATCAACTCTGACTATCTCCAAACAAGTTTTGATCTAGCAACATAATTAATCATCCACATATCCCTTTCTTCAGTGTCCTCCTCAGCAATGAGCAGAGGCAGCTGATGAACTTGCCATTACAGGGGTGACAAAACCTCTCTTGATTTTACTGTTATGGTTCCCATAGCTGCTGTGGTTTGAATGGGAGCTCCCTGGATTTGGACCAGAAGTCCTGTTTCACTCAGTGTAGCTGCAGAGAAGAGAGCTAGTATGGCATAGTGGTTTGGGTGTTGGACTACAACTCTGGAGACCAGGGTTCAAATCCTGTTCCGCCATGGAAACCCAGTGGATGGCTTGGGCAAGCCCCCCTTTCTCAGCCTCAGACAAAGGCAAATGCAACCCCCTGGAACATATCTTGCCAAGAAAAAACTATGATAGGAGACAGTGTAACTTGGCCAAGGTCACTCAGTGGTTTCCATTGCTGGAATACTGTGTACAGTTCTGGGCACCACAATTCAAGAAGGATATTGACAGATTGGAGTGTTTCTAGAGAGGAGGGCGACGAAAATGGTGAAAGGTCTGGAAACCATGTCCTATGAAGAGTGGCGTAGGGAGCTAGTATGTTTAGCCTGGGGAAGAGAAGATTAAGAGATGACATGCTAGCCATTTTTAAACATTTGAAGGGATGTCATATTGAAAATGGAGCAGGCTTGTTTTCAGCTGCTCCAGAGACTAGAGCATGGAGCAATGGATTCAAACTACGGGAAAAGAAATTCCACATTATCAACAGGGAAAACTTCCTGGTGGTAAGAGCTGTTTGACAGTGCAACATGTTGCCCTGCAGAGTAGTGGAATCTTCTTCTTTAGTGGTTTTTAAACAAAAGCTGAATGGTGATCTGTTGGGAGTGATTTGATTGTGTATTTCTCCATGGCAGACTGGATGGTTCTTGTGGTCTCTTTCAATTCTATGATTCTCTGAATGGGGAGTTGAACCTTGGTCTCTCAGAGTGTTAGTCCACCATTCATGCTTCTATGCCACACTGGCTCTAAAGACTTACTATACAGTATTAAGCAAATGCCTGTATTTGAACACATAAATAAGATTTCAGGAACAGCATGTGATATTTTGTTTAAGGACTTACTATATTAAATGAATATTGCCTACTGTTCCTCTAATCTTATTTATGTAATTGTAGAATGGCATCTACAGGGGCTGGCCTGAAGACAGAGTGCCCTCCCTCCATAACTGTCATCTTTCGGCCGTTGAGGGAGAGAGCAGGCCGGCCCAGCGTCATCAGGGGCTGGCCTGAAGA
>NC_056523.1:289537398-289542711 GCF_019175285.1 Sceloporus undulatus | reverse complement strand
AAGAAACTCTGCTAGAACATGGCCACATAGCCCGAAAAACCCACAAAGAACTATGGATGCCAGCCATGAAAGCCTTCGACTTTACCTTTCAAACGCCCTCTCTTCCTTAGCCTCTTGTCTCAATTTTTGATCCTTCATATGCTCTAGGAGGAGGTTCATTTGCCTAAACAAATGCTTCATAATTTTGTCTGCAGTCTGTGCCACGGTGGTCTGGTCTTGTCTTCTTTTAATTTGAGCTAGCCATTCAGCTGGGATAGGTTCAGCCCTTTGCCTAGCCATGTCTGTAACTGTGGAAAAGAATAGATAATAGAGAAATGGTGAGTAGAGCCGAGTTACACATCTCATCACTGAGTGGTATACCCACCCACCCCTAAACCAATCTAGTATTTATTCCAAAATTCCCCCAAAAAAGAACCTCATGGGGTAAGTACCAACTATTTTGTCCCGTGGCCAGGCATGTTCCAGCATCCTGAGGGTTCTCATTATTAGGAGTAGCAACATATTCCTCTATCTGTGGCTGGTCCACCTGACTTTTGTCCAACTGTTTTGTTCAACTGTTTCCAGTGTGAGTACAACTGATTCCTTTTCTTGCAGAAGAATCTGCAAGGGGCCACTTGGCCAAAGGGAGAGGTCCCAATGTGCCTGTAAATAATGCAACCCTATCTACCTAATGTATTCCCAGAGCACCTGAGTGTGCGGGAAGGATTATATGGGAGGAGGTGTTCCTTCAAGTAAGCTGGACCCAAACCATGCAGGGCTTTATAGGTAATAACCAACACCTTGTACTGTGCCCAGAAGCTGATAGGCAGCCAATGTAGTGACTTTAAGATAGGTGTAATTTGGTCAAACATGGATTTTCCTGAGACCAGTCTGGCTGCCATATTTTGTACCAGTTGAAGCTTACGTGTGTGGTACAAGGGTTGCCCCATGTAGAGCGCATTGCAGAAACTGAGACGAGAGGTTACCAGCGCATGTACAACTGTTTCTAGATCCCGCTGTTCCAGGTAGGGTTGCAGCTGGCATATCAGCTGAAGCTGATAACAGGTACTCCTGGCTGTCACATCTATCTGAAATGACAGTTGAAGTGATGAATCCAGGAGCACCCCCAAGGAGCTAACACAGTTCTTCATGGGAAGTGTGACCCCATCCAGGACTGATGAACATAACTCCATATCCAGATTAGGGCTACTTATCATGAGTACCTCTGTTTTGTTTGGATTCAGCTTAAGTCTATTTTCCCTCATCCAATCTATTACTGACCTCAGGCAGTCATTCAGAGGGGAGATGCCCTCCTTGGTCACTGAAACAGTCTGAGACATAGAGAAATAGATTTGGGTGTCATCAGGATACTGCTAACACCCCACCCCATGTCCTTGGCTGATCTCACCCAGGGGCTTCATGTAAATGCTAAACAGCATGGGGGACAGGATGTTGCCAAGAGGGATGCCAGATGTCAGCTCTCTTTTAGATATGCAGCTGTACCCCAGCATCACCATCTGGAATTTGCCTGAGAGGTAGGAATGGAGCCACTGCAGAGCAGAGTCTCCGATTCCTAACTCTCTCAAGCATTCCAGAAGGATAACATGGTATCGAAGGCCGCTGAGAAGTCCAAGAGCACCAACAGGGCCACACTGCACAGACGACTGTTCTATGGAAAAGCTCTTCCATAGAACATAGAATGGGGACAGAGGAGCTGAAAATCCACCCCCTGAAGCCTCTCCCACTCCTCCCACCATCTCTCGGTGACCCTGTTCACTTTTGTCCTCAGCGGCAGCAGCAAGGCCAGTGACTCTGGGTCCCAGCTTGGCCTCTGCATCACAGCAGGCAGGCTCCTGGCTGAGGGTCGGGTGGGGGCTGGTCAGCCCCTCTCCGTCTCTCTGAAGGGGGTGCAGCAGGGAAAGAGAGAGAGAGAGAGCGGCCAGCTTCCCTCTGCTTCCTCCTCCTCCTCAACTACTACAAGTTCTTTGTCTCCTTCTTCTTCTTGAGAAGGAGGAAGGGAAGGGAAGGGAAGGGAAGGGAAGGGAAGGGAAGGGGGCTGGGCAGAGCAGAGGCAGTGCGTGCCTACAAGGAATGACGGGAGCATGCCTGCTTCCCGCCTCCATGGCTGGCTGTCCTCTCACTGGCTCGTGTGTGTGTGTAAAACTCCTCTTGCAGTTGGTTCTAACCTTTAAAGCCCTACATGGCTTAGGTCCTGACTACTTGCAGGAGCTCCTCCTTCCATACAATCCTTCCCGCACACTTCAGTCCTCTGGGAAGAATCTGCTACAACCTAAGAAGAACAGATTTTCAGTGGTGACCCAGAGGACCTCCTCATTAGCCGTTCCCAGGCTCTGGAATGACCTGCCAGATGAGACCCGCCATATTACCACCTTGGAAGCCTTTAAAAAGTCTATTAAGACAGATCTCTCCCGGCATGCCTTCCCAGACTAGGTTAGATCCATTAGATCCATTAGACTTGCCTCCCCCCTCTATTGATACCGACACCAAAATTGATTGATGCCATCACCCCCGTCCCCCCTCCTCTAGTGGAAGATTAATTTCTTACACTAATCTGCCTGAAATTTTTAATGTATTCCTATTGGATAGTTTTAAATTTTTATGTTTAATCTTTTTTATAGCTTGATTACTTTTTTATCATTGAGGGGAGGGTTGGGGTTTGGGGATTTTTAGATTGTAATTTTTAATTGTTTGATGTTTTATTTATATTGTTGGAATCTGCTTTGATTCCTTGTGACAAAGCGGAATAGAAATAAGTAAAAATATTTATAAAAATACACACACACGTGCGCGCGCACATACACACACCAATACACACACACACAAACACACACACACACACACACACACACTCACACTTATACATACATACACACACATATATACACACACATATGCATGTTGGTGGTAGTGATGTGTGTATGTGTGTGTGTAGGGCAAAAATCTGGGGAAAATGGAAAAAACTCGGGGTTGGGGGGAATTAAAAAAGGAAGAAAATCAATTATGGAAGATTTTTTTTTACCGTGATTCAGGAAAATCACAAAATGGTCTTTTTCCTATTCACATCTCTAGTCTGTCCTCAAGTCATTTTGGACTTATGGCAACCCTATTCAGAGAGGTTTTGACTTTGCCATCCTCTGAGGCTGAGAGAGTGTGACTTGCCCAAGGGGTTTTCTTGGGAGGTTCGTTCAGAGAGGGTTTACCCTTGCCATCCTCTGAGGCTCATAGAGTGTGACTTGTCCAAAGGTTTTCTTGGAAGATTTGTTCAGACAGGGTCTGCCTTCACCTTTCCTTCAGGCTGAGAGAGTGTGACTAGCCCAGAGGGTTTTTTTTCATCCAAGGAAGGGATCGAACCCTGGTCCTCCTCCACCACTGCCTCTTGAAGCACTTCCTCAGATGCATTTAGTCTCAGAGGTGCTCCAAAATGTCTATGTCTTTTGATTCTATTATTATTATTATTATTATTATTATTATTATTAACTGAAAGAAAGAAGTTGGAAGCATGAGCTTTCCTGAGATGCATTTAGTCTCAGAGGTGCCACACGATCTCTATAATATAAGGATTTATGTCAATTTTTTTTAAAAAAAAATTAAAGTTTTTGGCTTTTAGTTGGTTATGTCCTCCATTTTTCTTAAATGTTCTATATGTCAGACTAAATTTTGTCCTATATTTTGAGCTAAATTTTGTCCTACATTTTCTCTACATTTTGTCCCGGTTTGGTGGTAGAGAATTATGGCAACCGTACTTGGTAAAATCTTTATTCCAGGTAGTCACCAAGGCTTCGACAGAGTCACTGACACTGACATCCATTAAACCCTCTAGGGCTTTTTGAAACCTTTTGAGTTCCATCAGCCTTCGAGGGCAGACCATTCTAATAGGTCCACCACCCCTGAGGGGATTGGGAATAGTAGTCTTCAGTCCAACCTTAACCAGGAAATGATCCATCCATGACAAAGGAGAAGTAGAGATCACTTCTGCCCACGGATATTCCTGTTCTGTGCAAAAGGCCACATCGAGGGTATGACCTGCACAATGTGTGGGCCCTGAGACTATCTGGGATAGGTGCATATTAGTCATGGAAGATATGAACTCCCGAGCTGCACCTGTAAGATCTAAAGAGCTGGTCTCGAGGGGGATGTTGAAGTCCCCCAGAACAATAAGCTTGGGAGTTTCCAACACCAGCTCTGAGACCAGATGTGTCAGCTCGGCTAGGGAGTCTGTTAAGCAATGGGGTGGTCGGTATACCAACAGAAACCCCAGACTATCCCTTGCCTTCAGGCAAAGATACATAAACTCCATGTATGTTCTGAATAGGATCCAGAACAATAGATGCAAGCTACAGGAAAAGAGATTCCACCTCAACATTAAGAGGAACTTTTTGACAGTAAGAGCTGTTAGAAAGTGGAACACATTCCCCCAGAGTATGGTGGAGTCACTTTATTTTGATGTTTTTAAACAGAGGCTGGATGGCCATCTATCAGGAGTGCTTTGATTCTGAGTTCCTGCTTGGCAGGGGGTTGGACTGGATGGCCCTTATGGCCTCTTCCAAATCTGTGATTCTATGATTCAATGATTCTATGACTATCATATCAAACACTACATCACACACATAGCCCAGCAAAGTCACAGCACAGGTTTTATATTCACCACCATCCCCCTTCATCCTAATATGAATTTTCCCCTGAAGCAAAGAAGTTGTTCTAGTGCTCTTCCCAGAAACAGGCAATTCCACAATCAATAACATGGGCACTGGTTTGGGAAGTAATGCTATAAATTAAGAAAAAGTTTTTACTTAATGCAGATTAATATTTTCTGTTACTTTTTTGGACTACTACTAGTCAGTGAACAAAAGCTGGGAAAAGGTTTGTAAAAGTTATAGTTGTGTTTTTTAAAAGTAATTTTCCAAGTTTTGACAAATATATGGAATGAAATTAACAAAGTTTCCATCAAAATGATTGGAGCAAAGTAACAAGATTGTTTTCTATGTAATATTTTGAATGTCTATGCTGAATCACTGGCAAAGATAAAAGGTCTAGAATGCTAGATGAAGCATCTGAGCTCAAGCACTAGGCTAGTTTGCTGTTATAAGTTCAATAAAAGTACACAGTTGGATCCTCAAATACAAGCTTCTTGTCCTTTTCTCAAAACCTCATCTTCAACATGTGCATTTCAAAAAGCAATGAAAGAAATCCCCTTTATATGTTGATCCAACATCAGTTAAGCTGAATCCCTAAGCATTCCTGGTTTTTGAGCCAGTAGAAAAGCAGTTGATGAGCCTGTTCCCACTTGCGATTTACAACGCTTTAAAATACACC
>NC_056523.1:289515932-289534398 GCF_019175285.1 Sceloporus undulatus | reverse complement strand
GGGGGAAGCAAAAATGGCGACAGCCACGACGGATGGGGACAGAAAGGGCAACTCCCCCAAGGCCAGCCCCATCGCACTCCGCTCCTCCCATCCAGCTAACCTGATTTCAAAGGCTGTCGTTCCTATTTAAATGCTCCGGTTCCTATCCCGATTCAAGGGGAAAATGTAGGTTCGACCCGTCTATTTTTTTAACCCACGTTAAATGATGAAAACACGAATCAAATTTATAAACCGCTGTACGATTCGATTTCTAGTGGGGACGATTGCGGGTTGCTCTAGAACTGTTCTAGATTTAATTCGGTTTCTAATAGGAACGATGTACCTTGGATTCGATTTGTAACACGGAGTATAAGCAAGTGAGAACACCCCCGATATTTGCTGGGCTATGAAGTGGAGTTAATTTCTGTTCAGGCACAACCCCGAACTTTTGGGTTGTTATGCAGTTGCATGGATTAAATAGCCCAGAACTTCTTTCTTGAGAGAAGCAGATAAAGACATTTCTCCCTTGATTGTAGAAGGCATTTTTATAAACCTGTTATCCCTTATCTTAGGTCATAAATATAACTTTTTACCATTTCCTCCATTACTTCCAAATCCCTTCTACATTTGTGAGTCTGATAGGCTATTTCATTTGGAAGGTCAATAGTTCCTCTTCTCATCATATTGCTACAGAGTGAGAGAAAATCCTATACAACCAGGGATCATGTCACGAGCTATATATGAACATTCATATTTTCTGACAGTTCCATTTCTGCCTGCCATCAGTGTCCCTATTTCCTCCCTCATTTTTAAAAAATGTTACATTAGCAGTTTCATTTTATTACCCTCAGTTAAAATTCTAGTGAAGGAGAATATGTAGTAGGGCAGCAATTTCATGTGTGGGCTACAACTAAGCCAGAGAGTCTTACAACTTCAGAAGGAAGGGCAAACAGAACATAGAAATTAAGCTCTCCAATACCAACCTTTTGGGTCATAAGAATTTGTGATAAAAAATATCTGAACTTATATAAACTTTTTAGGCTGCCATTTCATAAAGTAAATTCATCATATGCCTCTTTAAAAAAAGAAAAAGAAAAAAGTAGGAGGTTATCTCTACCAAAGGGACCTGGAGAAGCCAGTAGTGTTTTGTTGTGGTTTTACTGCATGGCTCTCTGAATTTGGCCCCCGTTTGCTTTTATGGTTTTTTCCAGACTACACAGCACTAATATTTTAATACCATGTGAACTGCCATTGTATGGGATCCTAACATTTGGTGATGCTTGGAGTTATTAAGAATTTGCTGCTACAGAGCTCTGGTGCCCCACCAACCTACAAATCCCAGGATTCCATAGGGTACAGCTAATAATTGGGCAGGTTGAAGTCAAAATTTATTTGTTTGTTTGTTTATTGCACTCACATCTCACTTTTCTCCCAGAACAGGATCTAAGGTGGCTGAAACAATGGACTTCCTATTTATGACAGCTTTAGATTTTCCACAGCAAATGAATTCTAACAATTATTTCCTTTGTTTCTGTTCATTTACATTATATTTTTGAAAAATTGCAATATCTTGGCAGTCAGGTGGTTATATTTACCAATAAAATATGATTTCTAGATTATAGCAAAATCTTTGATTGTATAGATCACGAAAACCTATGGCTTACTCTTATAGAAATGGGTGTTCTACAACATTTTGCTGCAATAATGCCTAACCTGTACTCAGAACAAGAGGCTTCTGTTAGGACAGTACAGTATATGCAAAAATAGAATAGTTTCCAATTGGCAAGGAGGTCAGGCAAGGCTGCATTTTATCATCCTAGCCATTTAACTTGTTTGCTGAACATATCATATATAAAGCAGGATTAGACTCAGAGGAAAAAGGTATGAAAAACTGGAGAAAGGAACATCAACAAGTTAAAATATGCAGATGACACCATACTACTAGCAGAAAATACCAAACAGCAAGGATAAAGTTACAGAGGCAAGTTTATAGTTGAACATTAAGGGGAAAAAATAATGACCACAGGTGATTTACAAAATTTTAGAAGTAGACAATGAAGACATTGAACTAGTTCAACATTTTCCATATTTTGGCTCAATCATTAATGAGAAGGGAGACTGCAGTCAAGAAACCTGAAGAAGAGCTACCCTTCAAAGTGCCCTTCAACTTATGGGCCCAGAGCACCCTCTCTCCATTCCGAGACCTCGTTCCTGGCGACCCTAAGGTGAAACTACCATCGGGCAATCTTTGTCGGAGCGGAATTTTCATCGCCACCCTCTGAGATTGAGAGATCATGACTTATGTATGTGGTACCTTCAAGTCATTTCTGACTTATGGTGACCCTAAGGTGAAACTATCATGGCGTTTTCTTGGAAAATTTCATTAGAGGTGTTTTTGCTATTGCTAGCCTGAGGCTGAGAGAGTGTGCCTTGGGTTTTCCCTACGGAAGTCCCACCTGGAAGTCTCACCCCTGGAAGGTGGAAGTACCACCCTCAGAAGTCCTAGCTCTGGAAGTCCCACCCACCTCCCCCTGGTGACTGGGTGGTACCTAGTGCAGGAGCATCACTGATTTTTGGCACTCAGTCTAAAAGGTTCGCCATCAGTGGTGTAGTGCAGTGGTTCCCAACCTGTGGGTCGGGACCCCTTTGGGGGTCGAATGACCCTTTCATGGGGGTTGCCTAAGACCATTGGAAAACATCTATTTAATTACAGTTATGAAGTAGCAATGAAAATAATTTCATGGGTTTGGGTCACCACAACATGAGGAACTGTATTAAAGGGTCGCGGCATCAGGAAGGTTGGGAACCACTGGTGTAGTACTTTGAGCCCTGGACTATGACTGGAGACCAGGGTATGATTCTTTGCTTGGACTGTTGTACTTTGTCATATCTTGAGACGACTGATTCACTACAAAAGACAATAATGCTTGGTAAGGTAGAAGGCAATAGGAAAAGAGGAAGACTGTATTACAGATTGATAAACTCAGTCAGTGAAGCCATAGCCCTGAGTCTGCAAGACTTGAGCAGGATGATTGAAGATAGGGAGACTTAACTTGATGATTTCTCATTCATGCGGTTAACATAATTTGAAGTTGACTTGATTGCAGCTAACAACAACAATTACAAAATTGTAAAATTCTAAGAACAAGTCCTTGAGAGAAATTGCACAGCTCTTTCCACTGTGCACAATTCTTTTCATAGTATCTTCTATGGTCCTCTTGAATGATTTCTACAAAACTTAAAGACAGGCTTTTGAGCAGTTCTGTTCCCCACAGGAACAGCCCTTAACTTCCTGCAGACAGGTTTAGAACTGGCGTTATCTTAAAGAAAGCAGTCTACTCAGCATCCAGTATATGAGAGAGCTAAGCATATATACAATATTACTTAATTAAAATTTGAAGAGTTTCACAAAAAAGACATCCTTATTTTCAGATATAGTTTTAACTTCAAATAGGAGTTACACCTTTTTACTTCCCTAGTAATCAGTCTCATACACATAAAGATACTGGATGGCATCCTGTTAACCAGTTACAATGTTATAAGTTAGACTTAGGACATTATAAGTACTTTGTATTCTCATTTGCAATTGTATACTAATGGCATGACTTGCAAATGATTGAAACCCACCTTAAAAGCCGTCATCCTCTCAGAGTGATGAAAGTCTGCCCTGATGCCAAATAGGGTGCTGAAGAATGATGTGACCAGTCCTCTCCTGCCAACAACTTGTTGGAAGGAGTGAGCTGGCCATTTCATCCTGCAAGTTCTGTTTGGCAGCAGCACGGACCTCCATTGCTTTGGCTGGCTGACTGCTTTTTCAAGGTGGGCTTCAAGAGTCAGATGGGGAGTTAAAGTATAGCTGTGACATTATGGCTGTGTGTTTGAGGCAGGATCTCAGCCATTATTTCCACATACCTGTAGTAGTTAAAAACAGACTTTTGATCTGCTCTGTTCCCCAGAGGAATAGTCCTTAACGCCATGCTGACAGGACTAATGTTGGACTCTTCTGAGAGAAAAGAGGCTACTGAGCAGGCTCTGTTTGCTGTAACTGTGGGGTCATCTACACTGGCCAGAATACTCCAGGCTGTTCCCGGAATATTCTGGACCTGGAG
Source organism: Sceloporus undulatus (assembly GCF_019175285.1). Classification (NCBI taxonomy): domain Eukaryota; kingdom Metazoa; phylum Chordata; class Lepidosauria; order Squamata; family Phrynosomatidae; genus Sceloporus; species Sceloporus undulatus. Next base: position 289,530,310 of record NC_056523.1, on the reverse strand, counting down.
CTGTCTTGGATTCCCCCGTGTGACCTCCACACTCTGGGTGGCTGACGACACTTGCATCCCACTGTGTTGCTCAGTGCTGCCACTGCTGGTGCAAGCAGGGTGACTAGACTTCCTCCTTTTCCAGGAATGTCCTACATTTTAATTTCTCCTGTCCAGGAGGAATTCCAAAATGCCCTCCATTTTGAACATGATTACAAAGCATGAATTTATATTTGTATTAGTGTTTTTAGCTTTTATTTTGGAATGTTCTACATTTATCTTGAATATCCTACATATTGTGGTGCCTTGTCCACCTTTGCGATTACAGTCAGCCCTCCTTATCTATGAATTTTTTATCCATGGATTCAAGCATTCACAGCTTGAAAATATTTAAAAAATTATAAATTCCAAATAGCAAACCTTGATTTTCTATTTTATATAAGGGGCACCATTTTGCTATGCAATTGTATTTATAACTTAATAATAATAACTTATTTGTTTATAGACCACCCAATCACAAGGAATCTGGGCAGGTTATTTAATGGGACTTGAGCATACACAGATTTTGTTATCCACGGGGGGTCCTGGAATTAAACCCCAGTGAATACCAAGGGCCCACTGTATAACATCTGGTCATCCTGGGCACGAATTTCTCCTTCTGAGGTCGGAAAAAAGCTGCTCAGCATTGATCACAATGGTTGCCACATTGTAACCTCAGAGGCAGTGGTGGCAACACAGCAGGACACATGTGTAGGCAGCTGCCCATCATTTCTACAGAGTGCTTGGAGTTTTCCAAGTTTTTAACACTATTTTAAGGGAGAGATAGGGCAGATTCAGTACAGAACTGGCCTACCATTGTGAAGACAGCCTGCACTTGAATTGGGGATTTCACCCTGCTATGTGTAAACAGGATGCCATGAGAATGGGGGACAACTGTTTCCTTTGGTCTATGTTGCAATGCCCTGAGACAAAGAGACCAGGGCAATGGGTACACCTTCTTTTGGGATCACAGGGATATGATTTCACTGTATGCTCCCATTTACACCACACTCAGTAACAGCTAAAATAACAGCCTGGTTTAAAGTGGCATCAAAGTACTACAATTATGTAGTGTGAAAAAGACCTATTATCAAATTTTGTTTGCACTGATCTAACAGGTATAGAGAAAAGCTCAGAGTTGAGGATAGATAACCTAAGGTTATCCCTGTGTGGCCTTCAGCCTAAGTTTAATAGCCTTCTCTTCATAAATGGCTCACACGTTGGGCAAGAGTGGTCTGTTCTTCCCTGGGCAGACAGTGGGTAGTAAGGCGAGAGACAGAGAGAGAGGTGTTAGGGAGGAAAAGAGAGTGACAAGGGGGTATCAGAAAGAAAAGAAAGACATTTACATTTGACTGTGCCCCTCCTCTGCCTTTACCTCGGGCATGTGGCCCCATGTAGGGTTGCCAGAATAAAAACTGGAGAGATCTCCTATACTTTTAACAGCTGTGTAGAAGTGGCAATTTCAGCAGTTATTGCTTGTCACACAAGCACCAGCTACTAAAATTCCCTCCCTTCTACAAATGTAAAGGAGCCCTCTCCAGCATTTACTTCGTCAATCCTAGCTCTAAGAGATTATCCACACAAAATGTAGTCTTGTACGAGCAAAAAAACTTATTTCCACATTTTCCTACGCTTGCTCTCTAGGTCAGATCTGCCCATTATCATACTCAGATCCTATTTATTCGGTTTATAGCTATCAGGCAACTTTATTTCCTCCAAAAGCTATCTGTGAAAGTTGCCCTGCCAGCTTACTATGTTTAATATCAGGAAATACCAAGCAGGGGTTGGGTGTGACATAAACGTTGGTTTTTTTTTAACCTCTGGAAAATCTACCTTAAGGTGAACCATGTTCCAACTGCATATGTTGCCTCCCCACCTGGTGTGTACAGATTTTTGAATGTGTAGCTTTCAATAAGAGAAGCCTCCATAAATATCCAGCTGCCAGACCTGATAGGATTATGACATACAGCCCAAATATGTCTCAGTGTTTATAGCTATCCATGGGTGCATCTACAATGTAGATATAATGATGTCTGACACCACTGTAAGTGGAATCCTGAGATCTGTAGTTTTACCATGTATTTAGCTTTCTCTGCTAAAGAGTGCTGGTGCCTCACAAAACTACAAATCCCAGGATTCTGTAGGATGGTTCCATGGCTGTTAAAGTGATGTCAAACTGTATTATTACTACAGTGTAGATGCACCCCATGTCAACTACAGTTGGTTGTTTTGCAGAATAAACTACCAGTGTCCAAAGGAATGTGAATTTTTCTGATGGCCTCTGTTATAACACCTTTAATAGTAGCTGGAACTATAGATGACAAAACTTCACTTGCTGATTTCTGAAAACTGAGTTACTGCTAAAAAAAACCCAACACAAACCAGGTCTGGCTGTTTATTAACAAGATATAGGGGATATATATGTGTGTGTGTGTGTTTTAATTATAATATATTAAATTTTGAATAAAGAGATAAATAATAATGCCATTGAACCAAGCTCTTGGCCAAGGAATGCTTGCTCTGATGAAGTGTCCTTGTTCCAGGGCTGGATGTTTATGGCAGTTATATCAGATTTTAATTTTACTGCAGTAAGAGCAGCTGCCGATTTGGCTCCTGACTGAAATTCTCCATCAGCCATATGTCAAGCACAGTTCCATGCTGGGATAATCCACTTTGCTGTGCATCTGATCCAGTTATTACTTTTCAATAAAAATTCACAAACTGCCAATTTTTTTTTCTTAGACAGGTTTCAGTGTTTTGTTTCCAGACACCAGGCTCTACTCACTATCTGGATGATTAGAGCTTCATAGCAGCAGTATCTACTTTGCAATACAATTGGTGAGAACAAATAGCTTGAGAGGCACATTAGCTTTTTGGGGGCATGCAATAGAAAAGAGGAAATTTCAACCATAACACCCCCCCCAGCCTCCTTTTGTAGGCATCTCCCCATGTGGGCAAATGATTGTTGTTGGTTGTTCCAGATGGGTGAGTGGGGATTTATTTGTTTTATTTATTTATTTATTAAAATACTTCTATCTCGTCCTTCTATTATGGGGTTCAGTGCAGCAAACAGTTTAAACCATTTGTTTACACTTCAAATCTAGGTTAGGAAACTGAGACAAGGGTAAAGAGTTGGACCTTCCTCCTTGAGTACTGATGCCCAAAATTGATTTCCAGCTCCTTTAACATTTTAAATTTTTAAACAGATCTTTAGCTTAGTCCCCTGTGACATGGCTAGTTTGGACCCATGACCTAAGGCCACTATCCATGGTGTCTCCATCTTGATGATTTCCAGAGAAGGTAGCCATGTTCTTCTGTTGCTGTAGAAACAACAGAGTCTATTGGCATCTTAAAGAATAACAAATTTATTATGACATGAGATATCAAGTGTACTTTCTGTTTCATCAAATGCATGAAGTGTTACCTTAAGTTTACAGATTTATAAATATGGGATGGTAGGTGGAAGTCTTGCAGGAAACATTGAGGAAACATTTCATGTATCTCACAAAATACAGTTGGTCTTCAAAAAGTCTATGGTATAATTAATTTCTAAATGTCTCACAAAACTACAAATTCCAGAATTCCACAGCATTGAGCAGAGTCCTAGTCCAATATTCAAGCCACCACACTAAGCTGGCTGTTTTAAAAATACATATTTTACTGTATTTTAAACATGTGTTGAAATTTCATATATTTTATTTTAAAATTTGTTCTATTGGGTTTTGAAATTGTGTAAATTGACCTGGGAGTTTCCTAGAAAATTGGGGTTTAAAGCTATAAATTATAAATAGCAGCAAAAAAAGAAATCACCAACAAAATTATTTTTCTAGTTACAAACCTTCCACCCTGGAACTCAGAGGACAAGAACAGAGAATCCTGAGCTATCACTTGTCTACAAACACTGGAAGATGTCTGCCAGAATAGAGCACTTGCAACCCTTCCTGACCCACACCGTTGGATACAAAGCACTACCCCATTGATTTGTAAGAAAATATCAATAACTAGAGTAATAAAACAACCATAAATATTGATGTCGTGCTTTTTTACTGCTTAATTTATTTTAAACACTGGAGGCAATCCTTGTGCTTTGTGCTCAACAAAGTGAGTGAGGTCATATATTAATGCAAAGAGTGGAATAACAGCCTCTTTGGTATGAGTAAACAAAGTTGTTATTGACTCTTATTGCAAGCCTTTGTTTTATATCTCAGGCCACTGTAGTTTTTGACATTTATTTCATAAAACCATTTATGAGTATTTCCAAAATACTGCTAATGCCCCCAGAATAACACGAAGGCCTGCTTTTCTTTCCATTACCTATTGGAAAGCTCTACTGAGAAAATTTAGCAACAGCTGGATAGCTCATTAATCATCATACACACACACACACACACACACACACACACACACACTTCAAATGGTCTGGAACGGTGTCTATTTAAGTGTGCAATATGTCCACAATATGCCAATACCTAGCAGAATCTTGGTAGTGGAAACCATGGAACACAAAACTCACCACTAATGGATCTTCCAACAGTGAAATGTGGAGAAAAGATATACACAATTTCTTGACAGTGCTGGTTAAGGACTCAGTTGCCAATTTTGTTATGAAATTGTGTGTTTCAACCCTGACATTATCATGCTGGCATGTTGACTTTAATAAGCAGAGTTGGACAAGAATTGTACATTTTGTTATTTAATAGCTCTCTCAAATCTCCAGTCACTCCTTGTGCACCTCCCAAAGTCGAGAGGACTACTTACCCTTTCCACTGTAGTCCAACTGGTAAGATAAACTGGGGGGAGGGATATCTTTGTCGCTATTTTCCAAAATCACTATGGAGGATGGAGACAATTTTGTACCTAATGATTCCTTTTTGGCTGTTTTCTAGGCCAGCATTCCCAGGTGAAGGCAATGGTAAATCCCCTCTGAGGAAACTTGTCAAGAAAACCCTATGATAGGTTTGTCTTAGGGATGCCATAAGTTAGAAATGACTTGAAGGCACACAACAACAACAAATGCATGTGTAACTCAAAGTCCCTCTGTGAACATCTTGGGAACCAAAAGCTTGTGTAAACTGCCCAAGATCCACCAACTACAGCCAGGTTGAAAAGAAACACTTTGAATTAATATTTAATCTAGAAGATTGTTTTTGAGCACCACAACTGAACTGATTTATAGAATAGTTCTTTCATACAAGTATTTGCTTCTTCATTTCAGCAGTATGATTTAGAGTGTGCAGGCAGGAGACTTATCATGTTCCTTCTATTTCTTAACAGTTGAGAGCCTGAAACCAGCTCTGCACCCATAAATGAGATGAGGAATTGCCAGTTTGCCACCATATAAAAGGTAGAGCATCATTTAGGGCCACTTTGAAGTGGGATGGGATCCTAGGATGGTTATCTGCATTCACTGTAGGCAGCAAATGAATTGGGAGGGGGATTGTCAGGGTATTAAGCACCAATAGTGCCAATATGGTAGAGTAGTTTGAGCACTGGATTGTAACTCTGGAGATCAGGATTCACTTCCCTGCTCAGCCATGGAAACCCACTGGGTGACCTTGGGCAAGTCACAATCTTTCAGCCACGGAAGAAGGCAAAGGCAATCCCCCTCTGAACAAATTTTGCCAAACAAAACCCCTCTGTGATAGGGTCACCTTAGGGTCACCATAAGTCAGAAACTATTTGAAGTCAATTGGAGTTGAAGGCTTTCATGGCTGGCATCCATAGTTTTTTGTGGGTTTTTGGGGCAATGTGGCCATGTTCTAGAAGAGTTTATTCGTCATGTTTCGCCAGCATCTATGGATGGCATCTTCAGAGAATTCTGACCTAGAAGACAGTGGGTATATACACTCACACAATGTGTGTGTGTGTGTATACACACACACATATATATCCACTCTCTCCTAGGTCAGCATTCTCTGAAGATGCCAGCCACAGATGCTGGCAAAATATCAGGAATAAACTCTTCTAGAACATGGCCACATAGAATCATAGAATCATAGAGTTGGAAGAGACCGCATGGGCTATCCAGTCCAACCCCCTGCCATGCAGGAAATCCAAATCAAAGCATCCCCAACTGTCGAACAGCCCTTACTGTCAGGAAGTTCTTCCTAATGTTGAGGTGGAATCTCTTTTCCTGTAGCTTGCATCCATTGTTCCGGGTCCTGTTCTCTGGAGCAGCACAAGACAAGCTTGCTCCCTCCTCAATATAACATCCTTTTAACTATTTAAACAGGGCTATCATATCACCTCTTAACCTTCTCTTCTCCAAGCTAAACATCCCCAGCTCCCTGAGTCATTCCTCATAGGGCACGGTTTCCAGACCTTTCACCATTTTAGTCGCCCTCCTCTGGACATGCTCCAGTTTCTCAATGTCCTTTTTGAATTGTGGTGCCCAAAGAACCCACAAAAAACTATTTGAAGGCACACAACAACATTAAGCACCAATTGCCCTCTCCAACGTTTCAAGAAGAAGCACCAAGAAGTCCCAATAGCCAGGCACATAGGGCAAGAACAAGGGGTGATGGGAGGAACAGTATGCAGGCTGCATAAGCAGGAACTTCTGGAGAGGTGAGATGGGCGAAGTATGAGACCATGAGGGGGAAGTTTACAATACAACCCCAAAGCACCAAAGCACCAAGGGAGAATTCAAGGGGGCATTATCAGCTAGAATGCTGGTAAAGCATCATCTCCTCACTCCCTATTTCCCAAAACTAATATAAGAATTTTAGGTGTCTCACTTGCTACAATGCTAGAAATATGCGGAATATATAAAGAGAAATTTCATTGGAGGGCACAATTCTTATGGGGGCATGGGGAGGCAAAGCCCTTACTCTTCTGACAGTTAAAGAGGTGTCTAACTGTATTATTTCTGCAGTGCAGATGCAGCCTAAGTCTCAGGTTTTGGACCAGAAACTTGAAGGCCTGGGCCTGTCCTGAACTGTTAACCCTACCTGTTAAGGAGTATTTTGCATGTGTCTTTGACCCTTTCTTGAGCTATTTGTACAGCTGCATGAATGAATCTGTGAAGAAATCCAGTGTTTAACTTGAATGAAAACTGGGAGGGAAAATCAATACATAAGAATTGCAGTGCAGTGCCCATGCACTTGTGAAGTCCTTTGTGTACTTGCTGGAATCAATGGACCGTTCAAGAAATGTGTTCTTGTACTTAGAATGTTCAGTGGTTAAACTGAATTAAATTAATTCTATTTTTATCTTACTGTTCATAGAAACATTATCTTTCAGTGCAGCTTACATCAGGTAAAAAAAAAAAAAAGGGCAGGAAAAAGCCTTGCTGCTAAGAGAAACTAAAAAGATGCAACATGACAGAAAAGAGGAATAGAGTGGGGAAATGGGAGGACTGGATCAATTTTACAATGCCAGAACAAGGTGGTGAGTTGCAAATGGGCATTTGTATCCAAAAAGGGCTTCTCTAGTCAGTTCCAGGTAAAAATGGAGCACCCCAATGGTGGTCCTTGGCTCACTGGCTGGTCATACCTCTTACTAATGTCATCCCAGGATCATATCTATTGCCATTACACTCAGTGATATATGGGAATGATGATTTATGAGTAATATTAGTACAAAAAAACATTACTAAGGATTCTGTTTGGTGTGATATGAGAGGAGGTCGAGTGTGTGTGTGTGACACCATGCATTACTACAGGTGATGCCACACCTAGTGTTGCCACTCGTAAGAAGAGGGACAGGAAGCTGCCATACCAAGTAAGGCCATTGGTCCATCTAGCTTAGTAGTCTCTGCACCAACTGGCAGGTTTTTCCACTGGAGCTTTTCCCAGCTGTTCCTTGAGAAGCCAAAAACTGAACATGAGATCTCTTGCATGCATTGTATCTGCTGCACCACTGAGCTAAGCTCTTCTCTTGCCCTCAAATGCTCCTTTTCTGCAGGTGTCATGCAGGTCACCCCCTTTCTATTAGGTTCTTTTTTGTGTGTGTGTGTGGGAGCTACTTCCACTCTGCTACATTTTTTCTGATAAGGAATCTGTAAATTTTGTATTGAGATCCAGCATGTTATAATGGTTTGAATGCTGAATTCCAGGAGACCAAGGTTCAAATCACCACTCTGTCATGGAAACCTGTTGGGTGACCTTGAGCAAGTGCCACTTTCTCAACCTCAGAGGAAGGCAAAGGCAAAATGTCTTTGACCTGTGCACATAAGTGCAACTGGAAGCTCCTAGGTACGGCTCTGCCCTACTTCCAGAACCAGATGGATTAAGGAGGTGCACCCTGGCACTGTCTGGCTGTCCTCATACCCAGGGAACTAAAAGCATTATTTGCCCTGGACCACCAGTGTAATTATGGTGTACCTTCAGGGATTCTGTTAGACTTAAGATTGTACTTTCAAACTCCATCCACCAACCATACTTATTGAACTAGATATCTACATTTGACTAGACTGTATCCATATAAGACCCACTGCATGTAGGCCGGAAGAAAATACCATGTATTCCCAATAAAAAACAAAACAAGCAGTGATATGATCTGGGCATAGGTACATGTGATTTTATATATGAACATAATATCTGATATTATTCTGAGGTGTAGAAATCCTGTGACCTTGAAAATCAGCATGCTCCTTGTGTGGTGAGGAAAGATTTAATTTTGATTTTCTGTGAACCATTAGAGAAAGATCAAGGACACTATAGAACAAACTGGATCAATGTTTCTATGTAAGAATAAATGGTACAGCCAGGAGGAAAATAATGCTTTAGAATTTGCTGGCTTATCCTGGCTCAATAAGGTGATGTTTGCAGTTACTGGCTTTATGCAAAACAAACACTGTGAGCAATTAGATAAATGAGCAAGACTTAATCTCTTTCCTTCACTTGTTACTCAGCCATTTCAGCTGTGCATGAGTTGCTAAGCAGCAGAATTAATACTTTGAAGTGAAGCAAAGAGAAGAAATATGGAAAGTATTAAAGCTACTACAAAAAATATTGTGAAATGAAGTGGGTTCACTAAGAGCCAGCACACGTACGAGTCCATGGACTCTGCATGCGAGAAACTGACAACCATTGTATTGTTTCTTATGGTTGCATAGCTGATCCTTAAGATGTAAATATAAAACTCTTGAGCATATTAATTTCACTGCTTTTATTTCTAAGGTCTCATGGACTCCAGCAGTGGTGGAGGCAGAATCTTGCCGTTTTCAGTAGGTTAATAAAAAATAAAATGAAACTCCTGTAGCCTCTCCTAGCTTGTGTTTTCTTCTTCATCAATATTTATTTGCTGTTTTGACCACCTGTTGATGTTGCTTGTTCACGTGTGTCTTGATTTACATCTGTGAAATAGTGGAGGATATGTAAAAGTAGTTATAGCTACTAAAACCTATACACAGTCACATAAATGGTCTAATGGACAAGTGAGTGAGAAGAGAAAATGCCTGCAGGTTAGAGTGTTGCAGGATGAGAGAGAGGGTGTGGGAAAGCATACAAACAGGAAGTCACCAATTGTGCAACCTAGCTTTTAGTGAGTATAAGTGTGCAAAGGTAGCTAACTAGTGGAAAAAAACAAGACTTCTGTAACCTCTTAAAGACACAACACATTTATTATAGCATTTATTGTAGTAACCTCATCCCGACCGGATAACTTTACAGTGGGCCTTTGGTATCTGCTAGGGTTTGGTTCTAGGCCCCCCTGTGGATACAAAATGTGTGGATGTTCAAATCCCATTAATACAATGACATAGTAAAATTATGTTTCTTATATAAAATGGGGAAATCAATGCTTACTTTTTGGAATTTATATATATTTAAAATATTGTCAAGCTGTAGATGGTTGAATATGTGGATAAATAATCCGTGGATATGGAGGGCCAACTGTACTTCCAATCTTAGATAACACTTCATGTATGTCCAACCACAATATAGCTGGAGATACACTCATGACCTCTATCTCTTTCCCTATCTTTCTGTACCTATATGACAAGATCACAATTATGTTGTTGTCTAAATCAGTTCATATCAAGCTATCTGATGTGGGAGACTGGCATTGCCCCCCCCCCACAAGGGACTTGTGCCCATCAAGTATAATTTCTTCTTTCCTGGCTATTTACCAGTCAATGGCTCAAGGACCAACACTGTCTGAGAGATCGCCACTTTAAGTAGCACTGGTCTAAGTAATCCACAGCATCTCTCTCAGTAAGGCTATAGGGAGAATCTTAGATCACATGGCTCAACTCTGAGTCTGAACTTTAATGTAACTAGCTTCTGTAAATTTCCTTTTCAGGGCACAGGTCTACATTTTCCAGATGGCTTCTTATTCCAGATGCATAAACCATATGATCGCAGCACAACTCCAAACTATTTTAGAGGAGAAGATTGTTGACATTGTGCAACAAGCCAATGATGCCTATGTTAACCTCATCAGAAAGTCTAAAGCAATTGAAACAGAATGATCATGCAGTTGTAGACAGCCTGGTGCTTTCTGAAGCCTTTGGAAAGCAAGAACCACCCTACCACAATTACTCAAAACCAGGCTATTGCTTCAGGTGGCTGGTGTTGAGTACAGTTATACACACTGTGCAGCAATATTTAACACTACATATACTGGGAAAACAAGGAATAATCATGCAATAACAATATAAACTGCATTAATAATATAAAATGTAAAAACATTAGAATAGGCAGTACTAAGATTCAGTTCAATATATATGTTGTTACAGGAAAAGGAAAAATTAAATTGTGAAGATGTAATTAAATATTGTCTGTAATCCATAATATAATGGGGGAAAATAGCTGATTTTTATCTGTAAAATGAGGGCCTTTTTTTTAAAAAAAAGTCAAGACTGGTAAGACTTGAGTAGAACAGAGAAAACTGAAACCAGCACAACAGCCTAGCTGAAAGATTAATCTCTTTGGCCCCATTCCCACTGGGCAAAAAAAGCGGCTTATTTCGTTGCGATTCTGACTTGGATTTTGACTCAGATTCTGACCCATCGTTCCCATTAAAAACAGGTGCAAAGAGACCCGGGGTTTTTTATCCCTGTTTTTGTTCCCATTGGTATTTTCTTGTGGTAATTTGAAGCGGCACTGCTCCTCCCATCCCCAAGTTTCTGAATCAGACAATAATAATAATAATAATAATAATAATAATAATAATAATAATAATAATAATTTATTTCTATACCGCCCGGTGGCAAAGCCAATCTGGGTGGTGCACAACATAAAAAAACAAGAGTATAATTAATTATCCAAACTAAACCCCCAAACCCTCAAGAAGCTCACCATCAGGGGATGGGACCACGAGAGGAATAAGGAAAATTGGGGAGCCCGGGAGCCTGGGCCGGGAAAATTAATCTGGAAAGGCCGCCGGAAGAGATCCGTCTTGACCCATCTTTTTAAAAGCTGTCTAAAGATGTTAACTGACGGATCTCATCCGGCAGGTCGTTCCAGAGCTTAGGGGCGACAACCAGAGAATGCCCTCGGAGAGGTGAGCCGCAAGTCCTAGATTTTGAAGGCTGCAGCAAATCCTCCCAGAGGAGCGGAGAGCGCGGGGAGGATTGTACGGGAGGAGGTGGTCTCTAGGATAGCTTGGACCCAAGCCATTTAGGGCTTTAAAGGTGATAACCAACACCTTGTACTGGGCCGGAAGCTGATAGGCAACCAGTGGAGGGACCTCAAGACAGGAGTGATGTGGTCCCCCTAGATGTTCCTGAAACAAGCCTGGCTGCCATGTTTTGGACCAGCTGAAGTTTCCGGGTCAAGGACAAAGGTAGCCCCATGTAGAGCGCATTACAGAAGTCGAGGCGTGAGGTTACCAGCGCGTGCACACAGTCTCAAGGTCCCTTACTTCCAGAAAAGGGCGCAGCTGGTGTATCAGCTGAAGCTGATAACAGGCACTCCTGACCGTGCATTTACCTGATTTGTCATCAGGAGCGACGAGTCAAGGAGCACCCCAGACTGCGAACACAGTCACGGGGGAGAGTGGACCCCTCCAGGACTGGAGGTTGTAACCCAGTTCTTGTTTCGGGGCCGCTACCGTGAGCACCTCCGTCTTGTCTGGATTCAGTTTCAATCTGTTTTTCCTCATCCAGCCCATTACTGCCTGAAGACATTCATTGAGAGGGGCGATGCCATCGGAATTCGAGACCGACAAACGAGACACGGAGAATAGATTTGGGTGTCATCAGCGTACTGATAGCACCCAGCTCCATAACTCCGTATATCTCACCCAGCGGCTTCATATAGATGTTAAATAACATCGGGGACAAATAGCCCCCTGAGGAACCCCACAAATAAGGCCCTCTTACTGGAGCTACAGTCCCGAAGCACCCTCTGAGACCTGCCCGAGGAGGAAGGATCGGAACCACTGCAAAGCAGTGCCCCCGATACCTAACCCCCTCAGGCGGTCCAAGAGGATGCCGTGATCTATCGTATCGAAGGCCGCTGAGAGGTCTAAGAGCACCAACAGGGTCACACTCCCCCTGTCAATGCTCAGAGCAGATCGTCGGTCAAGGCAGCCATGGCAGTCTCAACCCCAAAGCCTGTCCTGAAGCCAGTCTGAAATGGGTCTAGATAATTGGTTTCATCCAAGACAGCTTGGAGCTGAAGAGCAACCGCCCTCTCGACCACCTTGCTCAAAAATGGCAGCAATGACACCGGCCTTATTTCTCATATCCAGGGGGTCCAGGGAAGGTTTTTTTCAGGAGCGGCCTAACCGCCGCTTCCTTTAAACAAGATGGAACATGTCCTTCCCTGAAGGATGCACCAATGATATCTGTGAGGAATCTCATCATGCATCCCCCCCGGATGGCCAGCCATGATGGGCAAGAGTCGAGAGGGCAAGTTGCTTCCTCACCTTACCAAGCAGCTTGTCCACGTCCTCGGTACTTACAGATTGGAGCTGATCCAGTATAACTACATCGGCGGAGTCACTGGACACCTGCTATCGACTCTGTTCCCATGGTGGCGTCAAGTCGGCTCTTATCTGAGAGATTTTGTTTGCGAAGAAGTTGTTAAATGTGTCACAGCAGGCCGTCGTCGGGTTAAGCAAGGGATTGGCGCAGGCGGCACCTGCGTCATCTCCCTCACCATTAAACAGCTCTGCTGACGGGACTCTGCAGACGCATACGTGCAGAGGAGAAGGCTCTCTTCGCTGCACGTATTGCCTCCCGATAGGAACAAAGAAAGTTCCTATGACGAGTTCTGTCAGGTAGGAGTCGAGTTTTCTGCCATCTGCGCTCTAGCGTCTCCAAACGGCTTCATCTTCCTCAGTCCTGGCGTGAACCAGGGCCTCTGATTTGGAGCGGGATGGCAAGGGTGCTTGGGAGCGATCATGTCGATAGCCCGGGTAAATTCGGTGTTCCAAGTGTTAACCAGGGCTTCGACAGATCACCGGCATTCCCAACCATTAAACCCTCTAAGGCTCTCTGGAATCCTATTGGCTCCATTAGCCTTCGAGGGCGGACCATTCTAATGGGTCCACCACCCCCGGTGGGGCAGATATTGGCTCTAAGTTTCGTCTTGACCAGGAAATGATCCGTCCATGACAAAGCGGAGTACTTACCACTCCGCCCACGGATATTCCTGTTCCGTACTGAAGACCGCATCGAGTGTATGACAATGTGTAGGCCCGTTGACCAATTGGGATAGGCCCATGTTTGTCATGGTATCCATGAACTCCCGAGCCGCGCCTGTTAAGCGGTCTCGAGCGGGATGTTGAAGTCCCCCAAAACTAAGAGTCTGGGGTCCCCCAACAGCAGCTCAGAGACCAGCTGTGTCAGCTCAGTCAGCGAGTCTGCTAGACAACGGGGTGGCCAGTAGACAGCAAAATCCCTAATCTATCCCTGGTTTTCAGGCTGAGGTACAAACACTCGAATGGACTGTTCCGGACAGGTATCCTGGTCAAGGTCAAGGTGTTCTTATAAACCAGAGCCACTCCGCCCCCCCACCCACTTCCCCTCACCTGCTCACTGACAGAGTACCCGGGTGGGAGGGCCTGCGCCATATGGCAGCACTTTCCCTCCCAGCCAGGTTTTTCAAACAACAGGTCGGCGTCTTCATCCAGGAGAAGATCCTGGATGATATGGGTCTTGTTCTTGACCGACACCCTTTCATTCCCATTCATTTGCCCCGTATCAGACGCGGAGGCACAGGAAAACTCTCTAAAAATGCGCTGTTAAAATAAACTGCTTTATTCGGGTTTTTTCAGGATAATTAATCACATGGGAGTCAGATTCGAATTCCAATGGGAATGATATCAGAGCAATGCAGATCAAATGTGCGCTCAAATGGGAACGATGCACCCATAATTCACGTCCTGATCCACGTTATAAGCCAGTGGGAAGGGAATGGGGCCTGGTATGTCCATCGTGTGTTTTAGAGTACACTACTTGGATATAT
>NC_056523.1:289515326-289515907 GCF_019175285.1 Sceloporus undulatus | reverse complement strand
TATATATATATATATATATATATATATATATATATATGAGAAAATAAAACCTGTTTCCCAGCCTGCCACCAAAACTGGACTGGAAGACCATCTTGTCAAGGAGAAATTTCCCCAGCTAATGCAAACAATAAGAACACAATAAGATTTTTTCTAGATCAGGCCAAAAGCCTATCTAGTCTAGTGTCCTGTATTGCAAAGTGGCTTATTCAGTGCATTTTGGGAAATGCATGAAATTACGAGACACTTTCCTAAAATGGTTTCCTGTCTTCTCCAAAATATTTCAAGAGTCTCGGGAGATGGATATCTGTGTGTTGATAAATAATAGTTATATATTTGTGTTGTCTAAAGTTCAAAGGATTTCAACTGTCATCTCGGCCTCAGAGGGAGCCATCAGGCAGACCCAGCAACATCGAGGACTGCCTGAAGGAAGAGGCCCCTCCCTCTTCAATTGTCATCTTGGCCTCAGAGGGAGCCATCAGGCAGACCCAGCAACATCGAGGACTGCCTGAAGGAAGAGGCCTCTCCCTCTTCAATTGTCATCTTGGCCTCAGAGGGAGCCATCAGGCAGACCCAGCAACATC
>NC_056523.1:289466397-289515316 GCF_019175285.1 Sceloporus undulatus | reverse complement strand
TTGGACTGCCTGAAGGAAGAGGCCTCTCCCTCTTCAACTGTCATCTTGGCCTCAGAGGGAGCCATCAGGCAGACCCAGCAACATGAAGGGCTGCCTCAGGCCGGTGGGGCGTCTTTCTACCAGGGGGGAGGGGTCAGTGAGAGAGGGGTGTTTTTATATATTCTTAATTGTTTTATGGATATTTGCTGTGAACCGCCCTGATCTATGGAAGGGCGGTATAAAAATAATAAATTTATTTATTATTATTTATATATTTTCTCCCACTACAATACCTTATTTACAAAACAATGCTGTACAAGTTTATTTCGTCAAACTCAAGGTGTCTTACTTCCACATAAGTACATATACAATTGCTCTTTTGATAAAAATGCTGTGTGATTTCCACAAAGATATGGTTAGTGAAACTGCTGCAGCAGTTTGCTCTTGCTTGAGTCTACTGGGAAGGGCAAGATTCTACCCCTCTTATCCTTTGCCTATTGCTGAGTTAATTGAATGCAAACTACTTTTGCATTTTGAACTCAGTTTGCAGCAATTGAAGTAAGCTGAGGAAAAAGGAAAATAGTGGGAGGAGGAGAGAGAAACTGGAACACTTTGAAATCAGCTGTAAAAGTGGACTGGCAGAAGATTAATCAATAGCAGTGAGGACAGGGAGATTCCCATCTCCTGTACTTTTTAAGTCCAATTGTGTGAATCAATCCTACTTTTGGACTTTGTATTGAAGTCAAACATTTTCCATAACAACATTATAGTACCCATGTGAAAGCATTTTATATGATTGTTATAACTTTGTGATTCTTCATTTCATCTAGACTTAGGGCCAAGTGACACTGAAAATGCATTGAAAAAATCTTTAAATCAGTCACTGACTGGTTTAGTTTTGATTAGATCAAAAATCCTGTGGTTGGGTGTTAAACTCTTTGCACTATTTGCCTGATCTATTTTCCCTTTCCCAGACTGCTGTTAAGAAATGCATAGACCTGTATGGTGTTTCACTTCAATCTCTTTTGTCCAACAAAGCTACCAGGAGGAGACACAATTTCAGCTGGTAAAACAGAGAATGGAAAAGGTTGCCTTTTCGCTGATCAAAATAGGAGCCCACAAAATCTGATTTTCTTTAAAACTCAGGGCTTCCAGTCATGCCTGTTTCAATGATTGATAGGGCATTTTTTTCTATTTAGAATCATATTTCTTGGTAGCTCTTCAGCATGTATAACCTCTTCCACCACTGCTACTACAACCACCAGCAGCAGCTCTAGAGGTGGTTTGAACAACAGTATTTCAGCTACGTGTGGGTCCAAAACACATGGCAGAAACAATCCAACTTGAGACTGGCCTAGCTCAGTGCTAGGAAATCCTGGGAATTGTATTTTATTGTGCCACCAGAACTCTCCGACAGAGAAGGCTAAGTGTCTCACAGACCTACAGTTCCCAGAAGTCAGGGCAGTTAAAGGGGTCTCAAACTGGATTATTTCTGCAGTGTGTTTTGGACCTTGTTTGCAGAAAAGGTCACAGAGGTTCCATCCGCACTGCAGAAATAATCTGGTCTGAGCCAACTATAGCTGCCACGGTTCAGTGCTATGGAATTCTGGGGATTGTAATTTGTGGTGGCACAACCTACAATCCCCAGAATTCCATAGTATTGAGCCATGGAAGTTAAAATGGTATCAAACGGGATTATTTCTGCAGTGCAGATGCAACCACGGAGTGACCAGGCCATAGATGTGGGATGTTACCTCACCTTGGGTCAGAACCAATTATCTTGATTCTCTTGCAATTCAAGTTTCTTCTAAGCATTAGTACTTGAAGCATTTTCAATATAGTTTTTGTGGGGTTTTCGGGCTATGTGTCCATGTTCTAGAAGAGTTTCTTCCTGATGTTTCGCCAGCATCTGTGGCTGGCATCTTCAGAGAAGATGTTTTGAATATAATTTTCACAAATTTTCACAAATATAATTTTCACAAACCTCACAGGAACAGCTCTTTTTTCTTGGTCGCCTTTTAATAATAATTTAATAATAATTAATGATGCCTCATAAAGCAAAGGACAGCTGGGTCAGTGTTGCGGGGTAAAAAGAGAAAAAAAGAAACTGTTTATAGACAATAAAGTCATGGACTAGAACAGAACATTTCCAATATTCATTTACTTCACTGGAAGGTAGCACAAGACTCCCCACACCCCCAATGATTTTTACTTATCCACATCTGAGACATTTCATATGCAAAACTATTAAAAAAAAAAGTTGGGACTCTTGAGAGAAGAATAAAAACAACATACATTTATCTGTGTCATGTGGAAATCTATCGTCTGTAAGGCTGTAGTCCAATACAAATTTCCATTAAGTCCTGACTCCCACAAGAAATAAATACATCTGACCGTGTGTGTGTGTGTGTGTGTATGTGTGTGTGTGTGTGTGTGTGTGTGTGTG
This sequence comes from Sceloporus undulatus, assembly GCF_019175285.1. NCBI lineage: Eukaryota > Metazoa > Chordata > Lepidosauria > Squamata > Phrynosomatidae > Sceloporus > Sceloporus undulatus. The sequence goes on along the minus strand of NC_056523.1, from coordinate 289,512,891 downwards.
TGTGTGTGTATAGGATTACCATAGAGTGGAAAATTACTTTTGGACTACAACTCCCAGAATCTCCAGTCAACTTACCTGCTGACTGATTATTGTATGTGGTGTAACCTTGGCCTCCATCTCCATTTATTCCCACCTGATACCAGCTCTGGTTTAACATGTGGTCAGTCAGGTGTGGTCATTCTACTTTTCCATATTAATATAGTTTTTACTATCCATATTAATGTAGTTTTGAGAAGTTGAATAGCATTTGTTTAAAATTTCAAAAGCTATTAAATCAGGAATGCTGTGTGTGAATGTGTTGCCCTTCAGGTGTTGTTGGCCTCCAAATCCCATCAGCTCCAGCCAGCATAACTAATGGTTGGTTGAATGATGGGAGTTATAGTCCAGCAACATCTGGCAGTCACCAAATTTTCATTTCTGCTTTACATGTTGCCATGTACACAAGTGTTCATGCAGCCTTATTAATTTTTTAAAAAAGAGAGGAAAAAGAAACTGATGGGGGAAAAAAAACTTCCCAAATCACTTTTATGCCAATTTGTGAACTAGCTATTTCCCCCTGCTTCCCTCTCTCTCTTTCCAGGAATATAAGAAATTTTTGCTCTGATTCTTTGTGACAGTAAAACACTGTTGTCTATAGCATAAGTAAGAACTGGTGAAAAGCAGGAGCGGTGAATTGAGAATCTGAAACTAAAATTGAGTTGAGTCATGAATCTACTAGGTGGCCCTAGTCAAATCACTGTCATCTCATAGTCTCAGCCTCAGGTTGACCAAATATTCTAACCACAAAGGAAGATGGAGTAATGCAAAATGTAGGGCATTCAAGAAAACATGGAAGACATGACCAACAACAAGCTACAAATACTCATATAAATATAAATTCAGGCTTCTTAGTCATGCTCAGAATGGAGGATATTTTGAAATTCCTCCTGGACAGAAAATTGATATGGAGGACATGCCCTGGAAAAGGAGGGTGTCTGGTCACCCTGCTCAACATCCCATCTTTAAAATGAGAATGATGGTACTGGCAGTCTTACACTGTTGTAAGAACAACGAAGATCATTTTTGTTGTTGATGAGAAATATCAGCTGCAAGGGCAAGAGGGAAAGGAATCTGTTCTATCGCTTGCTGCATGGGGTGGCGGTGGTGGAATTGTTTCTTTGTTTCCTGCCATTTCCAAGCTTCTGTTTGTCTTTAATGGTTCCATTTGCTATAGTGATACCTTTGGATAAGGTAGCAGCTTGAGAAGATGAACACATTTTGAACCCTCTTAAAAAAAAAGCCTGGGGAGAATGGGTCAACAGTTAGCTCCATATGTTGCAGAAACTCAGGCTCCAGCAGCTCTAGCACAGCAGCTGCTGTTCTACAACAAACAAAAACAAATACAGAGATGATAAGCTGGTTAGCTGTGGTTTACGTTATATTTTCAAGGTTATACTTGAAATAGTCTGACTTTTGAGGCACAGTGCTTATATCAATGTACCAGGAGCATATGGCATTATATAACTGTACCAGTGGGCACATGCCGTTTCTTGAATGCCGTATGCCCACTGAGCAGCTCAGGAAGCATGTCTTTTATGCTTCCCTCTCTTCACATATGTTGCAGGGAATGTTCTGGCCAAATAGTTAATAATAATTGATAAAAACTTATTTCTGATGGGTTTCTAGGTCTCAAGTCACTGGCTCAACTTCCAAGGAATTGCTTCTCTGGGTCTGCAGACCAGAAGAGAAATGTCAGGACAAGTAGCCCTGAAGAAGGAGAAGTTGGATTATTGTATGTGGTGTAACCTGGGCCTCCATCTCCATTTATTCCCATCTGATGCCAGTTCTGGTTTAACTCCTTATCACACTACATTGTTAATAGTGGTATATTCCACTCTGTCTGCCATGACAACATCCTATGGAATCCTGGGATTTGTATAAAAGTATTGTTAAAGTTGTATATGTTTATTACATTATTTACTATTTATTATTACTGTAATATTTGTTATAAAAATAAAGTTTTTTAAAAATGAAAACATTGCTGTCACAATCACAAGGTTTTCTTGGCAGGATTTGTTCAGAAGGGGGTTGCTTTTGCCTTCCTCTGAGGCTGAGAGAGGGTGATTTGCCCAGGGTCACTCAGTGGGTCTCATAATCAAGTGAGGAATCAAACCCTGTCCTCCAGTCCAGTGCTCAAACCACTATCCAAATTCTGGACCCTTTTACCCAGATTTTCCTCATGGCCATTTCCTCAGTCAGTTAATGTGGAAGCAGTTCTCATCCATCTTCCAAAGCTGGTCCACCATACCTCTTTGACATCACAAAGACCAGCACCAAGACATCGATGACCCACTCCCGGATCTCAGATGTTGGCTCTGAAATCTTAGGGAATGGGATGTTGCTGAGTTATCAACCCAAGTATGATCTGGTATGGATGTAATTCTTGAAATTAAATTACTTCTTCCCACATGGAAGAACAAGTAATCTAAATAAATTTCTCCTTACTATGGAATGTCCTTGAAAATTGTGCAGTTTTTGATCTTCTCAAAGGGAGGATAAACCCCCCTCAAATCACCCTTTTCAGTCCTTGCCTGCAGCCATGTAGTGGCCAGCAGGAGAGGACTGGGTAGGCAGATGGTCAAGCAGAGTGAGGAGAGGTGCTTTCTATCATAGCCTGTGACAGATAACCCTTGCTCAGTTATCCCCACTGCCCCTCTCATCAGTGTGGAAAAGTGGCTGGTGGGTGAGGATGGGAAGTAGAAATACAAGGAAGAACCACAGGTCTTCTGGTTAGTGATGTATGAGGTTGTTCTCTCCCACAAACACAGTCTACTGCAGGGACGTAGCTAGGATTGTAGGAAGGGGGGGGGTCCAGACTAAGTGCCACCATTATAATGGAGCTTGAGTGCGGCGGCGCAGCAGCACACACCATTCATTTTTCTAATGGAAGGGGGGGTCCGGACCCCCAGAACCCGCCCCCCTGGCTACGTCCCTGTCTACTGGATAAGTGAGGGCAGAAGTGCCCTGAGTGAGTGGATCACAGGATCTGACTGGATGGGCTGATAAACTGTGATAAATTATCTGCAGGTGCTTAACCCACTACACAACCTGAATGAGTGAAATTTTATGATGTTAAAGGCACAAGTCTCACACTTGCCTTTTTTTTTTTTTTTTTGCACAAGTTGATCTTCAGTGAATAATGGTACAGAAAGTTTCAAAGTCTTTAGAAAGTTCTTAATGTAGTGGCTAACCTATGAGCGATTTATCAGATAAGGAACAGACATGTGTGCAGGGATGGTTCTGGGTCTTCAGGTGTTCTCAGTAAAACACCTTGTGTTTGAACCTTATCCTGTGTCTTTGCAGCTCAACCCCAGTAGGCTGATCTGGAGCTGCTGATGACAGCAGGTGCATGAAACAGGAACACTTCCTATAGTTTCTATAGTGAGTGCTAGGTCTGAGATATCTTTTTAATTTTCCACAATGCCTCTACTGTAGCATTGTTTTGGAGTTTGTGCAGTTCTACTGTAAACCCAGCTGTCTATTTTTTTTAATTCAGCAACAGTGATATGTATTCCCTTTCTCTGAGGGGTAGACGCTGGATAGTGAAGCAAGCTAACAGTGAGAAAATAAAATGTGATGCTGGAGAAGAGTTCTGTGGATACTATGGACTTCTAAAAGCCAAATGAACAGGTCTCAGAAGAAATCAAGCCTGAACTCTCAGTAGAAATCGTATGTAGAGAGATCTCATAGCACCTTTTAGACTAACTGAAAGAAAGAAATTGGCAGCATGAGCTTTCATAGGCTTCAGTCTACTTCCTCAGATGCATGCTTGGTAAAGTAGGAGGCAGTAAAAAAAAGGGGGTGTGGGGAGACAGTATTAAAGATGGATTGATTCAATCAGGGAAGCGACAGCCCTGAGTTTGTAAGACCTGAGCAGGCTAATTGTTGACAGGGGGCCTTGGAGGTCTTTCATTCATGGGATTGCCTATGTCAAAGTAAATGTGACAGCAAACAACAATGACAACAATAAGAACAACAACTGGGGACAGGCATCAGTTTTATTCAATTAGGCTTTTAATATACAGTCGTGTCAGGGAGGCTTTGGTACAGGGCATGTGCTTTAGAATTTTTTAAAAAAACTTTGTATGTTTTTATGTTATTTTATACTGTTTTTAGCTACTTGGTTTTAATAGTGTTTAATTTTCTTATTATAAAATCTTTTAAACAGTTTTACCTGTGAGCTGCCTTGGGTCTCTTTCTGGAAAAAGGGGAGAATAGAAATGAAGTAAATAAATATAAAATAAAATAATTAGTGGTGGATCCCATTAAGTTGTTAGGTGCCCAACGCCTAAATAAAAGTGCTAGTCCCAGCTAGATAAGATTCCTTGAATCAATTAGATGTACTTAAGTAACTAAGTCAAAGGATATACAGTCAGCTCTTTGTATCCGTGGGGTTCTGTTCCAGGACCTCAAGCTCTGCTGCCCTCAATGGAGGTGCAACATGTGCGCAACCATGTTGGCACAGCCGCTTGCATACACCACTATTAGGGAGAACAGATGCTCCAATCTATGGATGGCAAACCCATAGAAGAAAACAGTCAACTGTACCCTAGTTGGAACTAACACTTGGATTCACACCCAAGCATGTCTCAAACTAATGCAGAGCTTGAAAATGATACCTTATGGAATATACCTTCCAGAAACCAATAGCCAGCATAGCCACTGTCTATGCTGACTGAGAGCAGGATGACTAGATGTCATAATAAATAATAATAATAAAAGTTTTATTTATATACCGCGCCTTCCTTAGATCAGGGCGGTTTACATACATGATACATATACATTCAATAGATTAAAAGCAAAATCACGCCATACAATTATACAATAAAAACAGAACAGCTAAAACCCCATTAGCCCATCCTCATGGCCACGGAGGAGGAGGGAGGCCCTTAGGAATTTTTATGGGGGAAATGCTTGCTGGAATAAGTAGGTCTTCAGGTCCTTCTTAAATTGGGCCAGGGAGGTAGTCGAGCGGAGCTCAGCGGGCAGCGTGTTCCAAAGGGCCGGGGCAGCGATGGAGAAAGTCCGCCTAGTGACGGAAGAGAGTCTGGCCCCCCCGGCACCTTTAGTAGTTGCTGCCCGGATGTTCTGAGGGTGCGGGACGGAATATGTGGGGAGAGGCGGTCCTTCAGGTATCCTGGGTCCAAGCCATTTAGGGCTTTATAGGTGATCACCAACACCTTATATTGGGCCCGGAAGCGGATAGGCAGCCAGTGAAGATCTTTCAATACTGGTGTTATATGGCTGGCCCTAGAAACTCCAGTGACCAGCCTGGCTGCCATATTTTGCACCATCTGTAGCTTCCGGGTTTGGTATAAGGGTTGCCCCATGTAGAGTACATTGCAGAAATCCAATCTCGAGGTTACCAGAGCATGTACAACAGTTTCAAGGTCCCTCTGGGCCAAGTATGGGCGCAGCTGGCGAATAAGCCGAAGCTGATGGCAGGTGCTCTTGACCGTCGCGTTCACCTGAGCAGTCAGGTGAAGCGACGAGTCAAGAAGCACCCCCAGACTGCGCACGGAGTCCTTCACAGGGAGCCACAAAGGAGGCTACAACACAAAATGTAGGACGTTTAAGAAAAATGTAAGGTGTTAGAAAATAAAAGCTAAAAACACTAATATAAATATAAATACATGTTTCTTAGTCATGCTCAAAATGAAGGATATTTTGGAATTTCTCTTGAAATGTAGGACATGTCCTAGAAAAGGTGGATATCTGTTCACCCTGACTGAGAGAAAAGCGTTGTATTCCCCCCTGCCCCAATGCTGCCAAGCTCTTAAGTAATCCTGGACCTCCATGTATGCACCAGCTGTGGGTATTATGCTAACTGTGATAAGTATTGTCTTCCTTGAATTTCTTCCTTGTTCCCTTTCCTGTCCTTATATCAAATCCTTTTGTTTTGTTTTAAATGTCTGATGCAAAAGAATATCTGCCGGCCAAAAATAGTTGTTTATTTATGAAAAGTTACAGGGATGCATAAACCCTCCATTGACACAGCTTTATCCACTCTGTCTATGAGATAAGCTGAAAATATATTTGCTTTTTTGTGTGGCTTACATAGGGAAATGATTCCAGCTCCCTTTGTTCTGCTTCTTTGGAGTGTTCTGTAGGTTGCTAAGCAAACAGCAGGTGAGCTGCACCTGCAGGGCAGCTGGCTCACACCTCACGTTGGAGAGCTGGCCAGAAAGGAAGTGTTCCTGCTCTGAGCAGAGTGTGCCCTTGGAAAATGGAATCCCAGTAGATAATGTTACCAGATAATACAGTAAGACACCGTGCCCTACTTTTGTAGCAGTAAAGTGCTTCCCAGGGTTTGAAAAAAAATATTTTTGGACTAGTTCAAGTTGCAATCTAAGCAAGTAACTTTTCCAGGTTTGGGACTGCTAGCTTTATTAAAAACGTTAGTAAAAAACAACAACGGGGAATTACAACCTAATTTATGCAAATGGAAAGAAAAAAAGGTCGGTATTATAAAATACAAACTGCAACTTAGTCTATGGAAATAATATTAAAAGTATTTATATATGTGTATATATTATTAAAAACTCTCAAATAAACAAATAATATTTGAGATATATTCCCACAGATTGTGGAAAAAACAGAAGAGAAATTGTTGATTACACTGTATGCTGATTACTCTGCATATTGTAAGATTTATCTGTGGGAATTCACATATGTACTGCAGCCACGGAAGAAAACCATTGGTCGAAACATGTCTGGCTGGAAATAATGGTGGATGTGAACCATAGGACACCAACAGATTTTATTCCCCACCAAGATTCTCACCACAGGCAATTGTCTTCCAATTTGATATTTGAGACTGATTACTGCACTCCTAGAGAGCACAGGACCTGAGTTCTTTTGTTGCATATGCTTTGGACAGTTTATTTGAGAGTTTTTAATAATATATGAATATATATTAATACTTTAAATATTATTTTCATAGACTGAGTTAAATTTTATATTTCATAATACCTAATTTTTTTCTTTCCTTTATTAAAAACGTTACTCAGGATAGATGGGTGGAAGTATACTAAAGATTGTATATTAAATAATTTTCAGAAAAGTTAGTCTTTTCCAACAGCAAAAGAGAACAACATGGTGGTCTTGTGGTGCCTTTTAAGCCTAATCCATACATGCGTGTCCTGAAATAAATTGGTGTCTTAAAGGTACCATAAAAGAACCTTTTCCTTACCTTTTTATTATAATGTTATATGGTAGCAGCAAAATCAGTAGTACAAGTTGAGTTTCTCTTATCTGGAATTCTGAAATCTGAAATACTCTAAAATCCAAAATTGTCCAGATGGGTGGCTGAGTTAGTGTACCTCTGTTTTCTGATGGTTTAGTGTACACAAACTTTGTTTCATAAATGAAACTATTAAAAATATTGTGCATAAAATTTCCTTCAGGCCATGTGCATAAAGTATGTATGAAGCATAAATGAGTTTTGTGTTTAGACTTGGTCACATCACTGAAATCTGTCTGTCTGTCTGTCTCTATCTAATCTATCTATCTATCTATCTATCCATCTCTCTTCACAATTTTTTAAAAATCCAAAATCCAAAGCACTTCTGGTTCCAAGCATTTCAGATAAGGGATATTCAACATGTAATATGGTTAGTGTTTTACCTTCACTGACACATCTTGAAGGTCACAGTATAATACTCTGCTAGCCCTTCCTGTTTTGAATTGATGTGATTTAGCTGGAGTGGTGGTGGTGGAGCAAACATCAGATCTGAAGGCTGGATAGACTTTTGATGTTATAGATGGGTTTTATGTTTGATTCCAGTCACAAAAATTACTTACAAAATTGAATTATCGTTAATGGTTGTACACAAATCTTATCCAGGAAGGACAAAAGAAGACAGCAATTTGCACAAAACCTGCACTTGCTAATTGATACTAACTCAGCAATAATGATTTTCAACAGTACATTGCACCAGACTGGGGAAGAGTGTATGATCAGGTGAGCTGTGTATTTGCTTTGTTACTGTTCGTATGCTTGGTTCTGATAAAGAACATCAAAACTGCTGCCCTTATTACAAGTTTTTTTAAAAAACCAGACTTGGTTTAAATCAGGCTTGGACTGGGCATCTCTTCAAACTGAGAATACATTCAAACAGAGAATTCTGAAAACTAGGACAATGGGTACATCAATTACACTACACCTATTCTGTTTAATTTAAACTAAGTAGAAATTCTGCTACATATTTTATTTCTGAGGCCTGTGCCTTGAAAGGCAGTTCAGTTGTTCAGATTTCATGTCTGATAAGCTTGACCTTAGTAAGATGCATATGTTCAGCCATTTTCTATCCACTTCTTAACATGTGGTCTTCAAGTACAAAGTGAGAAAAGTGTCTTGAATTCTTTTGATTAGTCCCCACTAGAGTAGCCCCACTGAATCAATGGAATTTACCTATATATTGCCTCCCCATTATAATAAATAAAATAAAATAATAAAAATTATTTATACTTTGCTTTTTGTAATAAAACAATCAAAGCAGCTTACAGCATTAAAAAATTCTACATACAATACTTTGTATTACAACATTCCCCCCCCCCCCATCCGATTCAATAGATCTACTTTATTTGGGAATAACTAATAGGATTCAGGCCAATAATATTAAGAGAACCACCCAAGAATCCTGTCTTTTCATTCAGCTTCAGTTGATTAGCCAGGATTCAGTTTCAGTTGATTAGCCAGAATCCATCCTATTGCAGCACCCAGGCAGTGGCCAGCAACAGCACAGCCCCAGCTGACTCCACCAACAAGGGGAAGTAGAACATACTGAAGACATCCCGCCCCAATCCCCCTTACAACTTCCTCCAGTAGCTTCATATTGATATTGAACATCGTGGGAGATGAAACGAGAATTCCAGTTCCATTCCCTTCAGCCCCATGCCACTAAGCTTAGTGGCCATGGCATGGAATAGGAATGGAATTGGGGAAAGGCTCTACAGTACTTTAACGGTGGTTTGGGGGATGTGTGTGAGAGAGGAAACATTTCATTGTTCCACCTGTGTATGACTTGGCCAGTGTTGTGATATTTTCAATCTTCTTTGCTTTTGGCAGCAGCCCTTTTTTACAATCTGCAACATAACAAAAAAGAGACACAAGGAGGTAATAAGTTCTTAGGTGGGAACACAAGCTTGTCCAAAGTTGAAAATAAATTATTTAAGAGCAAAATGAAAGAATTCAGATCAATTTATATGGCTTTTTCTATATTCTAAATTTAAAATGTACCCATATATACCAGTTAGAAAAACACCCAGATAACCATTTTAGACACAACACACCACTTTATTTGTAAACTAGAAACAGCTGTCACATATGCTTCTTGTACAGGAAAAATGGATTAAATATTTTTAAGTGGTTATGCGCAGTGTGACATATTGTCCTCATCCAATAAATGAAGCTTTCTTTGCCTCCTGTGTATGTAACTGATTCTCAGTGACACTATCACTCTTGCTTATACATCTGTTCTGCTTTTAAAAAGAGAAGAACTTGATCACTCTAGACAGATTTTCCATTCAGATATACATTTCCTCTAAAGCCATCAAGTCACAAACATGACAGCTCTTTTTTCTTTCTTTCTTTTTTTGGCCAGGGCCTATTGATTGTACAGTACTCTTTTTCTAATGTCAACAACATTATATGTAAAACAATGACAGTGGAATCTTAAGTTCATTGATTTAGAAAGAGGTCTTACTGCATTTAATGGAACTTACTTTTGGAAAAATGATGTAGCTGGAAAGTTATTTTTTAATGTAATACATTTCTATTATTTGTGACTGTTTAAAAAATAATTTATTGTAATTACTAATTGCAATGTTGGACTGGAATCCTGTTAGGATGCTATATTAGTAAAAACGCTTATTTGGGTGTTTTTCATCCTCTGTCTGGTATATGAGAACATTTTAAATTCAAAATATGAAATAAAAGTCATACAAACTGATCTGAATTCTTTCATTTTGCTCTTAATTATCTTTTAAATTTTTATTGTAAAAGTTTCTTTAATGATTTTATTTGTGAGCCATCTTGGGTCCCTTTTTGGAAGAAAGCTGGCATATAAATTATTTATTATTTATTTACGGTATTTATACCCCGCTCTTCAGCCCTAAAGGCTCTCAGAGCAGTTTAGAGATAGTAATTCAGATGGTTCCCTGCCCTCAGGCTTACAGTCTAAAAAGACATGACACAAAAGGAGAAGGGATTGGTGGTGAGGAAAGGGATCAAGTCCCTCTAAGGGCTGGACCATGGAGGGAGGGCACTTCTTCTTGCCAGAAATAATAATAATAATAATAATAATAATAATAATAATAATAATAATGATGATGATGATGATGATTATATTTTCCTGCCTCTCCCAGATGGATCGAGGCGGGATTATAGCCAACAAAAACACATACAAAATGCATCAATAAAATACAATAACAATAATAATTCCATTAAAATTTAACTCATCATCAATTAACAATAGCAATAAAATTATGCAATGGTCAGAGAAGTGGAGCAGTATCTCCTACATAAAGCTCGGGGGTTGCATGACTAGTTAGCATGCCAGAGTCTTGTTCGTTATCAGAATTAACCAGACAAATTGTTCCACCAACTAGGAATGGCCATGCACCACCACCCACGGAATTGAGAAAGAGCTATTGATCTGTCAGTCAGTCCTTTCTGTGTGCAGGCCGAGTGAGGTTTCCTGAAATAAATGAATAAATAGATATGAAAATAATTGTGCAGGCTGTTGTAATTTCTTAGGTCTAGTCTACACAATTAAAATACTCCTCATTCCAGTTGAATCGAATGTGAGCTGGCCATATGTGACTTGTAGTAGCTCAGGGTTTTTTTTGTAGGGGGGAGAGACTCCTTAAACTCAGCAGAAAAAGGCTTTGCAGTTTTTACTGGAGTATCTGCAAAAATCCACAGAAATGCACATTATCACACGTGTGGTTGTCTGCTTCACATGCATTTGGATGGATGCACACTTACAGCAGAGGGAGGGTGAACAGATGTGAATAGATGCAAATTTGCACAGGAAAGTGAAGACAATGGTCAATGTGAATGTATCAAAATTTGCAGCAGTGTGCATAATATACTTGCATGTAAACTAGCCCTTAATGATTGTATAAATAATAATAATTGTTATTATTGTTGTTGTTATTATTATTATTATTATCCCACCCCTCTGTATAACACAACAATCCCTAGTGTAGCCAGTGATTTCACAAGCACAGAAACCATCCCCTGTCTCACTTTGGACTTAGTGGGTGTAGAATCAATCAACCACTGAGCACAAAACCATGAAACCCATTACATGATCAGTTGTCCAGCTGTAAGGTCTGATATAACTGCAAAGGTGTATATTAACACCATGCTAAAAGTGTATTGGATGTTGGCTGTTGAATTACTTGTTGTATTGTTGTATTGATCATTACTTTTTCCCCCTTTGTTGTCATTACTTGAAAAAAAAACACAACAGCAATTAATGCTGTTCAACATGAAAAATTCCTATCAAAAATACTTTGAACAATATCCTGAAAATGTAACTTTGAAAAGTACATTGAACATGTTTCTCATTACACCAGTAAAGTGACTGCATTCCACTTACTACATTATTTTGGTCGCTGGATCTTCAAGGCAAGATCACATAACACCGGTATTAAAATCTCTCCACTGGCTGCCAATTAGCTTCTGGGCCCAATACAAAGTGTTGGTCATTACCTTTAAAGCCCTACATGGCTTGGGCCCGAGTTGCCTGAAGGAACGCCTCTCCCTACACAATCCGCCCCGCACTCTCAGAACTACAGGGAAGTATCTACTAGAGCTTCCCAAAGTGAGACTAAAATCTACCCATCAAAGATCTTTTTCGGTTATGGCCCCTTCATATTGGAATAATCTCCCAGAGGAGATACGGTGTATCCCTACATTGGAGACATTTAAGAAGATGCTAAAAACCTACCTTTTTCAATTGGCATATCCTCCTAATTCGATATAAAGTATACACCATAGAAATTAAATCAAGACCAAAATATGTTATGACTGACATCGTATGCTGCTAGATTGATAATGTTTTTATAGATTGTTTTTAACAAATTATTGTTATATTATAATAATCATATTTTAAATTGTAATTGTTTATATTGCTCTGTCGTTTTATATTCTGTTGTAATCCTGCTTCGATCTTGGGAGAAGCGGGAAATATAAATAAAACGTATTATTATTATTATTATTATTATTATTGAAATGTAACTTCATTACTCTCTTGTTGCCCCACTTCCTGCCAAAACAACGATGACAGTGACACATTCTGGATGTGCATTGCTTGCAATCGTTACTTTAGGATTGCAGCTTAAACTTCTTTTCTGTTCTGCTTCTGTTCTTTTTTATTAATACAGGTGAACATTGGTAGCTGTCAGCAGAGGGATAGAATAGTAAATTGAAAGTTGATGCTGCAGATTACCTGTCAACAAAGTACTTTTAAAATACTGTTTTGTTTCAGTAGTACAGAGATAAAGAGTACACAAGTAGTGTATTTTGCTATTAGAAAAGGCTCCTTCTGTCAACAGAGCAATCTTATGCAGAACTACTTTGATGGCTAAACTCTGCCAGCAGAGGACAAAAAAAGGAGCCAGAGAAGGAGGAGTGGGATGAGAGAGTTAGGAAATCAGTGTTGCATACCCTCCAACATTTCACAGATGAAAACCAGGTCACATGTGGTAAAACAACCTCTTAGTGTGCATTAAAGGTATTAATGAGGAAGAGCAAACAAGCTAGAAGAGGCAGTTTACTTTTGCCTGATCATACTGGAAAGTTCAGGATTCCACCCTTCCTGTCCTCTCCCTCTTGCTTTTACACTTTGAACTGAGTTCATGGTTGTTGAAGTAAGCTGAGGACAAAAGGGGTAAGGGGAAGGGGGACAGAGAAATGGGACATTTTAAAAACAGCTGAAATAGTGGGACGGCAGATAATTAAACAAGACTATCCCTGCCAAATTGAGACAGTTGGAGGGCATGCTGCTGTTATAGCAAAAGGTCTGTTCCAAATACTGATTTCTGTTCCTGTACTGGGTGTCACTTTATTAGCTTTTCTCCATGCTTCTTCCACATCTTGTTGTTGTTGCTGTATGCTTTCAAGTCATTTCCGACTTATGGTGGCCCTAAGGCCATGAAGTGTTCTTGGCAAGATTTGGTCAGAGGCTTTTCTTTTTTGGGTCTATTTTTAAAAAATCTTAGTTCCACATTTTACTGAGATTTTTTTTTAAAATTGTTTTCCACATGTACAACAGTATATACATATTAACATCTCCATATAAGTTCTTATCAAGCTGTACATCATTTTACAGATCTTCCGTGTATGTATGTGTGTGTATGTGTGTGTGTGTGTGTGTGTATATATATATATTTCCCCTTGTTCCCTTCAATCTGTTCCCTTTTCCCTTCTGCTGTAACCAAAATAAGGTGTAGCTGCCCTTATTTCAAATTACCTCTTATATCCATCTATCTTTTATTCCTCATATATTATTCAAATACCTTGTCAAAGGTTTCTATTCTTTTTCCCAGTAATCTGTTGATTTTTTTTATTATTCCACACCGTTATTTTATCCAACTCTTTCAATTCTACTATTTTTTCTAACCATTCCTCTATATGGGGAGTTTTTCCCGATTTCCAGTACCTGGCCAGAATAATTCTGGCTGATGTTGTTAGGTATAGTACCATTCTCCAATATTTCTTTTCTTTCTCTCTTCCCAGTACCGTAATCATATTGAGGAGATAGAATTCAGGGGCACATGAAAATTTTAAACCTCTTATTTTTTGAACTACTGCATGTACTTTATTCCAGAATTTTTTAAATTTTATTACATGTCCACCACATATGATAGTAAGACCCTGTTTTTGTTTGACATTTCCAATAATTTTTTTTCTGCAAGCCATATATTTTTGAGAATCTTAAAGGTGTATAGTAGCATCTATTTACAATTTTTAAATAATTCTCTTTTAGATCTTGCGAACATGTAAATTTATTTGATTGCTTCCAAGCTTTTTCCCATTCCTCAAACTGTATAGCATGTCCTATTTCTTGAGCCCACTTTGTCATTGCATCCCAGACAGTTTCTATCCCTAATTCTCTGTGAAGCAAAACTTTATATAATTTGGATACTTGTTTTTTAATAGACTAAAAAAACAAAAGCACAGAGAGAAGCAGGTCCATTTTAGGAAGTGCCAACAGCACTATTGTTTGAATAGTGCCACCATTCTAAGTCTCACAATTTCTTGCCATGTCTCACAATTTCTTGCCATGATGTGATTTCCCTCTTCCATTATGTTTCAAAAACAGGTATTTCCTCTTCTTTGGACAAGTATAGTAGGTGTTAATGGGAAAATAATGGCCCGTTACAAACGGACGATATAGTACACGTGGAGCGCGTACTAGGGTTAGGAAGGGGCGGTGCTTCCGCACCCCCCTAACCCTAGTACACGCTCCACGCGCACAAAATGGCGGCGGCCATTCCACACGGCCGCCACCATCAATACGTGACGTATTGAGGCTGCGCCATGGAGCTCCTTCCTGCTTTGCGTTGCTGGGCGCAGTATTCAGACGGCTGCACCCAGCGACACAAGGGAGAAAGGGGCCAAGTGGTGCCCCAAGTGAAGCCCCAAGGACACCCCTTTCCAGGCTGCGGGGAAGTGGCCTTTTGCTGCTTCCCCGCAGCCTGCAAAGCGGCGGATCGGGGCTTCAGCGGCTGCCGTTGTGGCAGTTGAGGCCCCAATACACTGGGGAAGCAGCGCCTACAGGCCGCCTCAAAGGGGCGGTCTGTAATGCGCCAATGCTATATTTCAGAGACATCACCATTTTAGCTGCACTTCCAGCTGCCTGCAAAATGCAGTTGCTCTAAAGCACTGAAGGACCTTCAGGTGGGAGCACTTTCTGGTTCAGCTCTTTGTGGAGTGTGTGTGTGTGTAAAATGCATCTCCTCTCTAGGAGAGGGAGGGTTTATATGACCTTTTTCCTTTCTTCACTTTTGTGAGGTGGAGAAAGCCAATCTTCAGTTGATAAAAGTGGAGCTCCATGAGCTGCTTCTTGTAGACAAGCTGTAATTATTTACAAATCTGTCACATAGATAGAGAGAACTCCCAAACTTCAAAGAGAGCTCATTACCAGTCTCCACATTCTCCAAATTACTTTCCCATCCATCTGAATTATAGTTATAAGGAGCTAGTAATGAGAATCTAATCTCATCCTTTAGATCGTGAAAAAAGCACATCGGAGATAGGCTGTGACAAAATTATTCAAATCCAGTCTGATTATCTTCTGATTGCTTTTCCTAAGCACAGCTCACCCACAAGCCTAATGAGTTTTTTTGATTGAAAAATAAACACCCCAATGAATGATAGAAATAACTGACCAAAGCTCTCTCCCGTTCTCTTTCCACCCCATCTCTCCTCTGTAGTAACCATTAAAATTAATAGTTGTAAAATTGGCTGAAATTTCTAAAACTGAATGGGGGGCACATCCTGTAGGAATTGAAAATTAAAGCATTTAAAGATAGCAGTGTCTCAAGGACAACAGAAAAGGAATGTAGGAGAACTGGGGAATGTCAGCAAAATAGCTTCTTTTTCAGTTGAGGCAGATGCCTTCAGAGCAAGAAATTACCTCTTCTTAATTTCAAGTCACATCTTATTTTTAGTACAGATAACCCTGCATTCATAAGATAGATTACCCTAGGCACTGTACAGTTCAGCAGAAAATGATGAAATAATCTTTTTTAAAATTACAATAGAACAGTAAAATCCAACACAGTTAAAACTAATATACACACCAGAACTGCATCTGTACCTGTACTATAAATTATCTATTGGTTTGTTTCCCTTCTGTGTTTTAGAAATCCACATGCTTGATCATAGAATCAGCAAGTTGGTATGTTTTGTAATGGATACAGAACTGTCCATATCAAATTGTCTGATATTCAGCTACATTGTATTGCCTGTAGGCTTTTGTTGGTCTGTTTCCTTTATGTCAGCTGCCCTTGTTTCATATTTGTATTGTATTATATGGTTTGATATTCAGTTATATTGCATTACATATATGCTTCTGCTGTTTGGTGTCCTTTATGTTTTTTACAATACCATTTTGTTTTATTGATTGGTTATTGATTTATTGGTTTTCTGTTTGGAATCTCCCCTCTCCCCCACTTTCAAGTGCCCAGTTGATGTTTTGTTTATTTCCTTATTCCACTCCAACAGAAATGCAAAAATTGTTGAAGTGATTTTTACTAAACATCATTTTTACACATAGGGTGACATCCTGAACATTTTTGTTAGGGTTCAGGACTATTCAGCAAACTTCAGCCTTTTTTGGTGTGTGTGTGTGTGTGTGTGTACGCACGCGCGTGCGCACACACACACGTGTGTATAATATTGCTAGTTTGGATCCATTTTACACACTGGTGAGAAATACGTTTATGACTGTAGATGCTACCAGTCCAACTTTTTCATTCCAATTATAAGTGTAATCAACATTGACAGCAATGTTAGATTTTGTAGTAAAATGTAACATAGATGCAAAATAGAGAGTGAAAGAAATTTTGCTGTATATCCTTTCTGGCTGAAAAATGGATTGTTCAACACTCAGGAAATCTTTTTTGGAAGAATAATACACTGGCAAGTTTTAAACATGCAGCTATCTGGAAACAGGGTTGTTGTTGCTTTTTGCATGAAAAATGTGGTTTTTAAAAAATGTAACATCCACTTTCCCCCATTTTTGTGCAAAAAAACACATTTTTCACAGTTTCCACATAGCTACAATTTTTGACCAAAATTGGTGGGATTATTTTGCAATTTTCTTTCTCTTCTTTCTTTTCCTTTTTCCTTCCTTCCTTCCGTCCGTCCTTCCTTCCTTCCTTCCTTCCTTCCTTCCTTCCTTATTTTTATTTTATTTTATTTTATTTTTTGCAATCTTGCCCCAGGAAAGTGGCTACCTGGAAATAGATTTTTTTGAACAACTAAGAGTGTAAGGTGAGCATTTTTAACTTAGTGGTATATGGACAGGCATACATCAAGATAACAGTTTGTTCCACTGAGCCAGTGCAAAGACCTGACTACTTTCTGTTTTTCTCCAGTGAAAAGAAACAAGGTAGTTTTAAAGACTGTGCAATACCAGTGGGCAATAAGTTACATGCCCAGTGGCCTTGTTGGCTGAAGGATTCTGGGAACTGCAACAGTATTAAAAACATTTTTCATATTCTGATAGAATTATGGATCTATTTTTGAGAGAATACCTTGCTTCTGAGATGTCATCCTTGCAGAGAAGTTATTAGAAGGGGTAAGGCATAAGAAAGAAGAGAACATCTGTGTTTATGTATCTCAGAATATTGGCATACTATGCTGTTATCTTATTGCCTTGAAAACAGTGTGTTTTATTGGGCAGATATTTGCTGGAAGGAGTCACCCTTAAACTAGGGCTATGTAATTCATCTCTATAAAGCACATAGCAACCGTTGACATTTAAGAACAGGAATAATGAAAAAAAGCCTATAATGTATTAAAAATACAGATTGTGGTGTGCAGCTATGTGAATTATGCACTAAAATGGTTGCTTTATAGAAAAATCTCTTTGATCTAGCAATAAAAAACTTCTACAGCAAGGCTGTTTTATCAGTATCTAAGCCCTCCAGTTCCCCTTGTAGTTTAAAGTTATCTTTTGATATATGGAATGAATTGGTAGAAATAACCTTTATATCGAACCTCAGATGCATTGATCATTCCATCCTCACAGTCAAGAGAGATGTAGCTAAAATTGCTTTGAAACCGTGCACTCAGTCCCTTGATTCTTTCTTTTTCCCTCTCTATTTTACTAAATTAGATTTTGTTAATGTTGACATGCTAATGAAAGGGAATGGTATACTGATAAAGTATATGGATATGATAGCCTTCCCACCCTTTACCCCTACCCCCATGGCCCGGAAATGTTTGCACAAATAAATAATGAATACTTCCTTCATATTTAATGAGATATTGTGGAGAAAAGCAAAAAGCTAAAAGATATCCAAAGCAAAAAGATATCTATTGATTAAGGGAACACCAGATCGTTGCAACATATGAGAAAACTCTTCCAGCTTTGTACAGAATATTTTAAAAAAAACAACCTAAGGGTATAAAATGGGATTTTTAAAGCTTAATCAATGCTTGCAAGTAATTTGTTACACCAATGGCTGTTACCTGTAATAAATATCTTTTAGAGGCAACAAAGGGCAATGCCATTGTCCCCCCCCCCCAATAATATTTTTACACATTTAAGTGGGGGGATCATGTCAGAGGCCTTACTGAAATCAAGATATGCTATATCCACAGCATTCCTTTCATCTACCAAGCTGGTAATTTTATCAAAACAAGAGATCAGATTTGTCTGGCATGACTTGTTACTCAGAAACCCATCTTGACTTTTTGTGATTATGGCATTGCCTTCTAGATGTTCACAGACTTTCTGGTTAATGATCTGCTCTAGAATCATACCTAGTATTGATGTCAGACTAAATGGGAGATAATTGTTGGATCCTCTTTTTTCCCTTTTTGGAGATGGGAACGTTTGCCCTCCTCCAATATGCTGGGATTTCTCTTGTTCTCCAGGAATTCTCAAAAATTATTGCTAGTGGTTCTGATATTACATTTGCCAGTTCTTTTAATACCCTTGAATATAGTCTATCTGGTCCTGGAGTCTATCTGGTCATGTAGTTTAAACATGTATTCCTGTACTATCTCTTTACTTCTTCTGTGCTGAATTTCCCCTATTGTGTTTTCTGCTCCATTTTCCTCAAGTGGACCACACTTTTCCTTTTGTGACAAAACTGAGGCAAAGAAGGTGTTGAATAATTCTGCCTTTTCTCTGTCCCCTGTTAGCATTTTGCCATATTCTCTGCACAGTGGCCCTACCATTTTCTTCTTCTTCCTTTTGCTACAGCCATACCCCCAAAAAGCCCTTTTATTGTTCTTAACCTCTCTAGCAAGTCCGAGTTCATTTTGCACTTTAACTTCTTTTACTTATCCCTACATGTGCACACTATTTTTTAAATTCCTCTTTGGTGATTTCCTCCCCTTTTCATTTCTTATACATGTTCTGTTTTAAACTTAGCTCAGCTGAAGGTTCATTAGTCATCCATCCTAGTTTTTTGAGACAGCTCTCATTTTTCCTCCTCATTGGAACTGTGTGATATTGTGCCTTCAGTATCTTCCCTTTGAGAAACTCCCATCCACCCTGAGCTCCCTTCTCCGTTAGTATTCCTCATCACGAGATCACCCCCAATATTTCCCTAAGTTTACTGAAATCAGCTCTCCTAAAGTCTAGAATGCATGTCTGACTATGCCTGATTTTCCTTTTCCACTGTATAACAAATTCCAGGAGAATATGATCACTCCCACCTAAGGATCAAACCAAGTCATCCCTGTTGATTAGGATCAGATCTAAAATAGTGGATCCTCTTCTTGCCACTTCGACCTTTTGTACAATGAAATCATCTTCCAGGCAAGTGAGGAATTTGCTAGTCCTTAAAGTTTTGGCTAAGCTTGACTTCCAGCAAATCTCAGGATAGTTGAAGTCACCGCTCACTATTACATTTCTCTTTTTTGAGTGTGTGGTCATCTGTTCCTTCTTCTGACAAGGGGGTCTGTAGTAGACTCCTACAATAACATCCCTGTTATTTCCCTCACCTTTAATTTTTATCCAGATGCTCTTTACCTGACTTCCAGAATATAAGTCCTGGAGCTCTTCACAGGTGTAAATATCCCTGATATATTGCTATTCCTCTTCCTTTCCTGTTGGGCCTAGTTCTCTTGAAAAGGTTATACCCCTCTGTTACTACATTCCAGTCATGAGATTCCCACTAGGTTTCAGTGATGCTATTATATCATATTTGCTTTGTTGTACTAGTAGTTGAAGTTCATCTTGCTTATTCCCCATGCTGTGTGCATTAGTGTAGAGACATTTAAGACCATGAGTCCCCCCTACTTGCTGCCTGTGCAGGGTTTTTTTCTTCTTCCTTACACTGTTGGGTCCTTGCACTGTTTGCCATGTTCCCTCTATGACAGTTTGACTATTTTCACCAGCCCTTTTGCCTTTCCGAATACCGTCTCCCTCCCTCAACTGGATTCTGACCACCATGAAACTTTCCTCTGCTTATATGTAATATAAAACAAGGAAAGATGGTTTAATAATGTAAAGGGCAACATGTTAACTTCCAGAGTAATGTTTCCAAGCATGGGCTGTTAAAGGTATCTATTCAAATTTGAGAATATAGTTAAGAAATAAGATATAAGATGAAGGCTAAGACTTGGAAACACAGCTATGAAAGACTAGAAAAGATCTTCAAGTGCAAAGTTACATAAATGAAAACCAAGGTCAGAATCATTCTTGCTAGTTTCTAGTTTCTGTGTATGGCTGTGAAAGCTGGACAGTGAAGAAAGCTGTCAGGAAGAAGATCAACTAATCTGAACTGTGGTGCTGAAGTTCAATGGATACTATGGACTGTCAAAAAGACAAATGGGTCCTAGAGGAAATCAAGCCTGAAATGTCCCTTGAAAACAATATTTCCCTTGAAAACAATATGATTAAACTGAAGCTATTTCACAGCTTATCGCTCAGGATTTTAAACCAGCCTCTCGGGACATGGGATGGAGACGGGGATTATCGCTCACTCAATCATCACCAAACCACCGGCTGCCATCAGCCCAGGTCCCAGCCAGGTCCAAGCTTTATGACTTCTAAAAAGTGCTGGCAGAGAGCGGCTGGGATCTTGGCTAATGGTGACCAGTGGTTTGGTGGAGATTTAGTGAGCGATAATCCCCGCCTCCATCCCGCTTCCTGGCTCCAGCCTCCTGAAGGATAAGCTCCCTAGTTTGAACATATGAGATGACATGATTTAATAGAATAGAATGCTGGGGAAATAGGGATTATAGGGTATTATCACTGGATTGAGCTTGCCACGAAAGTCATGCCCTGAGTGTGCAGGATTGGAGTAGGGAAGTTGATGACTGAGACATTTGAAGGGCTCTTATTCACAAGGGCCTCAAGCAGATGGGTGGCTTGGAGAGGTCTCTGGCTGCTCTGGTCATGAGCGCACCCTGAGTGGAGCTGGACCAGGCTGCTGCTGCAGTCAGCAATGGACTACTGGCAAGGAGTATTGTTTTTGTGCTCCTTTTGTGGTCGGGTTTGGGTCACCTTAGGCAGCTGTGGTGCAGCTTCAGCCTGATCCAGAAACATCCGTCATCTAAGCACCTCTGGATCGGGCCAAAGGTGGTGCTTTTGGCCCTTCTGTTTCAGGCCAAGGCTGCCATAACTTGATGGCAAATAACAACAAAACCAGGAATTACAAATTGAGAAGTATAATATTTAATTATGCCCAGTGTTTCAGTGTTTTTCATGCCACTTGCAAAACAGTTAAGAAATTCAGGTCAATACATTTATTGTTTTTGTTGTCATCTTTCTCTGCTGTCTCCTCCTCTTGGTGGCACAGTACTGCAGGCACTCACTCAAAACCACAAGGTTGCGAGTTCAATACCAGTGAAAGGGCTCAAGCTCAACTCAGGCTTGCATCCTTCCGATGTCGCTAAAATGAGTATCCAGCTTGTTGAGGGCAAATTTAATAATGAAATTAGCTTACAGTTGTAAACTGCTTAGACACTGTTTGTTCAGTATGAAGCAGTATATAAATGAAGCTGTTTGTTTGTTTGTTTCGTAGCCTGGGACCTGGATACCCACTTTAAAGAGATTGCCTTGTCCAACATCAATCTGCCCATGGACTGAGCATTTGTCTGACTTCTCTCTTCTGAAATCAGGAGCTGGAGAGAGTTTCTTGGCTGTGGTGCTCTGCATTTGAAGCTATTGCCAGGGAGGCTTGTCTGGTACTGATCCTAATGCCCTTTCAGCATCAGGCAATCTTTTCTTAATGCTATCTAGTTACAGAGCTGGAATAGGAAACATGTGGCCTTCCAAGATGTTGGGTTGCAATTCCTAATATCTCTCACTGTTGGGAGGTGTACTGACGGGAGATGCAATCCTACAGCATCTCTAGAAGGTCATACATTCTCTATCCAATATATGGCTTTCATTTGTAGAGGTGATATTCTCATGTTTTTAGTGATTCTTGTCATCAGTTTTTCTTCATTTGACATGTTCTTTTGTTGCTTTTTCTGTACGTTTTCTGACTCACTGAGAATATAACAATGAAAAGCATAAAATATTAAACTAAAATAATGACATTTGCAGCTTTGGCTTTTGTAGATTTGATTATTGCTGTTTTGATTGATATGTTCTCTCTAGGAATCTCTAGGTCTTCCAGCGCAACTCTGCCAGAGGTTGACCATAGAGTCAGGCTGGAAAAACTAGAATTTCCTAGAGAAAACATTTCTCTAAGCATTTTTACGTCCTCCAGCATGATTCTGTGATCAACTTCTGGCAAATGTTGACCATAGAGTTGAACTGGAGGTCCCGGAGATTCTTAGAGAGGTGTTCTCTTAGGTAAAAAGAATAGCATTTTTTTATTTGCGGTTTTTCCACATTCATGGGAGTCTTTCACCTTCTAACCCCAGTGAATTGGAGGGACCACTGTAGTTATCAGCAATTAATTACTTAAAAAAAAAACAGCAACAAATTCACAAAAGCCCAGCAGTTATAGATGTTTAACTGTAACCCCCTACCATGCCGGAAGTTACAATCAAAGCATGCCCAACAGATGACCATCCAGCCTCTGCTTAAAGACCTCCAAAGAAGGAGACTCCACCACTCCCGAGGAAGTGTGTTCAACTGTTGAACAGCTCTCACTGTCAGGAAGTTCCTCCTAATGTTGAGTTGGAATCTCTTTTCTTGTAGCTTGCATCCATTGCTCCAGGTCCTAGTCTCTGGAGCAGCAGAAAACAAGCTAGCTCCCTCCTCAATATGACATCCCTTCAAATATTTAAACAGGGCTATCATATCACCTCTTAATCTTCTCTTCTCCAGGGTAAACATACCCAGCTCCCTAAGTCTATCCTCATAGGGTATTGTTTCCAGACCTTTCACCATTTTGGTCACACTGCTCTGGACACACACCAGCTTCTCAACATCCTTTTTGAACTATGGAGCCCAGAACTGGACACAGTATTCTAGGTGCAGCTTGACCAAGGCAGAACAGAATGACACTATTACCTCCCTTTATCTAGATACTATACTTCTATTGATGCAGCCCAGAATGAATTGCTTTAAAAAGTACCTTCCTAAGATCTGTTCTGAAAGACTGTCATGGGGCTACAGATAAAAGCCAACAAAGAAAGCAAGTAATGTCTATTCAAGCCAACATGCAGCTTGATGCTTTATTTTTATTTATTTCCCTCCTCTATTATTCCTCTTGTATTGGCTCAGTAACTGGCTTTTCTCCCAAGATTACACTCATGTACTGTCTTAAATTCACAAAGGCTCCTGTATAGCTAAAAGAAGATGAAAGAGAATTGAAATACCAGGACCAAGCTTGAAACGAGCAATTCATTTGGATGACTGTAAGCAGTTGTGGGCAACAGGAACTGTGTCATGTGTTTGTGTGGTTTCCTTCCTTTGAAGGAAATCAAAGTACAGCTGCACTTGAACCTAGTCATAATGAAAAGCATTCAGTACCATTCAGGATTGTGTGAGTTCATGATTCTAAACCCTGGTATGATACCAATGAGAAAGAGAATTGGATTTTTTAAATTCACAGTTCCTGAGGTTTGCTATTTAAAAACAATTTTCATTTTGGTGTCTTCAATTTTCTGCCAGAAACCAAAAGAAACTGGGTACTAGTCAGCCTGCACATACTGTAATATATTTCCAGCCGGGCTACAGTGAACAGGAAATCATTTCTGTAATCAGTTTTATTCAAATAGACTATGAATAAATTCTCTCCCTTCATTGTCCCATGTGATGAAGGAGGCTGATGATAATAGTTATAATAATATAAAAAAAAGTGATAACAGTGAGGAAACTGTCAAGGCCCTGAATGGATTTTTATATCTTGTACTGATTAGGCTGTGTATGAAGAAATGCATCCTGCACTACTAGATGCAAGATTATGTGGAGCTATTTTGAATCCAGTCTATTTTGTGCAGCATAAAAAGCCAGTGCCATGCCATTAAACAGCATGGGCATTTAATTTCATACCACAGATACAGTATTTTATACCATCTCCCTGAAGTTCCATGCCTTTTCTTTCTCTTTGCAGACATTCAGAATGTTTTGATGCAGTTTTAAAACATGCTGAATGTTCCAGGCATGCACCTAATAACAAGCCAAAGCAGCGGAACCTATGGATGAATGAAAGTGACAGAAGCAATAGCTGTCATGCTGCTTTGCAGAGTACCGGCAGTCTCTTTGTATTAGGAACAAATTGACTAGGAGTAGGCTGGGGGCATTTGACACTTTAAGGGACGAACATGGAGACCAGGAAATCCTGCTGTGGGAACAAGGCTTGGGAGTGGACTAGAAGGAAGAAATTTCTGGATGAATGGGCATCTCACTCACTTCCCTGGTGTTCACACATTCTTTCTTTTGCCAGTAAATGCCTTTCTGGAGGCAATAGGACAGAAGACCAAACAGCCAGTGATGAGTTCAAGGGGTCATGGTTTTATTAAACTGGACTTGGAAACAGGTGATGACTGAGTGCTGTTTGATCGAAGTCGACAGCTTTGCATAATCGATTGCTTTGGCTCTCCAGACATCATAACAAATCAGTGGGCTGAGAAATCTCTGGGTGAAGCATCGTGTCCACATCTCCAATACGTAGCTCAGTAGAAGTAATTGAAAAGTGATGGTAAGAACTGCAGGGTGCAACAGCTCTTTATCACAGACAGTACCTGAATCCTGCGCCTGCTCACTGCTTTAAATGGGAATGGAAGAACCTGTTTAAAATCAGATTGGGGATTTATCCATCAAGCCAAGGACTACCACCTTTGATGGGCAGTGGCTGTATCTGGATGATCTGCATTTTTTTGCCTGTGTATGCAGCCCACTTGTTCCTTCTTGTTCAGCTGGTGATAATCAAATCAGGAAATCTATGATTTAATTACGGTTTCTCATTTTGTCCTAAGGGGAAGACAATGAGCCTGAACAGACAGGCCAAATTCAACCAGCTTTGGGTCGCTTTGGAGGTATGCTGTTTAAATGACGCATGCATCCTAAGAGGCCAGAAGCTGCACTAAAGTCTTGCTCTAGTCCTAAGGAATGGCGCACAGCTTTGGTGCAGCTTTTGGACTCTTAAAATGTGTGTGTCATTTAAACAGCATATCTCCAACGTGACCTGAAGCAGCTTTATTTTGGTCTGTCTGTTCAAGCCCTATGTTACCTTTTCTAGAACAAACCTTGATATTAAATTATAGCTGGTAAATGAAGGTTTGTTTTTGTTTTTTATTACTAGCCCTAGAATCTCCAACAGAATAGAGATTCTGGGAGATGTAATCCAAATAGTCACTTTCCTAAGGTGTGAATATATGTGCTTCTTTTAATGCTGCTCTCATACTTTTAATTGGGGAAGGCTTTTATTCCAAAGGCCTTCTCTTTCACTGCCCTCCTATTTCCTAAAATCCATTTAATTGGAGATGCCAGGGACTGAGCCTAGGATCTTTTGCAGAATAATATGCTCCACCATTAGCCTACAATCCCTCCCATTGTCTGAGGACCTTTATTCTTCACCTTCCTCCAGTAACATAATTACAGTGAATCATCTGATAGTTCCTGAAGCAGTTCAGCACTTTGAGGCATCTGTGAATAACTCCTTTGGGCTCTCTTCTTTCTCTGATGTGGGTTGTTGGTAGTAGTTGGGAAGGAACAAAAGATGAAGCTGGACATATGGTCATAAAGACTAACACCGTGGCTGGCTTTTCTTCAGGGAAGAACAGTGGCAGATGGCGATGGAGACATATGTAAAGTTTGTCCAGTTTCCACAGATATTGTAAAAGCACTAATGGATCCATTCTGCAGATTATTAGAAATAAGACTTTAACTTCTGTACACCAGTGACCTAAAGTCACATCCCAAGTTTTCTCTTCCATACAAAATATTCTATCATGTTAACTGGCATTTGCTAAAATAGTGAAGCTGTTGTTTTTGAGCTAGCAGCTCCTAACTGGTCCAATATATTTCCAGTCCTTCAAAGACATGCTGCAGTGCTTCATGGTGGTCCTGTGCATGATGCCACATATTTCGTAGTCCTAAGAACTCCCTGGCCGCCAGACATAAACAGGCTGTTTATAGGTGTTAATAATTAAGTTTCCTCCCACCCTCTCTGTTTTATTAGCTAGATCCAGGTGCAAGCAACCCAGCATCATCATATAGAGCAGAACACTTGGCCATGTTGCTTTCTTTGGGCTTTGCATTGCCAGGGGCTGTGCATTTATGATGATTACTGCTTTCCTAAAACTACCTATTCGACTATATGCATTATTCATCCTGTTTGACTTTCATTTGTATTGCACCCTAAAGTGTGGACTTCAGAAAGTAAGATCACATTCTGGCTTCATTGTTTCTGCTAAAAGATGCAATAATGGTATATGGGGTTTTGTGGGCTTTTAATTGTAGGCACTAATGTTGTGGCCTGTGTACTGCGCCTATAACCCTTGTTGGGACCTATGGAAATGACGCGCAGTGTCCACCATGACCACCTGCAGAGTTCAACCACGTCGACAGGACGCCAAGAAGAAGGAATCTGTGAAGATGTCTTCAACTTATAATGACTCTTACAAGTCTTCACTCTGAATGAGGGCTTTAATCTTCCTTTGCAGTACAGTGGTACCCCGGGTTACGAATGTAATTCGTTCCGCGGCGCCGTTCGTAACCCGAAAGATTTCGCTAGCCGAAAAAGCCATAGCCGCTAGCGCTGAAAGCCGCGATTTCGTGCGAAAAAGCGCCGAAAAGCACCCAAATTTTTTTCGTAAGCCGGAAAAAAAACGTAACCCGAAACAGTTTTTTCCTATTTATTTTTTTCGTATCCCGGAAATTTCGTAACGCGGTGATTTCGTATCCCGGGGTACCACTGTATTTACAACATAGATATACACAGTGTATTGGACATCCATCTCTAATACACACTATTTACACCAACCAACAATAACACAACCTCTGAGGCAGCCACATTAACATACAACCATCTCACTGCCTCTCAGTAACAGACACAGCCCACTCTCAGGCACCAACTGTCTCACTGTCTCAGACACAGCCCACTCTCTGAGGCACCAACTGTCTCTCAGTGACAGTTGAGAACTGACAGTTGAGAGTTGCATCAACATTCCGATGATGCCCTGTTTGAATGCTGACACATTAGCTGCCACTGGAGCTGTAAATTATCTGCACAACAGCTCCCCCTAGTGGCCACACCAATGTCATTTCCTGACAACTAATATATAAGACCAATGCGTATTAATCTTTTAAATGTACACATGATTGGTTTACTCTTTCCACCCCAGACATCAGTGTTATATCCTAATAAGGCCAATGTGTAACCAATTCGCAAGTATCCATATCTACAGCTGTGAAATATTGAAGGATAAGTTTGAAAGAAAATTGCAGAATAGACAGAATCCTGCTATTCAAATATTAGGCAGCTGATTCTGGAAGTCATGAAGAGACAGCAAACAAATAGTTACTGTCAGGGAATGAGAGAGGTACCTGTGTAATTTTCTGCCTCACATATAAAAAACAACACAGCTGTCTTTAGGAACTATGCTCCTAGACATAGAGTGAGGATACAATTTGTTATTCTGCCTGAAACAGGAAAATTTGCTCCTCAAGCCATGCAGAGAAATACTGGCATCACAAAGAGGGCAGTAAATAGGATGGTGATGAGTCCTTTGTTTCCTAATCTCATCTGTCAATTTTGCCAGAAGACAATAAAAATGAACCAAAATTACAGATATATGTGTATATAATATAGTTCTGAAATACAGTTCCCAAAGGCATGCATGCACGCGCGCGCGCGCGCGCACACACACACACACACACAGAGTAGGGCCTTTGTATCAACTGAGATTTGGTTCCAAGACTGCCCATGGATACAAAGGAGTTTATCAAACGGGAGGAATTTCTCTTAAATGCGAATGAAAAGAAAGTGGGGCCAGAACGCATTCACT
This sequence comes from Sceloporus undulatus, assembly GCF_019175285.1. NCBI lineage: Eukaryota > Metazoa > Chordata > Lepidosauria > Squamata > Phrynosomatidae > Sceloporus > Sceloporus undulatus. Next base: position 289,484,735 of record NC_056523.1, on the reverse strand, counting down.
TAAAGTTGCTAGTTTAGCGCAATTACGTGAATGCGCATTGCATTTGAACTGGCTTTCCATTGCCCGAAAATAGCATGCCACTGCCCGAATTTGCATGTGGCAGTCTATCACGCAGTAACATGAAACCACATGATTGCGTTCAGACTGACTTCCCATTACCTGAATTTGCATGTAGTGGGTTATCACGCAATAACGTTAAACCTCATGATTGCGTTCAGATTGCCATTGGATTATACTTCCAATTTCCCTTGTCTGATAAACTCCTAAGCCCCATTAAATGCAATGGTGTAGTAAAACTGTATCCTTTATACAAAATGACAAAACCTTGGCTTGCTGTTTGGAATGTATATGCTTTTGAAATATTTTCAAGTTGTGAATGGCTGAATCTGTGGCTAATGAATCCATACAGAGAGCTGACTGTACTCTCTCTCCATACATATACTGTCCATTCCCTTACAGTAATTATCTGTTTGCTGCCCCTTAGTAACTTCCAGAATCAACTGTCTGATCTCTCAACTTCTTTGAATAGGTTTTTGTCTATTCTGCAATTTTCTTTTGAACTTCCTTTCAGTGACATATGCAACCTCCTCTTTGTCCTCCTCCAAGAAGGCAACCAGAAAACTTCAGGTCTGTTTGAATGAACATTGCTTCAGTAGTGGTATTAGTGGGCAAACTATAGTTCAATCAATTGTGGTTTATGAAGCTGGAAAGTTTAAATAAACATTTGCTAAAATTAACCACAATACAAAGTTCATAGAATAGCACTATAGAATAACAGAGTTGGAAGGGGCCCCATAGACCATCATATCCAATTCCCTGCTCATTGCAGCAACACCAGCTAAAATATCTTCAGTATGTCCAGCCTCTTTTTGAAGACTCTAGGTAATTGGTTCACTGATCTTACCATCAAAAGTCCCTGGAAATTCATCCATGGCATCTTGCCTAACTTTAACTGGCCCTGGGCATAAGTGGTTTGAGCAGGTGACCACGTAGGGATATTTTAGGTTACAGAAAAGTGGTTTTGCCAGTGGTGCAGCAACCAAATAACCACCAAAAGAGTGACAGGTGATGGGAAAGTAGCAAGACTTGTCTGGGCATACCAGGTCCCACCAGAGCTGACACTGCTGCATGCAGCTTTCCTTCTTTCTTTCTTTTAAATTATATCCTGCCAACGAGACATGCATGTGGTTACATCTTCTTCAAAACAAAAAGCTTTAACACCCATTCTATAATGGTGCTGGTTGGCAAGGAACCATATTTTGCATAAAGGCAAGCGAGTCAGAAGCCATTTCATTACTGTAGATGTAATGGAACTATAATTTCAGTAAATTTAAAATGTGATGCTACACATGCTGAAATGATTTCTTTAAAAAAGTCAGAATTGGTAAACTTTTAGAGCTAACATGCTGAGATTTTAGAGTTTTGAAAGTTACATTTTAAAAGTAATTCATCATGCAACTCACTATGGACTTGTTACCATTAGTGTTGTGGAAAAAATGTGTAGGTAATTATGCTACTTTACTTCTTATTTTTTGTTAGTTTTCCTGAAAAAAATCTCTCTAAATAGGTAAGACATTGGCCTAAAATGTGTTTGTGTGTGTATCCTCTAAATGATTTTAGCTTCTTGGAGGTCACTAGGAAAAGTGACAAATAATCTTCACTGGTTGCATAGAAAAAATAATGGCTGAGGTCTAACATGGGACACCCAGGTACAATGTGGTAGCTATGCTCCATCTCCCAATCTCAAGCACCAAAATTCACTTTAAAAGCCAGAAAACACAGCCAGATATAGCTGTGTTGTCCATGTAGCAAAGTAGACCATGTAGCAAAGTCAGGTGTCCCCCATCATATAGGATGAGGGACACCTGGCTTAAGGAGACTACATGTGAAAAGGATCTAGCAGTCCAAGTAGACCACAAGTTGAACATAAATCAACAGTGTGATGAGGCAGCTAAAAATGCCAAAAGGCCACTATACAATAAAAGTATAATGTCTAGATCAAGGAAAGTAATAGTGCCAATCTATTCTGCTTTGCTCAGGCCCCACCTGGAATACTGTGTCCAGTTCTGGGCACCACAATTCAAAAAGGATGTTAAGAAACTGGAGCATGTCCAAAGGAGGGCTACTAAAATGGTGATGGGCCTGAAAACCATGTCCTATGAGGAATAACTTAGGGAGCTGGGGATGTTTAGCCTGGAGAAGAGAAGGTTAAGAGGTGATATAACAGCCCTGTTTAAATATTTGAAGGGATGTCATATTGAGGAGGGAGCAAGCTTATTTTCTGCTGCTCCAGAGAACAGGATCTGGAACAATGGATGCAAGGTACGGGAAAAGAGATTCCACTTCAACATTAGGAGGAACTTCCTGACAGTAAGGGCTGTTCGACAGTGGAACAAACTCCCTAAGAGTGTGGGGGAGTCTCCTTCCTTAGAGGTCTTTAAACAGAGGCTGGAAGTCCATCTGTCGGGGATGCTTTGATTGAGATTTCCTGCATGGCAGGGGGTTGGACTGGATGGCCCTTGTGGTCTCTTCCAACTTTACAATTCTATGATTCTATGATGCTACAATAACATCCAAAATCTACAAAACCATGATAACTTTATTGGAGTAACCAAAATGCACAAAATACATGTTGCAAGCTTTTGAAACTTCGAACATGTATTTTGTGCATTTCAGTTGGTCCAATAAAGGTATCACTTTTTGTGGATTTTGGATATTATTGCACTTCACCTTAAAAGACAGGTAGCCATATCAAAGAAAGGAGTACTGTGCTGCTGGAGAATGGCATGCTGAAGGATGAAGTGTCCAGCATGGTAATCTTTGCAATTCATTGTTTTAATGCAGCACACTGACAGGACAGGGGTGCCCTCTTCTATGCAACCAGTAAAAGGATAAGAGTCCTGTACCTTATTTCACAAGGCAATCCATAATTAGATCCAGTTCCAAGCAATGGAAAATGTATCAGCTTCAGTATGTTTTAAGTTTTACTATATTTAATCCAACTTTTTTCATTGTTATCATAATAAAATAATGTTATTTGGTTGAGAGCGTTTTATCAAAATGATCTCATGTTTTACATACTGCCTTTAGGCAGAGACTGCCTGGATTGTCAGTCACAGGCATTCTTGAAAAGAGCTTTATATGCCAAATTCCACTCAAGGAAATTCAGAATGGTATTGTCTCTTCTGTGGTGCACAGTTCCTCTAGGCTTTCAAAATTGTCCTGTTCATTAAGCCTCTGTCTCCTAAGCTGACTATATCCATAAGATATTTATAAAAATTAGTCCTTTTAATCTAGTGTGGTGTGGTACATACTGCCAACAAGTGGCATACTGGCATCAATTTTAGGGTTAGGGATCGCACGGCAACCGCACAGTCCCTAAGCTTAATACGCTGTGGCAGCATTACAGTTGCAACGTCCTGTGTACATGGGTGCTGCCACTGTGACATAAGCGACGCGCGGCATCCACACATTGGCGCACATCACCAATGTAACGAGTGTGCCATTGGTGCACCTGTTACATCCACCCTGTGGCGGAAAAAGAACCCATTTTCCCGGATTCTTTTTCCTCCGAAGGGAAGCCGCATGATTTGGTGGCTGTGGCTTCCCTTTGGAGGAAAGTAGGCCACTGGCAGGCTGCCCTTTTTGGGAGGTATGTCCCAGACCTGTGTAAGCATGGGATGCAGGCTTTGTTGCATTTGTTTAAAGGTAGGAGAGGGTGAAGGCTGAGGCATGATCAGTTGGATTCATTTGTTTTGCATGAAGCTGTGTTGCTCCTTGGGCTCACTCACCTATCCCTTTTAGCAGAAGTGAAACCATGATATTTGAAAAGCCAGCAGCCTAGCTAATTTTGGCTCAAGATACCTTTCCTACCTCCACACACCATTTTTGGCACATTGCATTGAACTTATGAGTTTACAGGTGCAATTACTTAATCTTCATGTTTACTTAAAAGGGGAAATCCGCAAATCTGCATTCCAGGGCATATGAGAAAGGCACTAGGATAACTACCAAAGGGGGAAAAAAAAAGCTGAAAACAAATTCAGTAGAAGTTCTGCTTAAGGAAGCAAAGGAGACAAAGCAAATAAACACTCCTTTATAAAATTATTTGTGAGTATCTCCATATTCCTTCTGACATAGTAGAAACTGTGCTGCATTGATACTTGGTCTGTTGTTTTTGATCTGTGTTAAGACCTAGCCAGGGAAACAAAATGTAACAGTAAAAGACAAGGAAGTTCTGCTGTTGTCTAGCCCAGTGGTTCTCAACATTTTGTTTTCCAAGGGGTCGTTCCCACTCACAGTTTAAATCACGCTGAATTGATTCCTTGCTGCACTTTGAAATTCAATCTCAATAGGTCCCTTGTTCCTACTATCAAGTGATTTTTTTCTTACCCCAATGGAATCAGTTCATCATTGTCGTTCCCACTAGTTACCCCTCTTCGAAATACACGTCAATCAAAAGTTACATCAGCCCTTGCTGGGGGGGGGGGGCATATCACACACACACAAACACACACACCTGTCTCCCTTCACATCAGTGTCTCTCTCACACACACTTTTCTTCCCTCACATTCCTCCCCTCACGTAACAGTGGTGGTCGGCTCTGGTCCCTGGCTGTCCCCGATGCCTCCGGGTGAGATGCAGCACCCTTAGGAAAACGAGCAGAGCTCCCCCTCTCTGGCTGAGGTGCAGTGCCCTTCAGAGAACAAGCGGAGCTCCCCTTCTCTGGCCTGAGGTACAGTGAGCCTTGGAGAACAGGCGGAGCTCCCCATCTCCGGCCGAGAAGCAGCGCCCTTTAGGGAATGCACAGAGCTCCCCATCTCCGGCTGAGGCACAGCACCCTTCAGAGAATGAGCAGAACTCCCCATCTCCGGCTGAGGCACAGTGAGCCTTGGAGAATGAGCGGAGCTCCCCATCTCCAGCCAAGGCACAGTGAGCCTTAGAGAATGGGTGGAGCTCCCCGACTGGGCTGCTACTGTGCCCCTTGCCCAGTATGCTGGGCCACTCCATGGAGGTAATGAGGCCGAGTTCTACATGGGGATTGTGGAAAAGGAGGAGGATGAGGAAGCTGAGGAAGGCAAAGCAAACCTTTGGGTTTTTTTTAAATTGTTAGTGCAATCGATAGAGTGGTTTAACAATTTAGCAATTCAGCAATTGAGCAGTTGTAAAATCACTCTATTGATTTATCAATCATTTTTTTAAAAAAAGAAAAAAAAGGCAGCGCAGGGTATGTGTGACATCTCCCGCCCCTCTACCATTCGTCCCTCCCACTCCAAATGATGCGATTGTGTTCTGTTGTTCCCACTTGTTATACCCGATGTAAAATCGTTTTAAAAAAAGAGACCGCGGGGAACTGCTTTTTGACTAATGCGTTTTTTTCCTATTTGCCTCACATCGTCGCGATTGCAGTAGGTCACACCAGGGTCAGAAATGGTTTCAAATGGGGACGAGGGTCATATAATTCGCTTGCCAATTCATTTTTTTTCATCGTGGGAATGACTCTCATGTGTTTTGGAAACCAAAATCCCTGCTCATTGGCTTACTGGATAGGGTTTCGGGGAAGTGAAATCCAAAGTATATGGAACACCAAAGAATCATTGTTGTAGACCATCCCAGTGAAAGCTTGGAAATTACACAGTTCTGGTAAAATTCTATGACATGCAGAAGGCATGTCATATTGACACCACCAAATGGACATACAGTATCCCCATTTCTTAGGCACCATTCAGTAGTGCCATCAGTGTGGGACTTTGAGGCAGAAACTATCCCCACACACACTCAGAAATCCTATCCATGCAGCAAGGCTAGCTTTTACAATTCAACTGCAATCACCAAAGATGATAAAGTCCAGGAAGTTCATAACTTTTCTAAGCTCTGCATTCATTCTAGGATAATGGCCTGACAAAAGCTTGTAAATCTATTTGTGCCTTGGGAGATCTGTGAGCATAGGGACAGGAAACAGCAAAGACTGTTTGCTCACAGGTACTAATTTTTATTTCAGCTCCTAGCTGAAAGAGAATGCTGTAGCATAAAGTGTTCAACTACCCAATAACTTCTCAAAATAGCCTCACTTCTTCCTTACTGCTGTTGCTGCCAACTGTTCAGTTGACCTTTTTCTCTGGGCCCTATCCACACCACTGACAAGAGGGATAGAGAAAAACATGTAGAAGCTCTTTCTCCTGGCTTCTATCACTGCCCTAACATTACCCAAATCCACAGATGTTGGAAGGCAACAGCAAAAATTTTAAAAGATAGATTTATGTGTGCCACATGGCTCACCTTGTGTCCCCTAAACTTACCCATTGCCTTCTGATGCAGTGGATGACAGTCTCATTCACAGTGTTTGAGAAAGATATACTTGGGATGCCAGATGGAGGATTGCTTCTAGCCAGAAGATGGTGGCACAACAGAATGGGGGACAAGCCCTGGCACTGCAGTGACTAGGATGGAAGGAGGAGGCTAACTAAGAGACTCACTATATGAGTCAGATAAAGCACAAGTGCAGCCAGATAGTAGCTCCCTCCATTGTGCCTTACTGCATGACATCATTGTTCTTCCATTCTTGTCCCATGGGAGATGGTTGTAAAAACCATTCTTTTTACTAACTGGAAAAAAATCCATGAATCTGCTTACATCACAATGTAATTTACAGTGTGAAACTTCAATTGTGCTTTCACTCATTATGAATGGTCAGGGGGCAGTCTAATGGGAAAACAAAGCCAAGCCCATAGACTCTAAAAAAAATGAGGTGAAACTGCCTGCTGCTGACCCATGGAGAGGGAAGCAAGTATGCAAGTAGGCAGGCAGGCAAACTAGCCAGCTGCTCTTTTCACCTACGAAGTACAAAGGGCAGAAAGAGAGAAAGAAACTAAGCAGTCCCTCATGACTTTACAACATGCTGGCTGCCTGAAAGCCCCATTTTGTCCACTGCTCAGGCTGCTGTTGCTGTGTTGGGTCCACACCTGTGGCACTCAGCTCCAAAGGCCAACCTGAGGCTGAGGGGAAACTCTGGTGGCTGGAGGTTTGGAGGGGATCAAATTAAAAGTTCAGGGTGATATAATGCTACAACTTTATACAGCCCTCCCACTACCACTGGGGCCCTGCCTAATGTGGAAAGAGGGCAGGAGGTGTGTTGTCTGGGATGGCATATATCTTGAGCACCTGCCATGTCTAGTGACCCACCCCTTCCTTGCCTGACACGTTTCCGTCTGGTAATCTTCTCAGCTGGGGCTAAATCTGTCAATCAGACTTTTGTGGCTGCAGCAGCAGTTTCTGCCAATAGTTCGCAAAAAAAAGAAAAGAAAAGAAAAGAAAAGGAGTTTGTTAGAAGCAGGAAATGCCCTGAGAGGAAGGCCATCTTAACAGAAAAAGGGCCCAAATGGCATTAGCTCTTCAACTTTCCACCAGTCACAGAGCTTGGAAATTCACTTTTAAAAAGCAATTCAATCACAATCCTACAACATACATGCTAAACAATGAAAAGTGGGGATGGGGAGTCTAAAATGCTGTGCACGATAAGGCTTTAGCACTATCAGGTGCTACAGTCCAGCAATACATAATAATACATAATAACTTTATTACGGCCAATTGTCCAGCACGACAGTCCAGCAATGGTAATGAAGGTGTAGTAGGAAAGAAAGCAGTTCCACTTGAACAGCATTTTTGAAACACAGTGTAATGGTAGTGGGAGAGGAGGCTCTTATGGTAAGGCTCTAAGTAAATACATAGACTCTTGGAAAGAATCTGCAAGTTGCAGCAACAAAACAATAAGGCTTTGGAAACTGTAACAAGCTGTTGCTATGATAGCTGAGCTGGAGATTTGCATATAATCCTTTCCTCTTTTCCTGAGTTGAGTCAATCACAACTGGAGAATCTGCACTTTCATATCCCATCTGGAGATGACCCACAAAAACTAGAGACTCAGGGACAGGCGCTGAGATATGGCTACTCAAGATTGATGATGATCTTGACCTGAGAATCATCTGAGTCTTTATAAAGGTTGGTATGAAATTAGCAATTGTGTTAAATGAATTTATGTGTCAGAGGATTTTCTTCTGTCTTCATTAATATCACCAGGTGTCTGCTTTGAGTGTCTTGCTCTTGAATATGTGCAGGCTGATACTTGTTACAGGATCAAATTTTGAATTTACCATTGAAATGCAAATATTATCTTTGCTGACTGTGTTTGTTTTGGGTACATATTAGTGCAAATCATAGCCAGCCTCCTGAACATTTGGCAAGCAGTTGATTGCTAACTCTGGCATAAAAATTAATCCCACTTCTAAAGTAAAACACAAAAGGCAGGAATCTAACTAGAGCTTTGTCAGTAATTTTCTCCACCTTTATTTGTTGTTATTGAAGAATCCAGTCTTGAGACTGCATAACTATGTTTGAGCCTTACCACAATATATTTGTTGTTAGCTACTTTTGAGTTGATGTTGACTCATGCGACCCTGTGAATGAGATGTCTCCAAGCCCCCCTAAAAACCTTACTGCTCAGGTCCTGCAGGCTCAGTCCCATTGTCTTCCTGATGGAGTCTATCCATATGGCATGTGGTCTTCCTCTTTTTCTATTTCTTTCCACCTTCCCCAGCATCATTGTCTTTTCTAATGAGTCATGTCTTCTCATTATGTGACTGAAGTATGACAGCCTCAACTTCGCTTCCAGGGAGAGTTCTGGCTTAATCAGTTCTCGGACCCATTTTTTGTTTTTGTATTCTCAGCACTCTTCTCTAGCATCACGTCTCAAATGAATTAGTTTTCTTCCTATCTGCTTCCTTCACTGTCCAGCTCTCATGTCCAGACATGGTAATGGAATCATTCAATGGCTTGGACAATTCTAACATTAGTGTTCAGCTGCTGCTACTATTGCTATAACTTTACATTTTAGGATTTTGTCTCGTTCTTTCATAGCTGCCCTTCCCATTCCTAACCTTCTTCTGATTTCTTGACCGCAGTCTCCATTCTGATCAATGTTTCATCTAAGATATGGGAAATCTTTAACAATTTTGATTTCTGTGTTATCTTGGTTGAATTTATGTAAATCCGCTGTGGTAATTATTTTTCTTTTCTTTAAGTTTAACATTAGGCTTGCCTTTGCACTTTCTTCTTTGACTTTCTTTAGTGACTGTTCCAACTCCGTGATGTTTTCTGCTAGTAATAGACTTAATAGAATGTTCTCTGTTCTGCCCCACCAGTTTCTAGAAAGCCAGAGCACTTGCTCTTATAATTACTACTATAGAACCTCCAAAGGCCCCCACCCTATGGCCATTCATCTTTGGAGGACAGTGCAGGGGAATCACAGTAGTGTTTGTCAGTATTCCCATAGCCAGATATAAAGCAGCTGCTGAAGTCTGCCATGGTCTTCCAGAAGTCTTGGCAGATTATGTAACTGCTTCACATTTGGTTACAGGGACATATCAGACACTACTGCACTCTCCTCAAGAGATGAATGGCCATGGGGTGGGGGCCTTCAGATGTTCTATAGAAGATGGAGGGTGGGCTTTGATTAGTGCAGAGGGAGGAAGTAAATACCAACCTACACTGCAACTAAAAATAGAACACAGACATAGAAGTTAACTTAGCACCTGCATATGGCACTAAAAGGATACCAGTCTTACTAGGCAATGTGCTGCATTTTGCTCAGTGAGATTTACTTCTAGATAGGTAAGAATTTGGTAGGTGTGGCATACATCATAACAAGCTGTAAGCTTTTTTGTATGTGGTTGAAGGTGGTGGTCAACGTCACTCAATTACCTTGGCCTTTCTTCCTCTGTGACCCCTAGCAGTGTTGCCGTGAAGATGTTGCAGCATGTGCTATTGGATTTCTTACACAGTTTTCACTGTACATTACTTTCTTTCTCATGATTTTATAAAAAGGCTTCGACTGAATATTCCTAGAGTGTGCCTACAAGTAAAGGACTACCCACTATAAAGTAGAACACATGGTGAACCTAGGACCTCATGTAATGCCCTATCTCACTCAAGGTATAGCTGTTTTAAACATTTTTTAAAAAACTTAATAGACATATACATATATAAATATACAGTTACAAGTATAAGCTGTTTTCAATCAGATGTTAGTAGTCTGATGGAACCTGGGGTAAGTTCAAAGAGAAAGTTTGAGCCAAATGATTCTTTTATAGAGTTTTGTAAATCTATAAATTGTTCCCTGTGTATCATAGGAGTTTGTTAGGCCTTCAGCTGTTTTCACAATTTTTCATTATTTTGAACATCCTTCATCCAAGACACGTTCTAAGATTTTTCTAGACAAAAACCAACTTCTAGGGCAGGTGGGTGGGTGGGGGAGTGAAAATTTAGAACATAAAGGTTTGCCTTAAAGTACTCTCAATTTGGATAATAAAATGTTAATTCGTACAGAAATATAAACCTAATTACTTATGAACACGAAGCGTTTATTGCTGTCAGCTTTAATCACTTTTCAGCTTCCAGCTGTTAAAGACCTTCTGGCAAATCTCCAAGCAATTCCTCTGCAGCAGTTCTCCAAGAATTAAATATTGGTCTTGCTCTCAAGCTGGCTTTTATATAGTCAGCAAATTTGTATCGAACATCTGAATATTTTAAAAAAGCCTAAACAAAAATGCTGCATGGGGCTGGAACACCTTCATATCTCAATTCTGATGCATTATTTATACCAGACTGCAGGTATATATTTTGTCCAAGTTGGAATAGGACATCAAAAGGCAGGGGCTGGCATTTTGTATTTTAGTTATGGATATGTAATCTAGAGCTAAAGATCTGTAACCTTTCCATAAAACTACTCTCAGAATACATAAATGCCTCACCATGCCCACCTAAACAGCCATCAACCACATTGGACAAAGGTGGTCTGTTCAGCTGCTGATTGAAGTGTGAGAAGAATGATGTCTTCATCTATCTCCATTACCTGTGTTGTCTTCGCAGCAATGATAGGTGGCTGCCTTCCCAGGTGATCCCCATTCGTTGCACAGTTTCACTGCTGAGGCCACAACAAGGTGCCCAGCCATGTTATTGATAATGGGCCCCTTGTTCTGATTTCAGAAGACTTGTGTCCACAGTGATGGCACCAATCGGCCCAGAAAGAATGCATGGTAAGGCAGCTGCCTGAAAACCCATAGCAAAAGGCAGTGGCATCCATACTCATGGTGTCACCCATTGTGAGGGTGGGGCTTCTGAGCAGAGGGTGGGGTTCCAAGTGGAGGTGGGGCTTTCTGGGGGCATTTGCCCCTTCTCTGCTACTACTACTGGTGAAGGTTGTGGCACTGCAGCACCAAGTTGGAAGATCAGCACTTGGCCCTCTCCTTCACTGTCGTGGTGTCTTTAGATTCTCTTCAGTAGGAGAGTGGCACCACAGCACTGGGATCAGGAGGGGTGCAGAGGAGGCACCCGCTGTTGGGGCCCTCAGCTTGGGGAGGGCTCAACCAGGTGTCACCTTTTTCTGGGGTGTCATTCAGTGTGGGCCACATCACTGCATCCGCCCACTGACGCCACTGAAAAAAGGTAAGGTTTTAAAATTTGGATTAAGGGGAGGAAAGGCCAAATCGAGTGCAGAAGTCATGAAAAATCTGTGCCTGATTCCAGGTCTTGGCCTTGCATCTTGTAAATTGAATGCAGAGAGTCCAGGGGAAAATTTGAGGTAAATAAGCCATATAGATAAGCTCCAGGTAGCCAGTGTGGAATATCGGTGATAATCTTTCAGCCTTTTAGTGAGTATTCCGGGATAAAATAAAGAGAGTGATTTCTTCACCAAGCTTATCAGAACCAAACAACTCTAGCTATCATTGGCCTCATTTCCACTATTTTTTAAACCAGATCGCAATTCAGTTTGAACCAGTTCAGAGGACCCTGGTTCCCACTTAAATCGAATTGCTGAAGCAATTCGGTGAGGGGGGTCATGCACCAGACCCATTTAAACTATGTCTTTTTGATCCTGATTTTTTCTGTGTGGACCACAAGTGGATTATTTTAGAGGGAAAATGTGATTGAGGCAAATGTAGTGGGAACCATGCTTTGCACACCAGTGGATTGCACACCAATTTACCTGTAAGTGGGAGTGAGGCTATTGTTTCTCTATGCAGAAGTTTAAGCATTTGCTCCTTGAAGAATAGCTGTCCACAGGAAATTTAATATAATTTTTGCAGCAGCTGAAAGAGACTGCATCAATAATTTAGTTGCCCCTTGAAAGTAACTTTCAAGATAATAATCTAGTATTCTAAACTTCTGTAGAGGTGAACATGATGAAAAGAGTCTAATTTGGAAGGGTGAATCTTGGTTTCCTGTAACTGACTGTCCCCCCCCCCTTTCAACAATGTTAATTTTTTTTTTTCAGATCTAGAAACTAGCTGATGTGGTTGTGTTCAGTTCCCTTCCTTTCTGTCTACTTTTCCTTGCACTGTGTTAAATTCCTTAATTGACCAACTGACCTTAATTCCAAAGCTGTACTGAAATTAAGGGTGGCATGCAGCCTGGTGTTTTCAAATTAATCTCTTCACAGATGATAAGCATATTACATGGATTCAATTTCTTTTCCTTCCCCCCTTGCCCCACAAGATCTGAATCCCAAAGATATACTAGGATGGCAGTCTTGTCCAACCAAGTGCCCTCCAGATTTCTCAGACTGCAGCTCTCAAAATCCCCAGAAAGCAGAACTGTTTTCTCAGGTTTCTAAAGCCCCGAGAAACACCTCCAGAGACAGAAGAGGCTCTCTCTTTTAGATTATCATCTGCATGCATAGTATATACCGTAGGTATGGGTGAGAGAGTGGGGTATGGCTTCCATGTTTCTCTCTCTTCTGTCATCATGTGCAGAACATCTTACACCATGAATAAAATATCTCAATAGGGCTTAACTAAACATTGTGATTTAAATGTTTTAGTGTTTCTAACTGTTTTAAAATATGTTTTCTAAAATAATATTGTTTTAATTCATTTTAAACTTTTCCATACTAATATTTAACTTAAACTTTTAAAAAATTATTGTACACCACCTTGAATCCCTTTGTGGGAGAGAGCAGGATATAAATTCAATAAATAAAAGATAAGTAAATGCAAGCTTGTTCCTGCTCCCCTCTTCATGCACACATGCTATACACCAAAAAGCATACATGAGTAATAGTTGGTTTCATGTGCGATCTGTATAGCCAGGCCCTCATGTGGCCCTCCAGAAATTGTCAGATTTTGGGTAGTATCCTGTTAGGGGCACACATATGCATAAGTCACACATGTGGGGCCAAAAGGTCACCATTGTATAACAGATAGTGGTAGAAGCGGAGCTGCACAGGCAGCATATTCAAATGTGCCTGTCTTTGCAAGTTGCACTTTGTGCATTATGTGGTTACACATTGTTCTTTGTAGCTGTGCAAGCTATATATGTGCACTGTGGTTGTGGTAATGCATATTATATTGTGCATCCTATTGCATTATGGTTGTGTAGACTATTCTTTGCACTGTGGCGATGCATCCTATATTGGCATTGAAGTTGACCATCCTTTACTTTGCATTATGGTTGTATATCCTATACTTTGCACTTTGGTAATGCATGTTTTATTATGCATTGTGGTAGTCCATCCTCTACTTTCAGTATGGTTGTGTATCCTATACTTTGCAGTGTGGTAATGCACCCTACATTATGTATTGCAGTTCTGTATCCTATACTTTATATTGTGGTTGTGCATCATGTGCCTTGTGCAATGGCACGTAGTCACTGATATCTGGTAATGCAATGCTGCTATTCTTCACAGGGGTTGTGTTCACATATCATATCTTCACATGCAGATATCTATACTATGCAGAGGGGAAGTTGGATTGCACCCTATAATCCCCATCAACCCCAATCAGCATAGCCAGTAGTGAGGGATGATGGGAGATGCATTTCAACAACATCTGCAGGAAATATGATTCCTCACCCCCAGTGTAGCCTAACGCTGTGTATGTTCCTTGAAAAGTAAGTCCTCTTCTATTCAAAGGAACAAACTTGAAATTAAGCATGTCTAGGATTACAACTTGAGTAAGAAAATAACTGACAATGAAATGGCAATGTGTATTGACTGAGCTATGACTAGGGATAAGTGTGCTTGCTTAGGCTTCTTCTGCTTGTCCAGTCCCTTAACCACTATACCACATAGTTTGTCTGGAGTCTCTTTCAGATGGTGCTTCTTCCACAATTTGGTTAGGCAAAAAGATGAACCACAACTGTTCACTGATAGATAGTTGCAATGATTAGCATGCACTAAGGCACAGAATGACTGCTCATTTTCTCTTGCCACTCAGTGCAATTTTACTGTTTTCTTGCTGCTTTATGTTTTTGTTGGCAGATGGTTGCAACTCTATCCAGCTGTGTCAGCAATGCCAAAGAATAGATTGTGTGTGATAACAATTCCACATTGGGAGATTATGGCTGTAATTTGGGTTTGAGCCTTGGATCTGACGATGTGCCTGTAACTTTCCAGTAGTAGTTTTATTTTGCTGTTGTTTACTTAAGAGAGTCAAGAAAAAGATGATATAAAAAGTGAAGAAAAGTAGCCCATCAACATCTGGGCTTTGTGAAGAAAATCACCGTATTGAAATTCCCCAAGGAGGCATCTGAAGATTTCTGTTTGAGAAGGAATGCTTTTGATCACAGCAAAAGACTACCTCTCAGTGCAAATTGTCCTGCAGCAACACTACAGCTTAGAGAATTACTTTCTAAAGCAATTAGTTTCAATTCTAAAGCCCCAATGAGTAATTAATTGCCACTATAGTTACAATGTTAAAAATATCTACTTATCTACCCACTTTCTCATTATACAAATATAATGAAATAGATACTAAGTAGTTACTTTAAAAAATCCAAATGCTACAAACTGCTAGCTAGCCTGTGGTACAACTCATGTAAGTACTGTACTGAGGCCACAAACATCCTATAACAGTGATAAAGTTGTGCCACAAAACCTTTGTTGACATTAAGGGAAGGATTGTATTTAGGAATACTGGAAAGAACAGAGTGCAACCTGAGATTAAAAAAAAAAAAAAACAACTAGGAAAAAGACAGAGCGGTCCTAGTCTGTGCTTTGTAAAGCCCAATGTGGTGTCTTCCATAAAAGTTGGGCCACAATGCTTATTTTCCCCTGCCAGTGGTCCACCAGTCAAGCTGGCTGGGGATGATAAGAATTGTAGTCCAACACATACTGAGAATGCCAGCTTGTACCATTTGGGATGCTAGATTCTATTGCTTGAGTTATGACATGGGTGGGACTCTGGATTTGGTTGTCTGTTGGTGTGTAAAGCTGTGTCTGTACCTATAGCAAAGCTATATATTGGGAAATAAACATAAATATTATGAAATTCCAATGGAAATTAGACATGGATAGGTTCTCTGTCCCTGGAACTTCTCACCACTTGGAGAAATGGATGAACCTGACAATATGTGACCAAAGCAGCAAGGAAGGACAAAAATCCATGTAATTGGCTTTTTGCTATAGGCTTCTGCTATAGTAATATATGCATGTTTTGACAATGTATTGAATGGATGGATGCTGGAGGCAATTGATAATCCATAATTTTTTTAAAAAAAAATCCAATCAATTCAGCACCCTGGATAATTTATTTAAGTTCAGACCTGGATGTGAGTCTCCAGCACACTGACATTATTATCTCCACCACTCTGTTTTCAATGGAACATCTGCAGTATAGTGGAGGCTAGTGACTTGATATGGGGGTGGTGGTGGTGGTGGTGGTGGTGGATCCAGTCCAGTCTTTATTCCAAACTTTAAAGGAGCTGTCCAAGACACTGAACCTATTATGGGGCTAAGTTAAGCATGGTCATCAGCATATAATGCTGCAGAAAACATCCCATTGGGTCCTTATGCTCCTAGTGAGTGGCAAGGACAGGGTGGGATCTTGTAATAGATCACTGGAATCAAGTGATTTTGATTTACAGTTGAATGGCAACTTATAAACCAGGAATGTCTTTTTGTGTAACAGTTTTGTGAGCTCCTGTATACTACTGAAAATAAATTTCTATGATCAAATTGCTCAAATGAACCCTTGCTTCTTGATTATGCCACCATCTCCCCTGAACATCTCATTTGCACCTGCCTCTAATTTGTACATCTGGACACTAGTGGTAAAAACGAAGCTGAAAACAAATGTCAGATCTGCCCATTTTATATGGACAACAATATAATTTTAAGGATATTTGAGGATTACAGTTGACCTTCTGTATCCACAGATTCTGCATCCATGGAATCAACCAATTTGCAAATATTTTCCCCTCCCCAAATTCCAACAAGCACACTTTGCCATTTTATACAGAGGAAACCATTTTATTTCCCATTGCATATCATGGGACTTGAGCATCCACAGATTTTGCTATCCAAGGGGTCCCAGATCCAAACCCCAGAAGATGCTAAGGGCCCACTGTACAGAAATAAGGCATCTAAAAGTAACTGGGGTGTTCAGGAATAATTAGGGAAGAAGGGAAAGAGCAGGAAAAGGATGAAGAAGAAAATCTTTCAAAACTGACCTTAAGGATTGTACAGTATTTAGGGATACTGGAAGCTGCCTGGTTGTTAAATGCCATCTAATTGACATCAACTTATGGCAGCCCTATGAATGAGCGACCTTCAAGTCACTTTGTCAGAAACCTAGTTCAAGTCTTACAGAATCAGGGCTGTGGCTTCCTTGACTGAATCTATCCATCTGGAATGTAGCCTTCCTACACCATGCCAAACCATTGGTCCAACTGGTTCAGTATTGTCTCCAATAATTGGTAAAGTATCTTCCAGGTTCCAGATAGTGTATACTCTTTCCCACCCTCACTTATGAATCCCAGAGCTTTAAGTGAAGACCACTGGCATACTCTGCTCTGTCACCACAGGATTTCTCCCACAAAGCCTTTGCTCCTTTTTAAAATAAAGCATTAATGTGGCTAGATCTTATTTGGCCTACGATTCTGGAATTAGGAGGACAATAGTTTTTTTGCTTCATTGTTGGCTGTTTGGAATTTGCAAAGTTGTGAGAACTGATGATTTCATCCTTACGATATCCTCATTCTCTTCACAAGCAACTGCCTGGAAATTGCTTACTGGCAGTAAAATAAGTGCCATAACAGCCGGCTATGTGGGAAGACGATATGAAAGAGAAAACCTAAGGAGGCTTTTGAAAAATTCTGGCTATTTCACAAAGCCCCAAAGAAATGCTAGAAATGTCACAATCAGCAAAATGTGTCTTACAAAGGAGGGGAAATATGTTTGTAGTCGATACTTTATAGACCCCAGCTTTTGCATACCTTGAATTGTGTATATTTAGAGTCATGTATATGTTACATGTATGTTATCCCTCTTCCACAGCACTCTTAGGAGGCTGAAATCTTCTCAAAAGAGCTAGGAAAAATGCTTAACTCTTTCCCTGTCAGCCATTCTCTGTCAGCCCCCCCCCCCCCCGCCTTTGAGGATACGATATACTAAAGCTGGCCTGAAACACATCACCACTGAAAAGAACAGAACAGAAAAGAGAAGAAAGTTGTCTGACAATGTCCATGTAATCATTCACATACCCTCCAGCATTTCACAGATAAAGAGCTGAGACACAAGTGGCCAAGCAACATAAATGATAACATGTTCAAGATGGCAAGTTACTAAGAAGAGGAAGGACACACAAGCTGGGAGATTCTGCAGCAGTTTGCTGTTGTCTGAGCCTACTGGTACGGGTAAGATTCCACTCCCTCAGCTTCTCATTTCCTGCTGAGTTAACTGAGTGTAAACTACTTTTGCACTTTGAACACAGGTTGCAGCAATTGAGGTAAGCTGAGGACAAGAGGGGAAGTAGGAGGAAGAGGAGAGAAACTGAGACATTTTAAGAGCAGTGAAAAAATAGCACGACACAGGATTAATCAAGACCATTTCTGCCAAACTGATACTGTTGAATGATAGGGATTTACACATATGCATTGCAGTGGGCAGCTAATCCAGACCTTGGGACCTCACATGGATACCCTGCCTGATCTGTCAGGGCTGCATTTCCCTCCATGAATCCACCAAAATTATAAAAATAAATTTTCATTTAAAATAGATTTGGTGAAGAAGCCCCACTGTGCCCTATAAGGAACATGCAATTGCATTGTTGCCCCATTTTGAAGAGACTGAACTGTTTATGCTCAAGAGAAGCCCTTTTCCTACTTAAGAAGTGAACCAAGAACTTGTTTGTTGAAAAAAGGCCTACAACAGGTAAGGGGAAAATTTGGCAAAATTGTCCCTAGAGAATGTTGTGGGAGGACACAACAAGAAACCTTTTGACCATTTTATATTATTATTATTATTATTATTATTATTATTATTATTATTATTATTATTATTATTATTA
>NC_056523.1:289359737-289466387 GCF_019175285.1 Sceloporus undulatus | reverse complement strand
ACCTTTATTTATAAAGCGCTGTAAATTTACACAGCACTGTACACACAATCTTTTTAATTGGACGGATCCCTGCCCTCAGGCTTACAATCTAAAAAGACACGACACAAAGGGAGTGGGGGTGGGGAGGGGGCATCTCTAGTAGGATAACACATATAAAATACATGGCAATACAGGAAATGATTCAATAAAACAGGGAAGAAAAGATCATCAAATAGCAAATGACAATTATGCAATGCCTGGGAACGCTGCCCTGAACAGAATGGTCTTCAACTCCGTTTTGAACCTGGTTAAAGAAGTGATGGCTCTTGCTCGCGAGGGAAGAAGGTTCCAGGAGTGAGGGGCAGCAAGTGAAAAGGGGCGAATCCGGGATGGGGCAGAGGAAATCCTAGGCTGTGACAGCAGACCTTGACTACCAGAACGGAGGGCCCTAGTGGGAAGGTGAGGGGAAATAAGGTCTGAAAAGTAAGGGGGGGGCAGCCCATGGAGGGCTTTGAACGTTGACAGCAGGAGCTTGTACTGAATGCAGAAAGGGAGGGGGAGCCAGTGAAGGGATGCCAACACAGGGGAGATGTGGTCAGAGCGGTGGGTGGAAGTGATAATGCGTGCAGCTGAATGCAGGACAGAAATTAAAGGACGGAGGTGAGAAAGAGGAAGCCCAGCCAGGAGGGCGTTACAGTAATCAAGTCATGAGATCACTAGGGCATGGACCAGAATCTTGGCAGTAGAGGCGGAGAGAAATGGTCGGATTTTGGCAATATTGTATAAAAAGAATCTACAAGCCTTGGCTGTGGTCTGGATCTGAGGGATACATGACAGGGAAGAGATAAAACCAAGACTGCGGGCTTGCTGGACTGGTTGAATAGAAATGTTGTCCACAGAGACAGAAAAGGAGTGTTGAAGGGTGGATTTAGGAGGAAAGACAAGAAGCTCCGTCTTGGACATGTTGAGTTTCAACCGCCGATGGCGCATCCACTGCGAGACGGCTGTGAGGCAAGACGAGACTTGCTGTTCAAGCCTTGGAGAAAGGTCAGGGGTGGAAAGATATAACTGGGTGTCATCGGCATAGAGATGGTAGGAAAAACCAAAAGAGCTAATGAATTTACCTAAGGATAGTGTGTAGAGAGAAAACAGAAGGGGACCCAGAACAGAGCCCTGGGGAACTCCAACAGATAAGGGAACAGGAGAAGAAGTCTGACTGCCTGCAACCACTGCGAAAGATCTGCCAGACAAGTAAGATCTAAACCAGTCAAGAACAGCCAAATAATTGTATAAGAGAGGGCTGCATTGCCTCCCCCAGCGGTTTCATGTGGCCTTTAGGCTGCAGTCCCTGCTCCCCAGTATTGATACAAATTTAGAAATAATAATAATGTGTAATGTGTGTAGTAATAGGTAGTGTGAAATAATGTGTAATAATAATAATAATTAACATCTTGGAAGATGTTTAAGAATAGGTATAAAACTTGAGTACTTAATTGCTGTTTCCAAATACATGTGCCAAACAGGTACACACATCTAGGGATATAAATTTCTGACTTTTTCATCCTTGCATGTGAGGATGAATAATTATGAAAGTTTTCTCCCTGGTGCAGGAGAAAATGAATATTTCTCCTCTATATTCAGACTTCCTGAAATGATGCAGAGGAATTATTCTGTATAAAAAAACAAAACTCAAGGGGAGGTTCACATTAAACATCACCCAGCTCTAATTCACTGTTATTAATGTGTGACCTAAAGTAACATATTCATAACTGTTTTGTATTGATGATCCCTACATATTCCCCAGCTTAGGTGATACATAGGGACTGTCATAGTCTCCCAATCCCCATTTTCCAGGCAGAAGCCATTGCAATCAACAGGGATCTGTTTCCCTGTGGCTCGAGTATCAGCTGGCAGATATTTCCACCACTCTCCTGAGTGAGAGATCTGTGACTGCTTCTGCCTGTCCCAATGGAGATCGCTCATGGTGTGTGCAGAAATGTCAGTCAATAGCTTCCCAAATGACCAGGGAACAGTCCCCTGCCAACTGCAGCACACACTGTCTGGTAAATCAGGAATGGGGGTTCAGGATGGGGGTCACTTCATAGCTAAGTAACTACAGTTGTTATGAACTTGTAACTATCCAAGTGAATGCTTTTTCTCCACAGGTTAATTTTTCCTCAACTCTTTGTGCACAATTCTCCCAGGTCTGTTATTTTGAATGGGAATAATAATCTGAGAATGAAAAATTATGACTATTCTTTCCATCCCAAAACTCATCAGAAGGCTTGGCTTGATTTAAGGCCAAGCTTCATGTCATGCAAGCCAATGGCAGCTGGTAGCTTCCATGTCAGCAGGGCAGTGAATATGTTCTGAGTTTTAGCTTGAATTTACAGGACCTTTCCAAGGTAGTGACTCTATTGGAAAGCTTCTTTGAAATTGAGAGGATTTTCTGTTCCACTGAAGTGGTAGCCATTAGTTGCCACACTATGAATATGAAATAGCTCTTCCATTTGCTGCATGAGGAAGCATAATTGTGTTTGGGAGGAAATAGCTTTGCTATGCTCACCCAATTCCCTCATTTTCTGTTTCTGCACTTCAGAGTGCTAGGCCAAGCCTCTTCTTCCATGGTTCCAAATGTGTGCATAATGGAATATATTCCAGAAAAACTCAAACAATTCATTATGTACTGATTGGCCAAACATATTTCTTTCCTTTTGGATTTTTTTTAATGCACATAGAGAAAACAGCACAAGATCAGTTCTGCTAAATAATCTAAATGGGATAACAAGCTGTCTGAAAGCACTACATTTGCATTTGAAAATAAATGTCTGCTTCAAGTTTATTCAATAACTTCATATTTAAGTCCAATATTGTAATATATTCCAGAATTTTACAATTACGCAAACTGATTACAGGAGCATATATACATATATAATGAACAACATCAGCCTGCTAGGCTTGCTAACAATTTGCAGTCATGGATGTTTTTTATAAACACTTTCTCCTGAGATATTTTATAACACAATAAAGTGGGTCATAAAATAGCACAGTTTGAAGGAGAATCTGCAATAAAAGGAATGATTGCTATGGGGGTGAAACCTGTAAAGAAATTGCCAGAGAGGACAGTGTCATAGGCACTGAACCACCCACCTAACTAACATGTTTTGATCATCCTTCTTCACCCTGGAATCCTCCAGTTGTTTTGGACTACAACTCCCACAATCCCCAATAGCAGATAGGAATGATGAGAGTTGTAGTCAATCACCTCTGGAAGGCAGTAGTATCACTTGGGGGGTACAGAGAGGGGAAACACACCAGGTGAGACCCCAGGAGGGAGGTAACACCTGGCCATCCCCCCTCACCATCCCCATGCTCTATCCCCTGCACATGCCATTTGCCCCCTGTGCATGCTGTTCTGCCCCCTGCATGTGCCACTCAACCCCCTCATGTGTACTGTTTCATCCTCCCACATCGCTCCACACTCTCCATGTACTCCATCTCGCATGCACCACCCCATCCATTTCCAGGGGGCAGACCGGTCCATGCTTCTCTCCATGTACTGGCCCCCATGTGCGCACTGTTTCATGCCCCCATCCATGTCCCATGCACTGTCCCTTCCTTTTCCAGGAGCAGACCAGTGCACGGGTGGGGGGGAAGGAGTGGCACATGGGTGGGGGCAGCATGAGGAGATGGAGTGCATACTGTCCCAGAAACTCCACCCCTTGGAAGCATCCAGAAGTCTCACCCCATAAGTCCATCCCCCCTCCCTCTCTCCCCCACACCGGGTGATGCCTGGTGCAGGAATGCTGATGCTGGAAGATGCCAGGTTGAGAAGGAAAAAATGGAGAAAGCACAGGCAAAGGAAAAAGAAAAAGGGAATCTATCAGCACCTTTAAGACTCATTTTTATTTCAGCATGCACTTTAATGGATATTGATCCATTTTTCCAGATGCAAGAGAGAGTGAAAAGATCTACCCTAAATTTTGCGAAGAAAAGGTATATGAGCTTTGTTCACCTCTTTGCATCCTTTCCTCCCATCTACCCAAAATAGAATCAACTAGAACTAGAGCCACATCAGTGCAATTACAATGCTTCTGTTTATGCAATCTGTGAAGACTTAGTACCTTGGCTTTTTATCTCTGCTCAGAGACACCAGCTCAGGCAAGGTTTGTTGCTCAGGTTGTGAGAACTCGATCTGGCATAGTTATACAATTTCATCATTCTTTTCATTGTTTTGCTTACCATTCCTTGGTAAACAGTAATTTTGGAGTTACATGACTGTTCTTGTCCTCTGGGTCTACATTTTTTTGGGGGGGGGGAAATAAAATAAAAGATCCAATCAGCTTTTGCATTCTTCTAGCAATAATTTAACCAGTGGTAGAGGTTGGTGGGTTGGGTGGGGATTCTCTTGGTGTAACTATATATAACCAAAAATAAATAAATAAATAAAAATCCCTAACTGATGCCATGCTTTGAAACAGCATAAAAAAAAGAAAAGAAAGAAAAAGGGGGGTTTTCTTTTCTGTAAAGTTACTCCATATTATCAGCACCATCAGGCTAAACAAATATAAACACACACCCTGAAAAATACTTTGGGCCTTTGTGGTTCTAATCTTTCCCCCCATATGCAGTGTCTATTTATTAAACAAATCCATGGAAAAACTTTGTAAGAAACAACCTTTAATTGGAATTCCAGCATACAATATACTGTATACTGAAAGCACCAGATGTGGGGGCCCATAGGGGGATGAGGAACCACAGCTCAATACATTCATTGCCTGCAGAAGATCCCTAGACTCACTCTCTAGCATAGGATCTCTGGTAGTAGAGGAACCTGCTTGATTGCTGCTTTTAGACAGCACCTCCTTGATAGGCTCAGTGGCTTAAGTTTGGGTAACAGAATTTTGTGTATTCACCATGCCCTCTGTCTGCCTCTCAGCTTACCAATGAATGGCTCATGGCCAGCCATAGCTGGAAATATAGGCCAGAATCTTGCGTACCAAGTTCCCAGCAGCTGGACATTTTTGTCTGATTCACAACAGCTACATTCAGTTCTCGGTCATGGAAGTGGACTTGCACATGCTGTGCCATTGTGCATGAAAATTTACATTCCTGGCCGATGTGCATCCACCTGCCCTTCCTGAAAGTGGCATATTCGGTTGTGCATCCATTTTCACAACATTGCTATTCAACATTAGGGTTGTGCAGCACAATCGATGAGAAACTCCATATGTGGAAATGTCGCTATGTAATCCTGATATAGGATCTTGGTTAATATAGTGTACAGTGTGGATTTTTCTTTCTGTACCAACAAAGAAATTATGTTACAGTATTTTTAAGTTTCAGAGGTTATAATGGCTATCTCCTTTTACTGATTCTCAGACAAGGAAAAAGGAAAGTGGTGCCTGTTTCTCTAAATATACTGTATTTATTGACACCATAAGGCAAAGTATGTATCTATGGTGGGAGAAGGTCTGCAGTTCAGTGGTAGAGTACATCCTTTTAATGTAGTAGTCCCCACTTTGAGCCATGGCATCTTTGGGTACATTTAAGAAAGTGTTCCTAATTTAAACCCCAAAGAGATCAGCTAGTCAGTGTTCACTATTCTGAGCTAGACAAACCAGTGATCTAACATGATATAAAATAGCTATGCTCCTATAGAGTGTATGGCCTTTTATTCTAGATCTTTTTGAAAATGTGTTCTTGAGTGAATTGTTTTAAGCAGGCCCCAAGAATAAGGATCAGTGAAGATCCTCTGCACTGAGGAAGACCCTTGGCAGAAATGTGTTGGACAATTCTCATGTCATAAACTCTCATTTCATAGATCATTTGATTATTGTTACTCCTGACTTGAATCAGCCCTTGACTTATGAGCACTCTTTCCTACATTGCCATCAGATTAGTTTGTATAACTTTGTCTGTTTTATTGTTTTATTTTAGTACAGCACTATATATTGATGTAGGGACGTAGCTAGGATTTTAGGAAGGGGGGGGGGTCCAGACTAAGTGCCACCATTATAATGGGGCTTGGGTGCAGTGGTGCAGCAGCGCACACCATTCATTTTTCTAATGGAAGGGGGGGGTTTGGACCCCAAGAACCCCCCCCTTGGCTACGTCCCTGATTGATGGCACTGTAATGACAACAATAGCAGTCACAACAACAATGATGGGTGGAAATCAGTATGGCACTTACATCTACATAAGTGGACTTAATGTCTGTGAGAAATAGATCTGAGCAGTTTCACATTGTCCATATTCAGCAAGGGGCTGCTGTGACATTATTAGATAGGAAAGTCAGCAAAGTGACTGCTATGCATTGGAACTGATGTACAATGGATTGATGCACATTGGAATAACGGCTATGGGGTACCAATTTGCATCAGTAGAGCCTGATGTGCATTGGGACTCTCTTGCCAGTGCTCTGATATGCATCTTCCCAATTCACTTGTCTTCAGTAGTGCCACTGCTACATAGCTAAGTATGCATAAATGTAACATAGACTTCAATGTGGCATACTGCTGCCAACAACAACAATAGTACCATCCCCATTGGTAAAGTCAGTATTAATATTGCTATTCTTTCCTGATGATGATGATGATGATGATGATGATGATGATGATGATATTACTATTGTGTCTGGGAAGAATAGTAATATTAATCCATGAGGAGTGGCAGATAATTATTAACAGCAACAACATTAACAATAATTAATTAATTTAAATTAACAACAACAACAATAATAATAGTACTGACTTTACCAATGGGTAAAGAGATGTTGTAGAGATTTTTCTTACAACAAGTAATGAAGAACTTTGAACTTTTGAAAGTACAATTTAAGTGATTGAGATTATCATGACATAATTTTTCTGGTCTTTTCCAACATTGAGCTGAATATGTATATATGCACCTTCCAAAAATATAGTCATCAATTCACAGGGCCCTTATCCAGTCCCACTGACATCAGTCTGGCTGGAAAAGTTGGAAACTGTAAAAAAAACAACAACAACTGGAGAACAGCAGGTTGGGGGAAGGCTGCCCTATGCACTATCCTCTTGGTGTCAGTAGTGTGTATCACCTTTGATGTAATTATCCATTAGAAGAAAAGTCTGAGAGAATCACTTAAGAGAAAACTGCCTACTCAGATCAAGGAATTTTTTAAAAGCCTAATTCCCCATGATGGCTTATCATCTGTCTGTCTGTCTGTCTATTTTATCTTATCTTATTCTCAACCTGTATTTTGCTGATTTAATGTATTGGTCCATTTTTCTCAGAACTTCTCTTCCCCATCCTCTGTAAACTGAGATTCTTCTAAATGAAATTAGCAGGGATTGTATCCATGACCTTCTGCATGCAAAGCATAGGTAGGGTCTCAAAACTCTGGTTCAACTGTTAATTATGATGAAATTAAATAACAATCATTCCTTTAAATAAGAAAGCTTCCCACTTCTATGTCTACCTAATTAGTTGTTGTAACTAAGGGTTAATAACAGCTCAGCATTCCTTGATGTAAGCTCTTCAATTTCCTTTTAGTTAATATGCAAAACTTCAAAAGGTTCCCTGAGAATGCAGAGTGGTATGTGACAGGTTTATAACAAACTTCCTGCTTTACATATACATACATACATACATACACATTTCAGAAGATGTTGTTGTTAGACCTAGGCCTGTTTATATGTTAATGATTCTTTTCCCTTTGGAGGTTGGCAGATATCTCTTGATTTCCTTGTGTAGACAGCTAGGATATTTCCCTGAGACAAAAAAAGCTAACATATTTTCATAAATTCCTGATTTATTTCATTACCAGAGTGGTCTAGTCTTTCTGAGTCCTTCATGACAACAATCACTCTTCAAGAAATCCCTCTAACCCAAGCTCTTCCCTAACCAGCATCAAGATTCATACATTCAGGCAGCTTGGTGGGACTTCTCAAATAGCAATATCTTGAAATACCTTCAGAATCATAAGATATCACCCATGGCTCCCCAGCGTGCAGACGTATGTAATCCATTTTCGCTTTTGGTGTTAACCAGTTTGGGTAATTTTAATATAGTCTATGTGAGTCCCTCCAAGGAGCACTGTTTCATGTAAAATTGTGACTGTCCTGATGAGGTCCAGGAAAACTTGTGCAAAACAATACATGTTACTTTTTAAGCCAGAAGACTCTTCCACTGGCAACAGATTCCCACAGCTACTCATCTTAAAGTATAGCTGTGTAATCTTTTTGATGATGTTTCTATCTCAGGATACAAGAAACTACACAGTTTCCATGGGATATTCAAGGGGGAAAAACCAATTATAATGTGACATCTCCATGAATATGAGCTCACACCATCATTTCC
The DNA here is from genome assembly GCF_019175285.1 of Sceloporus undulatus. Taxonomy (NCBI): domain Eukaryota; kingdom Metazoa; phylum Chordata; class Lepidosauria; order Squamata; family Phrynosomatidae; genus Sceloporus; species Sceloporus undulatus. The sequence continues at coordinate 289,458,071 of NC_056523.1, read as the reverse complement.
AAAGACCTTTATTTGAACAGCAAACATCACACTGAAAATTGTTTTATTTCTCTCTCTCTCACTATTTGTGTCACATCTAGAGGCACCTAAATCTACCTCATTAGAATTTTATTTATTTATTGGTTTTATATCCCACCTTTCTAAAAAAAAAAAAAAAAGGGATTCAACGCAACTTGCAATAATTTTAGAAGATACAGCTAAAAGATTAATGTACGAAAATTAAAAGGGAGTTAAATATTACCATTACTGAAAACAGCTAATACACCTTAATGTATTTAAAACGTGGTTTCAATTAAAATAAAATAAAATAAAAAACATTTGAAAACAGCACTCATTTACACACATACTACAGTTCTGGAAAATTCACAGTTCAAAGGTCTACCAAAATAAAAATGTCTTCACTTGTTGGCAGAAAGAAAGCAGGGAGGAAGACAACTGGACTTCTAATGGAAGGGAGTTCCACAGCCTGGGAGCAAACTCTGAGAAGACTTTGTCCTGAGCCTTCACCAAACATGCCTAAGAAGGTGGTGGGTCTTCCCTGAAGATCTTAAAACTGATGCTGATTTATATAAGGAAATACTTTCAGAGTGGAGCCAAGTCTTGACCCAAGCTGTTTAGTGCTTTAAAGATCAAAACTATCACCTTGAATTCTGTCCAGAAATAGACCAGTCGCAAAGGCAGCTGTTTTAACATGGAAGTTACATGATCCCAGTTGCCAACCCAGTCAACAGTCTGGCCACAGCATTTTCGACCCACTGAATTTTTAAAACAGAAGGCAACACAGACACGAATATGAAGGAGACCTCATTGTACAACAAAGAAGGGAAGGACCTAGAGCCATGAACCTTAGGGGCTGTACAGATCAGATTGAAATGCCGTGTGGGAGTGGCATGAACACATGGCATTTGGAGAGACACACGGCCCAATGCTGGCATCATGCCGCCTGCCTGCCTGCATGATGGGAGGTATCACGGCGCTCCTTTGGCATGTCATTTATATGCTCCAAACTGAAAGGAGTGCTGGAAAGTGCCATGGCAGTGGCAAGGGCAATTTTTTGCCAGTTCTAAAAGAAGCAACATTTTGCTGTTTCTTTTAGAGCCAGCAAAGTGCCAGATTGGGGCTGCAGTGTGTGGTTGCCGTGGCCCTGATCCAACAGTGAAAGGGGCAGTGGGACATCACTCTATCGGGTTGGTCTGTAAGCCCCTTACATGGTATTTCACATATTCACCCCAAAGTTCAACATTCTCAGCACATAGTTTCTCAGGTTTCTTTAAACCTCCCCCCCCCCTCCCAGTTCTGAAGTCTGGTCACTAAAATACTGCTCTGATGCTGTTTTCACTGCAATCATTCAAACGTCTAGTTCCTTTCAAATACTTTTTGGAAACAGTAAATAGATGAGAGAGATGTGGTGAGTAGAGTGGATGTTCTATGCACTCGAGTCCCAGGTTTTGCCAGCCCTGTGAACAAGGGCATTGTCCTCCCAATACTTCTGCAGCTTCCCTTGCTGGTTTTTTTTCCCTTCAGTGCCTCATTTAATCACCACAACAAGTTAGACTAGCATTCTTCATTAGCTGTTTAACCTTTCTGAAGATAGTAAGTCAACAAAATATCTTCCTTATCCCAAAAAACGGTGGCCATGACCTTTTCTGCTGATATTTGAGTCTTGAAATTCTTTGACCATGGAGAACCTGAATTCTTCCACTGCAAGGACTTGTTGTTTGGTCTCCAGATCATACTGATGTAACCATGTTTCATTAACTGTGATGAATTATTTTTTTTAAAAATCAGATCACTCAAAATGCTGTAAAATCAACTGAGAGGTATCCACTTGATTTTTTTTTCTTCTGAAGAGCATTCATATATTTCTGGTGAGCACCCACTGACAGCTTCTGCAGAAACAACTGCTCAAGAATGATAAACTCGGTGCATAATTAGTTTATCTCTAGTGTCTCAACAATTGTTCTAACTGATTTGCCAATCTGCCAACATCAGATCATGAATATGCTCAATAATTTCAGCTAACCCTGTTGAAAAGTTGACCTTCCAGGCCTTCCTGCATCTTCAGTCCCAAAATCTCCAAGCTGAAAGTTGGCACACCACTTCTTCACAGTTCACTTGTCTCTCAATTTTTGCATCTTACAGTCATCGATTTCCTTTGGAGTTTTCTTCTGCAGGAACAGGAACTTCATGATGGCCTGGAGTTCAGAACTTGGAAATTCCACACGTTTCATTTACATGGTACTATCAATGATATTGGGGGGCGGAGGGGGAGTAGAAATTGGAATTATGATCATGCAAATCGGCAATTTATAATACAAAAGGACACTCTTTCAAGCTACAGTGAGAAAATTATGTTCACATTTTGGAAAGTAGGCTGGGCTGAGAACTTTTCAGCACCCCCTTGTAAAATAATATGTGCTGTGCCTGTGTTAGAATCTAGGGTGAATTTGATCAATTCTTTATCTGTTAATCAGTCACTCTCCAAAGCAGTTGTCATCTGAAACCCTGACATATTTATGTTTCAAGAAACATAATACTATTCTAATTTATTACTGCTAACTATCTGATGCATTGAGCACTTGATACTTCTGCCCCTGCATTGGTTGACATAAAAGTCTTAACATTTAAGATGAAGAGCTTAAGAAGCATTCAGTTACATGGCTGTTCAACCCATGAATAACCTGATGCCTGCAAGAGAGTATTACTTGTACATAGGAAGTTTTCCTTATTTGCACTGAGGCAAATGTAAATGTTTTCTTGGAAGTTACTTTTCATTTATGCTAAAGTAGGCAGAAATGGATATTGGCTAGTTTTCCAGGTCACTTAATTGTGTGTGTATGTTGGGTGGGGGATAGAAACGGTGGAGACTGCCCAGTTGTCTAACAACTGAAAGTTTCAATGCTTTCTACATTCACCATAATTTGATAAAATTCATTTTATGTTTAATAGGCACTAGTTATATCCAGAGCTTTATTATGAATAAATAAAATAGTCTTTTCAAACAGAATCAAAATGTGATTCTTTGTCTCTGCCAACATAAATGAATCTCTTTCTTCTGTACAGGTTGTTGATGAAATAGGTCCTGACTTGGCAAAAGAATATGGGGCATAATCGAGTCAAAGTTAAGCACTTTTTAATTCAGTTGATTTTGAACCAGGAAACTTGAAAACTTCTTTATTCTCCATTGAAATTAATGGGGTGTAAATCTGCTTAACTTTGGCTTGTTTGTACAAATGCTTTTAAAGAAACTTGTTAACCCAGGAGAATTTGCATGTGATCCAGGAGTGGGTCAGCATCCTCAGGCAGCAGATTTCTTATATCATGAAACAATAACATATTGCTAGTTATGTTATTTGTTGCTAACGTATGTCTGCTGCAACAGATGGGAAGAGTTTTCTGTCTAATGAGCCAAAATAATTTGCCCCATTTGAATTAATGGGCAATCTGACTTACTGCTCTGACCCAGGCAGCAAAATGTTATAAGTTAGCCTTGTCCAGGACACAGCCAAGCATTCATATCTTCTCTTTTTCTTTGTTGTTGTTCTTTTTGTTGTTGTGTGCCTTCAAGTCATTTCCAACTTAGGGTGATGCTAAGGTGACCCTCTCACAAGGTTTTCTTGGCAAAATTTGTTCAGGAGTGGGGAGTTGTTGTTGTTATTATTATTATTATTATTATTATTATCCTTTATTTATAAAGCGCTGTAAATTTACACAGCGCTGTACATACAATTTTTTTAATTAGACGGTTCCCTGCCCTCAGGCTTACAATCTAAAAAGACATGACACAAAAGGAGAAGCGAGTGGTGGAGGGGAAGGGGATGAGGTCCAGCAGTTCCTCTCTACCTCCAAGGCCTGGACCAAGGCAGGTGGACTAGAGGGAGGGCTTGGTTTCATAATGGATGGTTAATCTTCTTCCATGGAGGCCTGTTGGAGTTAGCCTGCCTCACTAGTAGGATAGTACATATAAAATACATAGCAATACAGGAAATTATTCAATAAAACAGGCAACAAAAGAACATCAAATAGCAAGTGACAGTTATGCAATGCCTAAGAAAGCTTCTCTGAACAGGATGGTCTTAAACTCCGTTTTGAAACTGGTTAAAGAAATGATGTCTCTTGTTTGCAGGGGAAGAAGGTTCCAGGAGTGAGGGGCAGCGAGTGAAAAGGGGCAAATCTGAGATGGGGCAGAGGAAATCCTGGGTTGGGACAGCAGGCCTTGACTACCAGAACAGAGGGCTTGAGTGGGAAAGTGAGGAGAAATAAGGTCTGATAAGTAAGGAGGGGCCAGCCCATGGAGGGCTTTAAAAGTCAACAGCAGGAGCTTATACTGAATGCGGAAAGGGAGAGGGAGCCAGTGAAGGGATGCCAACACAGGAGAGATATGGTCAGAGCTGTGGGCAGATGTGATAATGTGTGCAGCTGAGTGCTGGACAGAGATTAAAGGACGGAGGTGAGAAAGAGGAAGCCCAGCCAGGAGGACATTACAGTAATCAAGTCATGAGACCACTAGGGCATGGACCAGGATCTTGACAGTAGAGGCGGAGAGAAATGGTCGGATTTTGACAATATTGTATAAAGAGAATCTACAAGCCTTGGCTGTGGTCTGGATCTGACGGATACATGACAGAGAAGAGTCAAAGATAAAACCAAGACTGCGGGCTTGCTGGACTGGTTGAATAGAAATGTTGTCCACAAAGACAGAAAAGGAGTGTTGAAGGGTGGATTTAGGAGGAAAGACAAGAAGCTCTGCCTTTGGCCTTGCTTTAGGAACATAGAAAGGTGTCTTACACTAAGGAGACTATCACATGGCCATTTTTGTCCTGGCCGTGCACGGGACAGGATCAGGGTGAGATGGGGAAAAACAGGTGTTATCACACAGAAAATTGTTGCTGCGCTACCCCCTGACCATCTCCCATCCCCCTGTGCATGGTCAGGACAAAAATGGCCGTGTGATAATCTCCTAAATCAGCCCACCAATCCATCTGGTCCGGTATTGCCAGCTCTGACTGGAAGCAATTTATTTCGCAATTTTTAAGGATAAATTATTCATCATCCATACCAAAAATCCTGGTTATCTCTAGTAGTTTCCCATCCAGGTGTTACCCAGGCCTAATCCTGTTGAACTTCTGAAATCAGCAGAGAACAAAGTGTTGAGGGTGCTTTGGTGCCTCAGTCATCCTGCACTGTTTCCAAACAAACATACAAGGATTTTGTTGAATCCTACCATCATAATTTCATTTCTGAAGAAACTGAATCTGACTGTCTGGGGTGGCACTGGCCCAGAGAATAGTAGGCTTTGTTTAAAAAAAAAGATACCATTGGAGCCAGTTGGATTTCTTTTCTCTCTCTCTCTGCCTTGACAGTGTTGACTGTTTTAGGTAAGAAGTGCTGAATGTTTTCTCAGCACAGGACTATTTCTGCTTTGCCACTGTTGCTTGGTATCAAGCAAAAGAAAGAATGAGCTTGTACTGGCAAAAACTCCAGATGAGTCCAGATGAGCTCTTCTTGATGAATGCCAGTATTGTTGGCTTTGAATACTCTTTTAGTCACTTTCTGAAAGAAAAGATGAACTTGAGATGTTAATTGTTTCCCAGTGAAGCTATTAGGGAGGGACTTTTTTGGCTTGGCACTTTGCGCTCTTTTCCAGTATCTTGACAGATACACAGTGAAAAGCTTGGGATCCTGTTAGCTTTCTTGGGGATATATAGAACAATAGAACAAAGTGATAATTATATTTTTCATAAGGCAGCGAGAAGCTGATGTAGTGTTTGACATGCATATGGAAGTGCTGGGGTAAAGACAATCTGTGGCTGAATAGGTATGGGAATTCCAGCTTCAGTGCCTCTTTTCTGTCCTCAGCCTTCACTCAGCCTCCTTACTAGTTCCCTATTCCTTTCTTTCTCATTAGACCTCCTGCCTCACAGTTTATTTACTCCATTCCTTCAAAATCTCCTGCTCTCTCTGTATCTCTCCCCTTGGTCTTTGCTTGCTGTTCACTGTTTATTATCAGCTACTTAGTTAAGTATAGTGTACAATGACTTCTAAGCACCATGTTCCATTGAAAGCCTACTTAATGCTACACTTATTTACATGCCTCCAGTTTCCATCCAGAACACACAACCAAATCTACTGTTTACATCTGAGTTCTCCAATACAACCACATTTGGTCAGATCCAGATGACAGAGACTCAAAACTCTTAGATTTTTTGACAGGAATTTTTTCCAGCCTAGCTCCCAAAGCCTGATGGAAACATCATTCACCCATGGTCCAATCCCTGAGAATGGACCTCCTTCTTCCCATCTGATGCCTAGTAAAGTAGTTTGGGGTGAGGAGTAGTTAAGATCATATCAATAGTGTCATAATCATGACCAGGTAGTTATTGTTAATAGTTATGGATGAGTAAATCTAGGTATCTGTTCTGAATTCTTGATCGCTACTTAGCAATGATTTTGACACTACTGCTATTCCCCACCCAATCTACTCCCCTCAAATCAGGTGCATGAAGAAAAGGTGGCCCATTCTTCCAGCCATTGGAACATAGCTGACTGATGTTTCTGCCACGTTTGGGTGGGGGGTTGGGCCAGGATAGTTTAGTTAATTAAGTATACTTAACATTCCCTTTGTTGCTGTTGTTGCTGTTGTTGTATTCCTTGAAATAATTTCCAACTTGGGACAATCCTAAGGTGACCCCATCACAAAGTTTTCTTGATAGCATCTTTTCAGGGGTGGGAGGTAGCATTTGCTTTCTCTTTAGGAGCATAGAAAGATATCTTAACTTATACTTAACTAAGTAGGTGATACAGAATGTATAAGTGTGTGTGTGTGTGTGTGTGTGTGTGTTGTGTGCCTTCCAGTCATTTTCAGCTTATGGCGGCCCTAAGGCAAGCCTATCGTGGAGTTATCTTGGCAAGATCTGTTCAGATGGGGTTTGCCATTGCCATCCTCTGAAGTTGAGAGAGCGTGATTTGCCCAAGGTCACCCAGTGGCTTTTGTGGCCAAGTGGGGAATCTAACCCTGGTCTCCACAGTTGTAGTCCAATACTCAAACCACTATATCCACTGGCTTTCTAATTGATATAGGATACTAACCTAAGTTTATACTCTCCCTTTTCTTCAAGAGCCTGAATGAAACATGCCTTATGAGGAAAGACTCAGGGAGCTGGGGATGTTTAGCCTGGAGAAGAGAAGGTTAAGAGGTGATATGATAGCCCTGTTTAAATATTTGAAGAGATGTCATATTGAGGAGAGAGCAAGCTTGTTTTCTGCTGCTCCAGAGAACAGGACCCGGAACAATGGATGCAAGCTCCAGGAAAAGAGATTCCACCTCAACATTAGGAGGAACTTGCTGAGAGTAAGAGCTATTCGACAGTGGAACACTCGTCCTTGGAGTGTAGTGGAGTCTCCTTCCTTAGAGGTCTTTAAGCAGAGACTGGATAGCCATCTGTTGGGAGTGCTTTGATTGTGATTTCCTTCATGGCAGAATGGGGTTGGACTGGATGGCCCTTGTGGTCTCTTCCAACTCTATGATTCCCCTCATTTTTATTTTTATCAGAACATGGTAAAAGAAATTAGGCTGAGAAAATGTGACATGCCTAAGATCATCCTATTGGATGTCATAGTTGAATGGTATTCTGTGACTGGTTTTAACTGTATTCTGCATTAATGTATGTTGGCACTTAGCTGCAGTCCTGCATTGAGGGAAAATGACGAATAAAGCAAAATAAAACATTGTTTTGTATAGACACTCAAGCCCAAATACTCAGCCAGACTTCTTGTTCCACTATATTTTCTAGTTCTGGTAGTAAAATGTAAAGATATATTGTTAAATATCAAAGTCAGATATCTGTGGATGGGTTGTGAAAACTGGACAGTTCAAAAAGTTGATAGGAAGAGCATTAAGAATCTGAAATATGGTGCTGGAGAAGAGTTCTACAGATACCATATACTGTCAAAAAGACAAATAAAGATGTCCAGTACAAATCAAGCCTGAATTCTCACTAGGGGCCAAAAATGTATAAACCAGCGTTTCCCAACCTTTGTTGGGCTGCAACCCCCATTGTGGGCAAAAGTCCCGACCGCGGCCTCCCTCATTGGGGTGGGACTTTTGACCGCCTACAAGCCCCAGTGGCCTTTGCGGCTGGAAGTCCCGCCCCTTCCTGGCCTCCCAACCAATCAGGGAGGCCACCAGCGAAGAAGGGGCGACACTTCTGACCGCAAAGGCTGCTGGGGCTTGCAGCCCCGTCCTTATCCCCTTCTACCCAGTGAAGGCACCCATGGGGAGAAGGGAAGTGGAAGAGGTGGCCCCGGCCCTTTCACCTTCTGCTTGCGGGTGCCTTCACTGGCGCTGGCAACTGCAAGGGGAAGGGGCCAGGGCCACCGCCGCAGCCTTCTCTTTTCTTCTCCTCGCGGGCGCTAGCGAAGGCACCCATGAGGAGAAAGGAAGAGGAGATGGCAGCCCCGGCCCTTTCCCCTTTTCCTCATGGGTGCCTTTGCTGGCGCCCGCAAGGAGAAGGGAAGAGGAGGAGGCGGAGGTGGCCCCGGCCCCTTCTCCTTGCGGTTGCCAGCGCTAGTGCTGGCACCTGTGGGGAAAAGGGGAGGAGGGGGCAGGGGGGAATCCCAACCTGGCGACCCCTGAGAAAGGGTCGAGCAACCCCCTAAGAGGTCCGACTCCCAGGTTGGGAACCCCTGGCATAAACTGAGGTTATTATATTTTACACATATCATGAGAAGATGTGACTCATTGGAAAAGATTATAATGGTTGTTAAAGTGAGGTAGGAAAAGAGGAAGACTACACCACAGACGGATTCATTCCATAAAGAAAGTTTTACAAGACCTGTGGGGGATTGTTGTTGACTGGGGCTCATGGTGGTCTCTCATTCATAGGATTTCCATAAGTTCAAGCCAGGTTGATGAGAAAGAACAAAAACAAATTTTCTAGAAGAAAGTGATATTTGGCTGGTTTTCTCCCAGGTGACAGATTGTGGCTTTTCCAAACACTTCCTAGTGCTTTTCTTTCCCCACTCAGCCTTCAAAAAGCATTGTCCTGACTAAAGAGATTAAGCTGCTCAGGAGGAAAAAGGAAACAGACCAAACCAAAGATAATATGTGTGTGGAATATCATATGTGCATACACATGGAATATCATAAACACATATGGAAGATCTCACCAGCTTGCCTGAGCTGGTAAAATGATATGTAAGTCATACAAGACAGAGAGGGAGGATTAAGGGGATAAATTCCTGAGCGAAAATACCTTTCATACCAAATGCCATAATATGAAAGGCAAAACCTGGATGGAGATCTAGCAGCACTCAAAGTGCTCAAAGTGAAAACTAAAATAATAGGGTCAGGACAAGAAAATCACCATGTTTCTGATTCCTGAAGCTAAATCCAGGCAATGTATCAAAACTTTGACCCTTTGAAAGGACCACAGACTGAAATATCCAGATTCAAGTAAAAGAAAAGGAACCCGATAGCTAGTCAAGAAAGGACTTTTGATCAGAACTTGGAAAAGTTATTTTTAGACTAGAATCTCCTAGGCGGGTTGGTAAGGAGGTAAAGAAATGGGGGGGGGGGGGGGGGTCCAAGGTACAGGTTTTCCAGGGTACCTTGAGGAGATTAGCATTGCTGTTAATGTTCTTCCTTTTTAAATTAATTCCTATCCAAGCAGAAGGAGTGACTCCTTATTCAATGGACTGAAACCTCTGGGACAGATCTACCATTAGGCAAAGTGAGATAGCTGCTTGCTCGGTGCCATAAAAAGAGCAGCAAAATTTTAATGGTTCAATTAGTTATTACTACATTTTTCATTTTCATTACTCCTGTACCTAGATGTCAAAATAATGACACTATCTTTGGGCACCATGCAAGAAGAAAAACTGAAGAGAGACCATTCTCAATAGCCTATAATGGTTAGTTATGCCTGACACGTTTTGGAACTGAAATTGTCTATATTTCCTTTATCCACCTTGGCCTGATGTAGGGAAATAAGTATATTTGCTGTTCTAAGGTTTAAGTTCTAAGATTTTGGGGGGAGGGCCTTTACTTGATTCTACCACTATCACAGGGATGTTTGATGGGGACTGGGACAGAATCTCCTTGGTGGCTGCTCTCGGGCTGTGAAATTCCTTCCTGCAGGAAGGCTGATCTGGATTTGGGCATTATGACAGAGATAGAAAGAGAAATGTCTAATGACTCTGTGGACTATGTTAGATTGGATCATTTTGAGTTTGTAAATACTGATGAAGTGGATAAGATTCTTGGAAGTGTCAGGAAGACGACATGCCCCCTTGATCCTTGCCCATCATGGTTGACTGCCCAGGGAGGGGATGCAACAAAAATACTATTACAATCCATAGTTAATGCATCCCTCAGGGAGGGAAGATTTCCATCAAAATTAAAGCAGGCAATTGTCAGCCCGCTTTTTTAAAAAAACCCTCCCCGGATCCCCTGGTGAGAAATAACTACAGACCGCTCTCCCTTTTACCATTTTTGGGCAAAGTGATTGAGAGGGCAGTTGCCTTCCAGCTCCAGGTTGTCTTGGATGAAGCCAATTATCTAGACCCATTTCAAACCAGTTTCAGGGCGGGATACGGAGTTGAGACTGCCATGGTCGCCTTAGTCGATGATCTCCATCTGGGCATTGACGGGGGAAGTGTGACCCTGTTGGTGCTCTTGGACATCTCAGTGGACTTCAATGCCATCGGCCATGGTATCCTTCTGGAACGCCTGAGGGAGTTAGGTATTGGGGGCACCGCACTCCAGTGGCTCCATTCCTACCTCTCACGTAGATTCCAGGTGGTGAGGCTGGGGGACAGCTGCTCTTCTAAAAGAGAGCTGACATCTGGAGTCCCTCAGTGTGCCATTCTGTCCCCCATGCTGTTTAACATTTACATGAAGCTGCTGGGTGAGATCATCTGGAGAAATGGGGCGCGGTGTTATCAGTATGCTGATGTCACCCAAATCCATTTCTCTATGTCTCCAACTGTTGCAGTGACTAGGGATGGCATCTCTTCTCTAAATTCCTGCATTGGGTCGGCAATGGGCTGGATGAGGGAAAACAAACTCAGGCTGAATCCAGAGAAAACAGAGGTACTGGCAATAGGTACCTCAAGTCCAGGGATGGAGATTTGTCAAACAGCCCTGGTCACATTTTCCCTAAAGACAAAGTTTGCAGTTTGGGAGTACCCCTAGATCCGTCTCTGCAGTTGTCAACTCAAATAGATGCAACGGCCAGGAGTGCTTGGTATCAGCTTTGGTTGATACGCCAACCTACCTGGACCGAAAGGACCTTGAAGCAGTGGTACTTGCACTGGTAATCTCTCATTTAGATTTCTGTAATGTGCTCTACTTGGGGCTACCAAGTTCAGAAGCTTCAATTGGTTCAAAATGCGGCAGCCAGATTGGTCACTGGCACATCTAGGTTTGACCATATAACACCAGTGTTAAAATCTCTTCACTGGCTGCCAATTAGCTTCTAGGTACAATATAAGGTGCTGATTATTACCTTTAAAGCCCTACATGGCTCGGGCCTGAGTTACTTGCGGGAACACCTCTCCCTACACAATCCACCCCGCATTCTCAGAACATCAGGGAAGTACTTATTGGAACATCATAATACTTGGTTAACGACAACTTCCCATAGGGCATTTACAGCTCCGGTTCCAAAATTATGGAATAGCCTACCAGAAGAGCTCTGTCTCATCAATACCTTAGAGGCCTTTAAGAAGGCACTCAAAACGGATCTCTTCCGGTGGGCTTATCCATTGGACTCCATATAAAAGCTGATGATGATGTTCCACTCTCGATTATGATTATTGGCTACTTTTTAACTGTTTTTTAGAGAACTAATAGGGATGTTGTAAATTCAGTATTAGTGTTTTATCAATTGTATTTGTATTATTCTATTATTTTATTGATGTAATCCTGCCTCGATCCTTGGGAGAGGCGAGAAATAAAAATAAACTTTATTATTATTATTATTATTATTATTATTATTATTATTATTCAGTTAGCCATCTTTTTTATTTCCACTGACCACCTTTTTATATTTATTTGGACAGAACATTGACTGTTTATTAGTGAGGCAGAGAAATCTTTTTATATGTTTTAAATTAGTGATTTTAGTAAGATTTTAGCTGGAATTTGTTTTAATTTATGTTGTGTTTGGGTCACATGTTGGAAAAAGACAGGATATTAAATGAATTAATGAATGAACAAATGAATGGCTCTTCTGGTGTGATGAGAGAGGATGCAGGACTAGACTGCAGGGGAATCCTATATTTTAGGTTCTCATATTTCTCTAAAATAGTCTCCTCTGTGTGTGTTTATCTTCTGAAGGGGTAGAGTGGGGTTGGCTGACAGGGTGGTGGTAGTGAAATTTCAGTTTTCCAATAATACAAATTTTCCCGATAGAGTTAAGCACCCAGGATAATGAGCTGCGGCATATAAGCACTACAATCTAGTGATGGAATTAGGCCAGGCAGGGAGCTCAGCCAGGAAAAAGATGGCTGGTAACCTGTTAGGCAATTACAGTGGTGTAAAGTCTGTTTATGATCTTGTAACTGTTTTGTACTTATATTTGCAATTGTGGCACCATTGTCATGACTGCAAATGTAACTGAAACCCAGGGCTTGTTTCCACTGGGGTTTAACGCAGGTTACGAATCGAATTCAGATAGAGGCGTGCCCATTTGAACCCGATTTAAACCTAGAACGGTTCTAGATCACCCCGCATGCGTGCCCATTTGAAATCGATTCTTTTAACCTTTAACCCGCTTTAACGCCCGGGTAGTTATCGATGTATTTCAAATGGGAACGTTAGGAGGTGAATCGGGTTACCTGCATGGGAGGAGTCAAGTGCGAGTGGGCCGCCCCTTGCCTAGTCTGTGTGGGGAGCCCATTCTAACGGAGGAGAGGCAGGGAAGGATGGCTCCTCGCGAGGAGACATCTGATCTCGCCCAGGCAGGGAAGGGTCTGATCATGGGGGGGGGGGAGATAGAGCCTTTCTCCCCAAATGGATCTGCCTTCTCCTCCAACCCTGGAAAGAGAATCTTGGAAGAGTGCTTCCTCCCTGCTTTTCCGCAGCCTCCTTCATTGATCTCTGTCTCTGAAGGGATTCTCCCATAGTTCCTCTGGAAAGAGCTTCGCTTGCCAGAGCCTCTCCCATTGATCTCTGGGCTCTCTGAAGGGATTCTCCCTGGCTATCTGGGAGACAGGATGCTGCCCTCCAAAACCTATCCCATAGTTCCTCTGGAAAGAGCTTCGCTTTGCCAGAAGCTCTCCCCTTGATCTCTGGGCTCTCTGAAGGGATTCTCCCTGGCTATCTTGGAGACAGGATGTGCCCTCCAAAACCTATCCCATAGTTCCTCTTGGAAAGAGCTTCGCTTTGCCGAAGCCTCTCCCTTGATCTTGGGCTCTCTGAAGGATTTCCCTGGCTGTTTTGGGAGACAGGATGCTGCCCTCCAAAACCTATCCCTAGTTCCTCTGGAAAGCGCTTCGCTTTGCCAGAAGCCTCTCCCATTGATCTCTGGGCTCTCTGAAGAGATTCTCCCTGGCTGTTTTGGGAGACAGGATGCTGCCCTCCAAAACCTATCCCATTTTCCTCTGGAAAGAGCTTCGCTTTGCCAGAAGCCTCTCCCATGATCTCTGGGCTCTCTGAAGGGATTCTCCCTGGCTATCTTGGGAGATAGGATGCTGCCCTCCAAAACCTATCCCATAGTTCCTCTGGAAAGAGCTTCGCTTGCCAGAAGCTCTCCCATTGATCTCTGGGCTCTCTGAAGGATTCTCCCTGGCTGTTTTGGGAGACAGGATGCTGCCCTCCAAAACCTATCCCATAGTTCCTCTGGAAAGAGCTTCGCTTTGCCAGAAGCCTCTCCCATTGATCTCTGGGCTCTCTGAAGAGATTCTCCCTGGCTGTTTTGGGAGACAGGATGCTGCCCTCCAAAACCTATCCATAGTTCCTCTGGAAGAGCTTCGCTTTGCCAGAAGAGCCTCCTTCATTGATCTCTGTGCTCTCTGAAGGGATTCTCCCATAGTTCCTCTGGAAAGAGCTTCGCTTTGCCAGAAGCCTCTCCCATTGATCTCTGGGCTCTCTGAAGGGATTCTCCCTGGCTATCTTGGGAGACAGGATGCTGCCCTCCAAAACCTATCCCATAGTTCCTCTGGAAAGAGCTTCGCTTTGCCAGAAGCCTCTCCCATTGATCTCTGGGCTCTCTGAAGGGATTCTCCCTGGCTGTTTTGGGAGACAGGATGCTGCCCTCCAAAACCTATCCCATAGTTCCTCTGGAAAGAGCTTCGCTTTGCCAGAAGCCTCTCCCATTGATCTCTGGGCTCTCTGAAGGGATTCTTCCTGGCTGTCAATGAAATGGAAACGATGCCAAAAGATAAATCGCTTCCAAATATTCTGGATTAACGTTACGTCATTCTGACGTACTATTGATTGACAGCTCCAAATAAGGTATGGAGGAGAAGAATCGATTTATTTAAACTCCGAATTCATGCCAAGTAGGAACGCTTGCAGGTAAAAACTTCGATTTAAAAAACCAGATGGGAATGAAGAATAAAAGCGATTCGGAACGCGGAATAAGACTAGGGTTATTTTGAATCGGATCTATTAAAAACGTTGTATTTTAAATCGTTTCAAATCTTAAGTGAGAACACCCTCCCAGGCAGGCAACCATCTTGAGCAATTTTGTTTTGTAGTGCTGGTGAGCAGGACACTGCAGGATGATGTCATCAGCTGTCTCTTGGTTCACCTACAAGAGAAGACTGTTCAGCTCATCCTGCAGCACCCCACTCACTAGCACCACAGAACCTTGCTGCTTGGGACAGTTGATTTGCTTTTAAGATTGGTTTCAGGGGTTGGCTCAGGACATTATACATGCCTCTAATGCAGGATTTCATTGGCAACCGTAGTTTAAATATTTGGGAACAGTCAGATTATCATCAGAGAAAGTCAGGTGTTTTCCCACAATATTTCAACACTGCATTCTTTCACCCCATCCAATTTTGGATGTACATGATTAGCAATTCATCACACTCCTTTCTCATGCACAAAATCGCATGCTTTGGCTTGTAACAAAAACCAAACACCCCCCCCCCCCAAAGTCTACAGAGCAGTCATTGGCCCCAACCAAGCTGAAGGCCACCTCCTCCTTCCTCCTGAGTTGTCACATCTCTCTTTCCACTTTCTGTAAGGGAATAATGGAATTAATTTACTTTGAGTGGTGCAGCTGCAGTGCAAATTGCACCCCTCAGTGCCAGTTGGGATGACAGTGTTCTGTGGCAACTCATGCCCTCCAGGAAAGCAAATGGCATCTGCATTACAATCATCTGTGGGAGGCCTGCCAGAGGGGATTTTTAAATTGCTGTCAGTACCTCATCAAAGTTCAGCTGGTGTACCTTGCCCTGGGAATATGCTGAATAGGATTGTCACAATATTGTCTGGGCAAAAATGATGTCCCCACTATATCAATTTATATAGAAAAGTAAAATCTGCCAGGCATTAAAACTTCGTAATTATAGAGACTGTTCAAAACCCTCAAGAGGGGGCATGATTTTGGTCAAGTGATAGGTTAAGGATACAATTCTCAATATATTTACCTGGAAACTAATCTCCACTGAAATCAATGGAATTTGCTAAGTTCAAGATAAACATTAAAATTAAACCGCAGTTTCTTTGACACTTTGTGGGCAAAGGACTGAGTAACTACAACATAGGGATGAGTCCAAGCTGAAAGCCTACAGACTATTGTCATTACAGCTTAATACAATGCACAGATGACATGACCTAAAGATGATTCCACTCCCTTCCTTTAATTGCTCTTTATAATATCCTGCCTGATGAAGGGTCTTAAAGGTCTTGCAAACCCTCATAGATCTGTGGGCCTTGGCTGGCCTAATAAAGGTGTTATCCCCATATGGCTACAGTAACTGAGTTATATTGCAATTTGCTTCCTCTAGTCTGGCACCTGAGAATGTTGGCACACAGTTGTCTGAAAGCGTCCAGTTAAGACTATCCAAAGCAAATGGGATTCCTGAGGTGAAGGACTTTGCTGCAACTCCACGCATTCAATGTACAGTTGTCAACTAGAATGTCAACTACAATTTTCTTCAGGGCTGGTTGATGAGACAGTGTCCTCTGGTGTACATGAAGGCAGCAAACTGGGTTAAGGTGACACACAACTCTTTCCATCCACACCTTGCTAACACTCCCCTGCATCTCCTGCCTGAGGCATCTACCTTTCTCTGCCTATTGTGAGGGCTGTCTGCACAAAAATGATCAAAAGGTTAATGTGCTTTTAATCCTCATTCATTGTTCTTGCACTCACTCATAGCCACTTCCATGTATTGATGACCTAACTGAATAGTTAATGCTAATGACAATGTGGGTACCTTAATATGCCTGCATATTATGCAAAGGGATCCTGTAGTACCTTTGCAACTAACTGAAAGAAGTTGGTAGCATGAGCTTTCTTAGACTTGTGCCTACTTCCTCAGATGCATATTTTTATATGCATCTAACATGCATCAGATGAAGTAGGCTCAAGTCTACAAAAGCTCATGCTTTTGCAGTGGCTTGTTGGTTATGATGCCAATTTTGATGACTGTAAGATCAGAAGGCTGGCAGTTCAAAGCCTGAGTGCTGCACGATGGGGTGAACTCCTGTCACTAGTCCCAGCTTCTGTCAACCTAACAGTTCAAAAGCATGCAAATGCAAGTAAATAATAGGTACTATTTCGGTTGGAAGGTAACAGTGTTTGATGCAATCATTTGGCCACATGACCTCCAGAGCAGTCCTTGAACAATGCTGGCTGTTCGGGTTTGTAATAGAGATTATGACTAGACATTCATGTCAAGGGACTACCTTTACCTTTTAAACATGTATCTGAGCAAGTAGGCTCAAGTCTACAAAAGCTCAGGCTACCAACTTCTATCTTTCTATTAGTTTCAAAGATGCTATAAAATACCTTTGCATGCTGATTTTCCAGACTAACTTTGGTAGATAAAAATACCAAAGCATCAAATGTTTTCTATGTTTTGCTCTTACTGGGCAGTTTTTAAATTCAGGTATTACACTTGGCAGGGACAAATGAATCCTCTGTAGTCTCTTTTTTTCAGCAGCATTTAAAATATCCCAGGTTTTTTCCCTCCTCCTTCCACATTCCACCTGTGTCTTCATCTTACTTCCATTGCTGCAAACTGAGTTCAAAGTGCAAAAGTAGTTTGCACTCAGCAAGGAGGAGAGGAAAGAGGGATAAATCTTGCTCTTCCTTATAGACTCAGGCAAAAGTAAATCGCTGCAGCCTCTCCTAGCTGTTGCTTGGCTACATGTATCAGTTTTAATCTGTGAAATGTTGGTGAGTATAAAATAATCCAAATGACTGAAACAATTTCCAAAACAAACCTGTGAATCTATAACATGTAACACGTTGATATATTTTTATTACCTTTAGATTTCTTCTGTAGATCAGGAATGGGTAAAGTGTGGCTATCGAGATGTTTTTGGATGTCAGCTCCCAGCATATTTCACAATGAACTACTCTGGCTACAGCTGCATTTTGACAAAATCTGGAGGGCCACGCTTTGGCTACCTCTGCTGTAAATAATTACAAAACACACACAAAATAAGATTTTGTAGGTTTCTTTCCAAATAACAAGACTGAGGGGAATACTCCAGTGTGTCTTTGTGACTAATGCTTCGTAGCCTTTGTTCACCCTGCTCAGAGACATTCAGTAAAAGAGCAATTAAAAAGACCTGTCAAATGGAAACATCTTCAGATCTGCTTGATTGCTTAAAGAAAACACTTTGGAAATATAGTCATGTAGTTTTTGCTGGTGGCTGAATTCTATGCACATTCACTTTCATTTCTACTGTGATCTGATGCAAACCCATTGGCACATTTCATCAGCTGAACTGGAAACTCAATGTTTCTTTAATAGCTGTTCATTGAAGAGGACAATAATTTATGCTCACTGGCAGTTTCTGAAATCATTTCTGAAACTGGAAATGGCTCCCTTTCAGTTGTTCTCCATTTTTAGAAGGTTCACACAGCAAACTCTCAAAATATTCTCTTATTAGGAGGAAGAATTGCATTTTCAAGGCCAAATTGGAGAGTAAATTACTTGGGAGAACGGGATTAATTTGCAAATTTGTGTTCCCTATGATAGAGATTCTTTGCCTTTCCTGTATATGTGTGTGTGTGTGTGTGTGTGCCTGTATGTATGCCTTCAAATCAAATGTCAATTTATAGCAACCCCATGAATTTCAAAGGGTTTTCTCAAGCAAAAAATACTCACCCAGTACTAAAAACAGAAAGACTTGATGGATAGCACTGTCAATAGGAATACTCATAATCCAAATACTTATAGGATCAAAGCAAAACTAAAGCACTGATCCTATTGTGTTGTGTATATATATATATATGAGATGTTACATACAAAAATGTCAGGACATATATTTATAAAGATGTTTCTGAGAACCTAAATGATTCCAATGGAATTTAGAAGGCAATACAGTCATTCAGAGACCTAGCTAAAATAAATAAATAATGATAAAACAATCTCCTGCCCGGGCAGCAACAAACTAAAATACAATTAGTCTTAATATGTTTAAAACTACAAAATAAATGTTATACACTGAGTACTAGTTGTAATGTTTCTGAAATAAAGTAAGTTGCTTAGTGGCCATTAATGTGGACCAGATTATATCTCATCAGGCAGGCAGAACACAGTCTGTATGTTGTTTTGGTCTTTGTGTTGTACATCTTCAGGAATAGAAAGTCCAGGTCTAGAAGCCAGTAAGGGGATTTGTGATCCTCGAGATGTTCATGGGTTGCAGCTCCTGTCATTTTATACCAAGGTAAACACAGCTGTGTTCACTGGGTTGTACTATTAAGTATGTGTATAGAATTGCAGCTTTAGTCTTTATTTAAAGAGCAGTTCAAAATATTCTTGTCAAGACAAATCCCACCAACTCCTCACAGCTACAGACTTCCTGACTCTCATCTTGTTTCAAATAATTAAGTCCAGTGGGCTTAGTGGCATTGCTAGGGGTGTGTGACCCGCACCAGGTTACGTCCTAAGGTGAGGTGATACCACTGTTCCCCAAACACCTGTCTTTGGGCAGAAACAGGCTGTGGCAATTGCCTATGCCCTTTTAAAATGCTGAAGAGATGGTGTGAGTGGGGTGAGGTTCAGTGGGAGGAGAAAGCAGAAGCTCTAAGTATTCTCCATCACCATATACGGTTATGAGAGCTGGACAATTAACAAAATAGATACGAAGAAAATCAATTCATTTGAGATGTGCTGCTGGAGAAGAGCACTGCTGAGGATTCTGTGGATGATCAAGAAGACAAATAAATGGGTCCTAGAACAGATAAAGTCTGAACTTCCCCTGGAAGCCAGGATGAGTAAACTGAGAGTATCATACATTAGCCACATCATGAAAAGGCATGAATCATTAGAAAAGACAATAATGCTAGGGAAGGTAGAAGGCAGCAGAAAGAGAGGGAGACAACATGCCAGATGGAGGGACTCAGTCAAAGAGGCTGTGGGCCTGAGCCTACAGGACCTGGGCAGAGCAGTGGAGGGCAGGGGGTCTTGGAGAAGTCTCATCCACAGGATCACCATGAATCAGAGTTGACTCTAGGTCAGTTAACAACAACAATAATAATACATGATTGATTCTTTAAAAAAAAACCAACCTCAACCTCACCCTCTGTGACACCTTTGGAGCAGGTGCTGTGATGCTGCTGAACTTCAGTTCATGCTGTCTTAGAACAAGAAACTCTAGCTGCCCATAGCTTTGTGTTTGCAAGAGCTAGTGATGTATAATGCATTGTATTTCGTGTATAATTAAACCTAATTCGAAATGGCAGTCTAGGAGGCAAGTTTGTGGAGAGTGGCCACACTCAAGGGGATAGGGTTAGACAAAACATATTTGTTCTGTGGTTTCCTCTCTTTAGCAGGCTATGAATATAGCTAACTTGGCTGCTTCTGGTGGCACCAGGTAGGAGGACCTGGAAGGATCACACAATACTTCATTACATAGAGCAGTAGAGAGAGAAAATGAGAAAGAAACCATATCATCTCATGTTTCCCAGGCTTTAAAATGGTATTCATAAAGATCATTTGCATTGCATTTCATGCAGGATTACTCTTTTATT
This sequence comes from Sceloporus undulatus, assembly GCF_019175285.1. Lineage (NCBI taxonomy): Eukaryota > Metazoa > Chordata > Lepidosauria > Squamata > Phrynosomatidae > Sceloporus > Sceloporus undulatus. The sequence continues at coordinate 289,437,903 of NC_056523.1, read as the reverse complement.
TCTCATACTTATTTTATCCCGGGAATGAAAAAAATAATAAAGGAAAGTTAAAGAAAGTGAATCCAAGGGGTTCAGTGAACTGGGACCAAGGCAACTACACAAAGATTCCAGGTTTAACTGTGGATCTGATGCTTACAATATATTGCTGTTCCCACATTATTTGAACCACTTCCTAGCCTGACAAAGAGTTCTGAAGCTTGCATACTATAGTGGAATTTTAACTGGTTCTAATAAAGGCATTGCCAGGCTAAATACTCCAACAGTACCACACGCTATTTGAACTTAGAAGCTAAGCAGGCTCAGACCTGGTTAGTTCTTGGATGGGGGTGCTCTGAGTGTTCCTTGCCTAAGAAAACCCTGAGAAATTTATGGAGACACCATAAGTCAACAGGCTACTAGAAGGCACAAGCATGCATATATGCACACAGAGAGAGAGAGACACACAAACATACCATTGACTGCTTGTGGACTCTGGTTTTTGCTCTTGTGGACCAACACATCTACATTTGTTCTAAAAATGTGGTATGACAAACCTCTTGTGTCCCTTTCACACTCAGATATCTGTCCCAAAATTCAGCCATGGTGGCACCATGAGTGGCTCCTGAAATACCAGCAGTTCTGTAATGGCCAAAAATCTGGGAAGAAATGTGAGAGCAGAGCAGAGCAGCAGTGAAAAGAGAGTGCACATAGAAAGTTAATGTGAACACAACATTCAGCTCCTGCAAAGATGCCTCTTCAGTTTGGAGAGGAGGAATGAAGTTTTTTTCCTCTCTGCCCTCCTTTATTTCCTTGTGATATCAAACCCAATTCCTCAGTTGTCCTCAGATTAGTATAGTACTTAAATCCATTTAATTACCATGATGAATTACACAGCTGCCATTGATCTCCTTGTTCTTCCTTGCCCGGAGTACTAATGGGATGTTAATTTTGTCTTTTCAAAGTACAAAGTCTAATGTGGATTTTCTATTTACTGTATGTTAATAACTAGTCAAAAGGATTCCAGGACTGGCAGTACATGACTAATTGGGCAGTTTATTTTGCCTGCTCCTTGGTGTTGCTGATAACACTTTCTCTCCCTTGGCAGAATGCAAATCAACTCCACTATCAGCCAGAAAAAAGGGCCCGATGCTATAAAATAAATGGGGGAGGAAAAATATCAAGGTTAAAAACAGAAGCAAGAGAACTGCTTGTTATTGTCAAGTAAGCAGTTCAGTCTCTTAGAAGCCAGAGCTGTGATGAGTGGCCTTGGAAAGAACAGGAGAGTCTAAAGTGAGGAGGGGGCTGGGAAGAGATTTAATGAGGTACGTGAGCAGCAAAAGAATTACAGTGTAATTAACTCCCAGTAGATCTTATTGATGCCTCATCAGCCAAATAACCTGCAAGCGGGAGATGCTTCCATCTCTTTCTGAATTAAACTTTAATTTGGTGTCAAAGGGCAAAGGAAAGCCCTGGATTATAAAGCAAAGAAATCAATGAACTGTGTATAGGAAAGGGTCAAACCCCCACCTTCAACTTGGCAGAAGTTGCCAAAGGCCAATTTAGAGCTAGAGGTATACTGTCATGTTTTCACTTGCCAGTGATTGGATAGAAATGTGGGTTTCTAGAGGGGCCCATTTTTGAGTGCCCAAATTATTTTATTTTACTGTTTATTACAGTTTAAATCCACTTTTCCAATAAAAATGAAAAAAAATGAACTCAAGGCATTAAAAAATATTACCAAAAAATTAAAAAAATAAACCGTTAATGTCATCACAATCTATATTACAATTGAAAAAAAATCTGTTTGTTATGTTATTTGTTATGTTGCATAAACACACATGCTTGATCACAAACACACCAAAGTTAGTGTGCAAAGGGAACTTGTAGCACCCTTGAGACTTACTAAAGGATAAAAGTTTTAGCATAAGCTTTCATAGATTTAGGCTGCATCTGAAAAGCAGAAATAATGCAGTTTGACACTGCTTGAACTACCATGGTTCAGTGGCGTGGAATACTGATATTTCTAGTCTGTTGTGACACCAGAACTGTCTGAGAGAGAAGGCTAAATATCTCACAAAACTACAAATTCCAGAATTACATCGCACTGAGCCATGGCAGTTAAAGTGGTGTCAAACTAGATTATTTCTGCAGTGCTGATGCAGCCACAGTCTATTTCCACAGAGACATGGAGGAATTGGTGTGTCATCTAATGGGGACAAAATGCTTTTAAGAGTGGCATGTCAAATTGATAGGGCAAGCTCTCCCTAGAATATCATCTCCTGGCCAGGAAAATGTCAGGTATGAAATTTCTGCCTGTTGTGGAGCTGTTAAAAGCACAGGCTCTGATCTGGCCCTTCTTTCACAGGCAGCATTATTAATTACTTATGTTGGCTCTGGATTCTGATTTGCATGCCTCCCAGTCTAGCAAAAGATACATGCAACACTTCAATGAAGCTCAAATAAATACTGCAATATATCTCTTCTCTGTTTTATAGAGAATGCTGCTTCTGGAAATAGACTTTTGATTTTATTTTCCATCTTTTGCCCAATATAGGACTCAAGGCATCTCATAATTTGAGTTAAAGCAAAAATACACTTAAAACAATGGTATCATATGAAAAACTTTATTTCAAAACATTTTTGAAAAAGACAGTTAAAAATATAATGATCATGATAAAAATACCAATACCAATATAACATGCTCCAGTCCAGTTAAAAGACTTTTTGTCAATACACAGGTTACACTCAGACAGAAAGAGCCTCTCCTGGTGGAAAGAGAGCAAAAACATATAGTACAGATTGGGTCTCCCTTATCTGGAATCTGAAATATTCAAATATCCAAAGGTGTCCACATGGATTGCTGAAATAGTGGCACCTTTGCTTTCTGTTGGTTCAGTGTATACAAACTTTGTTTCATACACAAAATAATTTTAAAAATATTGTGTATATAATTACTTTCAGGCTATTGATATAAGGTGAATTTCATGTTTAGACTTGAGTCCCATCTCCAAGATATCTCATTATGTGTATCCAAATATTCCAAAAGCAAGAAACCATTGAAATCTGCTACTGAATTGGCTACTTTTATTCTGGAGAACCATGATAGTGGGACCTATGGCAATTTCTTGCTAAACATTCCTGCTCACCTTCCAGCTCCCCTAACTCCCTGAAAATGATATTTAATGGAAACAGTACCTTTGGCGTGGGTGGCATAACAACATGTGTGTGTGTGTCAGAAGATAAAAGTGGCCAGTTTATTTATTTATGTACTTATTTTTAAAAGGGTTAATAACCACAATGTGTAGTTTAGGTCTCAGTCTTTGATGTGTGCGTGTGTATGGATTTACAGCATAAAATATACAAAGGGTGCTTTAAGCATAAATCCAGTTTTACCAGAGCTGGGTGGTGGTGGTGGATACTTTTTGAACTACAACTCCCAGAGTCCTGCAAATAGCATGACCAGTGGCTATTTTGGTTGGGAAATTCTAGGAGTTGTGGTTCAAAAAAAGGAAAAATAATATCAGTAAAATGTTTTGGAAATATTTTCTTCACCTACAGTAGTTGTAGAAAAGTGTTAAGTGGCCGGGGGGGGTGGGTGGGTGCTTAAGCATGGACACACTGTAGTTTCCATACGTAGACATTCAATGAATCACAGAATCATAGAGTTGGAAGAGACCACATGGGCCCTCCAGCCCAACCCCCTGCCCATGCTGGAACTCAAAGCATCCCGATAGATGGCCATCCAGCATCTGTTTAAAGACCTCCAAAGAAGAGACTCTACCCACACTCTGAGGGAGTGTTTTCCACTGTTGAACTGCTCTCACTGTCAGGAAGTTCCTCCTAGTGTTTAGTGGAATCTCTTTTCTTGTAGCTTGCATCCATTGTTCTGGTCCTGTACTCTGGGCAGCAGAAACAAGCTCAATGTGACATCCCTTCAAATATTTAAACAAGGCGATCATATCACTCTTAACCATCTCTTCTCCAGGCTAAACATACCCAGCTCCCTAAGTCTCTCGTCGTATGGCATGCTTTCGACCCTTCACCATTTTGGTCTCCCTCCTCTGGACATATATTCTACATTCATATGTAGACATCTCTGAATAATTAAATTGAATGATCATCTCAGTCTTTGGAAAAAAATATTCATATTATAAAGCTCCTGTTTGAGTCTTTGTTAAAACAGATTTGTAGCTTCTTAGTCTTTGCCTTGCAGCCAGGAGACAGACAACAAGCTGTTGTTAGCCATGAAATACCACTATTTGGCTAGCCTGCACTTTTCTTGAGCCTGAATTTTTCCTACCAGAAAGTGATCAGAAGAAACTATGAATTTTAAAATGTTTAAAAATGTTAATGGCAACTGTTGGATGTGGGGGAAAAGTTGGAACATTTTACATGTATGGTGAATTTTGAGGTAGCAAATAAATTTTGGAGATCGATACATATGAAATGCGAAAGATGTTCCATATAAAGGATTGTGTGAGCCCAAAGATGTATTTACTAAATACCATTGAGATGAAGATCTGGAAAAGAAAGGAGGAAAAGTTATATTCTTTGCTTTTTGTAGTTTTTTGGGGGGCTATGTGGCCATGTTCTAGCAGAGTTTCTTTCTGACATTTCGCCAGCATCTGTGGCTGGCATCTTAGTCTTAAGATGCCAGCCACAGATGCTGACGAATGTCAGAAGACTCTGCTAGAACATGGCACAAGCCCCAAAAAACCACAAAAAAACTATGGATGCCGGCCATGAAGCCTTCGACTTACATTATATTCTTTGCAATAATTGCCACCAGAATGACTTATGTGAGGTGTTGGAAAAAGAAAGAGGCCCCACAAACAGAGGATTGGAAACTTAAAATGTATGACATATTTGCTATGGAAAAGCTGTCCTGTCTGATGAAAAACATCTCTACAAAGGTTCAATAAAGATTGGGATCCGTGGGTGGATATGTAAAGTCAGAAGGTAAAGAACCGATGGATAGCCTAACAAATTAGACAGAAGATAGGAAATAAAAGAAGCTGTGTAAAAGAGTGAAAGTTGAAGTATAGGGACATTAAATGATTAAAAGCATGGGGGAATTTGTTAAACTATTTCTTAAATGTAATATTTAATTTACTAAGATGTATTTACAGATTGGACAGAGAATATGGATAATAAGAAGGCATATCAAAAAATATTCAGTACATTAATGGATTGGTAATTAATGACACTCTTTGGATAATAGTGAAGGATCATTTAAGAGATAGTAACAAGTAAAAAAAATTAACACCGTTCACCGCCACAGTTAGGAAGTAGAACTTTATTTTCATGTACTTTTTTTCCTGTTTTTTTTCCTGACTTCTGATGATAATTGTAAATTTTCAATTTTAAACAATAAAACTTTTTTTTTTAAAAAGAAGAAACTATTATAGCCTTCCATATCTCCAATCCTTTTCTATACTCCTGTTGTCACGCACTGTCACAGCAGGAAACATGGAAAGACATATTTTTGATTGTGGGTGAGTTTAAAAGACTAGAAGATGTTTTGATCATGTTTGGAACTTTGGCTCATTACAGTACCAGATAACAGGTGTCTTTGACTAATACATTATTATAACACTTGCTGTGGAGACCTGATGTTTCAGCATGTTTGGTCTGAAGAAATCTGAGCACATGCCCTACTGGGAAAGTTTCGCCTCTGTTATGGAGTGAATGAAATGGAGAGTGAGTTCTGCAGCTTTAAGCAGAAACCATCTATTCCATTAAAAAAAGAAGATGATTTCTATTCAAATGCGCACTCAATTTGTTGATAGTGAAAACTGTATAAGTTTTCATGAAGGGTAGATTGAAGGGAGGTCTACCAGAGCTGATTGATAACTAGCCCTTTAGCCACAATATAACCAGTGTGCATTTGCTAAAACGTTATTATATGCACTTTTTCAGTTGTGCATTACATAGCCATTTGATTGTTGGACTAGGACTCTGAGAGACTAGTGTTTGAATCTTTGCTCATCCATGGAAATCCAGTGAATAAACCTGGGTAAGGCAATGGTAAATTTCTTCTAAACAAATGTGGCCAAGAAATCTCACATAAATTGGACTTGACTTGTAGGTGCATAATGATAACATTATTATAACAACAACATTAATCCCACACTGATCAGCTGATCTCTCTATGGAACAGCTGTGATATTTTTTTTTTATGACAACATCACAAATATCCATCTATCTACATCTGTATCTATGTGTATCCTGACCAATTCTCTCCCTTGTGAGGCTGGGTTGACTCCCTCTTTGCTGTTTTTCCACAGAAAGGCAAAATCAGTTTTGTTTACCAAAGCCTTTGATTGCTAACAGGCTGTTGCAGAATGCCTTTTAACTGGGGTATGCTGTATTTTCTGTTCTTATTTTTAGTTTTAATTGCTTTTTAAATTGTTGTAAATTACTGCTTTTTTTTTAAAAAAAATCAGTTTGTGATATGTTTGGTTTTAACTTATACTGTAAACCACCTTGTATCTCATAGTGGAAGAAAAGTGGGATATTAAATAAATTCCACTTTTCTCTCACTATGGATCTCAAGGGATTTTAAAATAATAGAATTACAGATCTGGAAGGAGATCCAAAGGAATCTAGTCTGGCACTCTGCCAATGCAGCAATCCCCTATTACCCCAAGAGGTAGGCATCCAGCTTTATTTTTTTTTAGAAACTTCCATTGAAAGAGAGTCCATCACCTTCTGAAATAACCTCTACTGTCAAAGCAGATTAAAACACAGATTAAAATTATGAAACTAGAATGTAGCCAAAACAAACCATAATTGCAAAACAACAACTTCAATTTTTTTTAAAACTTGCACATTAAAACTGGCTCTGAATATTAAAACATTTAGAGGCATTTAAAATAACAGTTAAAGTATTAACACTCTTTTTTTTTAAAGCAACAGCATTGTGCAACAACCATTTAATGATCAAAATCCTGCCTAAATAAAATGGTTTTGATTGCTGCCAGAAGGAAAGAGAGCAACTCTTATCTAACCAACTCTAAATAGTTGGTGCCAGTCTGTATGGGACTGTCATGTTCCTTGCAAACATACATTTACAAGTTTTTTTCCCCACAAAAAGCATTTTCTATACAGAAAACAGTTTTTTATGGAGCAGGGGGACCCCACATGTTTTTCTCCTGAGAATTAATTCATCCACAGCACTCAGAGGCATTCAAATACCATTTTTAAAAAAATCTATGGAAGAATATTCATTTTCTCTTGCAGTGGAGAGAAAATTACACCCATTATTTATCCACCCATGTGAGGATGAAATAGTCAAGATTTCATGTCCCTACCCCCACACTCTGTGGGACAGCTTTTCCCCCCTGGGATTTTAGCAAGAGTGAGAAGGCTTAAACCTCCCCTCCACACATGCTTCAGTCTTGATGGAAACTGAAATGAAGAATGGGAGGTATTAGGGTTTTGTTTTTTAAAAAAATCTGACATCACTGCACCAACACATTTATAACACATTAATGTGCAGAGTTCTTGTCAAAACAACAAAGTGCCTTGTGGCTTATTAAAGACTGAGAGATTTATTGTGGCATTAATTTGTGCAAACTAGAACCCACTTTGCTGCCAGATGACTTTTCTGTAAATAATCCCACATTCCTCTCTTGTTCTCTTAAGTTGAAGAAGGTTATTTTGAGCCACTGTATCTCAGTAACTTTCAAATGGCTCACCTGTCTTAATTAGCTGTGGATTTTCCTTGGCAGCCTTTACAGTTATACAGGCAAATGTAGTTAGTCTAATAGGCCACCGGCCATCTCAAAGCGAGTAAAAATCAGAGCTCAGAGAGGGTATTTTGTATCTATTTTACAAGATTATTCCCTCTCGCCTGTTGCTCATATCTTCTTGTTTGCTATCTTTTAGCTTTTATCAGAAATGGCTTCGGCAGATGTCATGCTGGGAAATGCAACAGAAAATATCACAAAGATGAGGAATTAGATTACAGTACTCTCTAGATCATAAGATAAGAGAGGGGAAGGAGGAGAAGAGAGAGAGAAGAGAAAGTGTGTGCCCTGAAAGGCTGTTGCCCTAGCTATTTCATATTCTTTCATCATTTTTGTCCTAGTCTGCATCTCCAGGCTATGACACCACCAAATGGCATCCATTTGATCTCTTCTGCAGTTGCCAAGAAACCTTCCTGGAGGGCACCCATGACTGGCTCTCCCTCTCTTTGGAGCACAAAGTCTATCCTGTTCTCATCAATGGAGAATGCATTCTCAGTTCTACAGTGGCCCAGGATATTGAGTGCACATCCAATTATTTCAACAACAAGAAAAAAGTAGAAGACATTTTTATTTTGTCTACCAAGACTGCTCAACCTGGGGATGCAGAAAAGGAAAACAATCTACCCATTGTTTTCACCTTTGAAGAGGAGGAACATTAAAGGGTGCCTTTAATGAGGCACCCTTATGTTTAAATTGAAGTCATGTCTGCCACTTGCAGCTTCCTTCACTTCCTCTCTCTCTCTCATGTGGGTTTCAGTTCCCATTGCTTAGAGCATATTTCTGTCTGGCCATTTGCCCTTGTTCCAGTCTCTCCTTTAGTCTATGTCTACACCACTGTGGAATCTTTTGGGGACTGCCAGGGGCAAATTATCCTTGCTTGTCCTAAAAAACTTCTGTTTCTGTCTTGCTCATAAATGCCAACGTTATTTCAGAATGACAAGTAGCATCTGCCCCCACAGAGTTGTAGCCCTGAGGTTTTTGCGTTTCTATGTGAGATCAAAGGCAAAGAAAAATGTCTAAATGTTTTAAGCTTGTAACTGGCTGATTTTCTTGTTTGGTTCCTGATTTGTTACAGGCTGTCTGTGATAATTCTGGATAACTTGTTGATTTTTTTGAGCTCTGCACCAGAAAAACTGGGTTAAAAGCAGTTCCTTACCTCCTGGGCTGCTGTCAAGATAAGCAAGTACAGGCATACTTCAGTTAGGAAAGTCCATGACAAAGAAGATTTCTTTTCTTTTTTTTACTGAGGTTTTTTTATGTCTGCCCAGCATCCCTTTTTCTTCTTATTGTCTGTCTGGCTAGAAGTTTGTTTTTTTTTAGCAACATCATTATAAGAAGATTTTAACTGATTTTATTCCAGATTTTATTATTTTTGTGGCTGTTTTAACTGATATTATTCCAGTTAAAATTTTTTATTGTTATTGTTATTATTTTCTATTGATAGGAGGGAAGGTAGATGGGTGGGGGTTTTTGGGGACTGTTCTGTTATTTTTTCTGTGACTTTGTATTTCAAATTTTCCTTGTTGTTACCCACCTTGATCCTCAAATGGGAGAGGCAGGATAGAAATAAATAAATATATTATTATTATTATTATTATTATTATTATTAAGAAAAAATGCCTGCAATAAAAAAAAATGCAATACAGCTTGAGCTGGGAAAAATGGTTCATTGCAAGGGTTCAAGGGAGGGAGGGAGTAGACGGTAAGGAAGAATGAGCAGTGGCATTCCGGGAGCAAGTGAAGAAGCCATATTTCAAGAGTATAAGGTGTAGGTAAGGAAGGGAATAGAAGTGAATAGAAGGGAAAGAGAGTGAGCTGTGAAAGCAGTTGCATGTAAGAAGCAAGAGAGAGGAGTGTGTTGTGAGAGGGTGAAGTGATGGAGAGAGCAACACAGAATGGAAGGTGAGTGGCATGAGCAACAAAATACAAGAATCAGTGGCGTAGTCGTTTGCGCACTGGATTACAACTTTGGAGGTCAGGGTTCAAGTCCCCACTCAGCCATGGAACCCCACTGGGTGACTTTGGGTGAGTCACACTTTCTCAGTCTCAGGGTAAGGCAATGGCATAGAGAAATCCATCCATGGTGCCTTAGGGTCACCATAAATTGGAAATGACTTGAAGGCACAACAACAACAACAAAATCACATGATAAATTCCATGATGAAGCAGATGTTTTAGTTTCTCTTTTCCAGGTCTAGCACTTTAAGTATCAGCCTATAATGGTTCTCTCAAGTCAGTTAAAAATGGTTACGAAGACTGAAACAAAGTGAAAGAAAAAACAACTAATGTTCTGAATTTGCATAATTGGAAAGCACATTAGAATAATTTTAATAATTTAGAATAATTTATGTAATTAAAACAATAATTAGAATATTGGGCAAAGTGGGTGCCTGGATTTGAGAAAGTGGAATATGGCAACTCATAATACCCTAGTCTGGGTGCCATTTAGGCTATGAAAAATGACATAACATTATTCTGTTACTTTGGAGGGAGGCAAATTTAAGTTAGTTGCTTGCTGGCTTGCTATTTCAGGGTGGGTGGGCCCTTTCAACAATGTTTTATAGTCTATTTAGAACCTAAATATATGGATCCAAGGTGTTCCTCCACTCCAGTGGAAAATTCTTTTTCAGGTGAAAAATGGTGGGATGTAGGGCTGGGGTGGTGGTCAATCAGTGTCACACTGGACCTTTCCAAAGTTTTACATTTAACCTGCGGGCTGCATGATGCCCTCCAATGTAGAATATACATACAAATGCCTTTACTTTACTAATAGTTTCCCACGCTAAATGCCTACCTTCTTTCCCATGGACTAATTCTTGTACTGTAGTGTCAGCCTTGATTCCAGATAAAAGTATTGAGCAAGTATTTTGCCTTGCTGCTTTTTGCCAAGGCATCCCTTGTGGCTACCAGAGTAGTTTGCTCAATATTGAATCCAACTCAACTCTTGGCTGTCTCCTGGCTTATCATACTTTACTGCTGACTTCTCAACTCTTTGCAAACCAGTGGAAATTCAAATCAATGCCATGCCCCCTGAGCTGGCAGCAATCCAATAGAAGACAGCAGCCAATAAAGTGAATCTGTGATGAGAATAAAAATGGATCTGGTGCCCCTCGGGGAATTTTGACCAGCAGAAGTCAGTATTTATGGATTCCCTCCCTTTTCACTATCTCATCAAAATGCTAGCTTTTCTTTGTATGTGAGATCAAAGTGCCTTTGAGCTCCACATCTAGATGATGCTCCATCAGCAAAAGAGGAATTATGGGGCATTTTAACTACTGGCCTCTCCAATATGTTGTTGTAGATATTGATATGTTGAGATATACACTGCATGGCTGACTGGTTCTTGATCGGTAGAGCAACTGATCTGAATCACACCTTGAGACACCTGAAGGAAGGACTCGATTCGGATTCTGTTAAGTCATCACTGAACATTGCAATTATTTCACAAACTGTTTCCAGGTGAGAGGATGATTGTATAGCTCCTATGGCATTAAGAAGAGCTTTCATTCCATGCTGCTTTAATTAGATATGTATCATGAATTCTCTGACTATTCTGGTGGTGTGTTTAAATGACAATAAAAGTCATTTTATTTTTGCCTCCACCCTGCCACCACCACCTTGTCACTTCTTTGACTGGCACGTTATTAAACTAGCTATCAACAAATACTCCAACAAGTGCCAGAGTGACTTGACAGGTGCACAATTACTCTGGCATGTGGTCCTATTAAATTAAAATGAATCATCAGAAATTCCTTTGGTAGGAAACACATGTGGACTCAGTGAGCCATAAAATGCACAGTAAATTGATTCAGGTGCATGCACTTACTAGGGTATGTGGACATCCTGGAGTGGCCTATTTATATATTGACACTCTTCTGAGACACAGAAAAGTCAGTATTTTAAACCCAACAGAAGCCATATATATTGGGATGTAACATCCTAATCCTGCAATCAGTCAGTAAAGCTTGTTTCCTGCTGAAGATGCCTTAGGGTTACAACCAGTTATGTTAAATGTGAAGTGAGTAACACTATATATATATTGTACTCTGAAGTAAGTATATGTTGTGTGTGTGGAGAAAATACAGTTCATTGCCACTGTACATAGGAGGAGGGCTTAAATCTTCCCCCACTATTTTCCTTACTAAATTTGCCATCCCCAATGTGGCAGAGAGAGAGAGAGAGAAAGAAAGGGTGTGTGCATGCACGGGGGCAGGGAATTAAGAGAAAAAATTGTGAGGAGATTTTAAACCCCTGCCTGATATGGACATTGTGGGCCTCATCAGGAATGAGTTTCCATGCACTTGAGCAGACTGAGAAAATAAGGATGTCAACTAGATGCGATGTTGTTGTGTACTTTCAAGTCATTTCCAAGTAATAATAATAATAATAATAATAATAATAATAATAATAATAATAATAACTTTATTATGGCCAATTGGCCAGCACGATTTCCAAGTTATGATGACTTCAGGCAACTCTTACACAGCCAGCATGTTGTAGTGGTATGAGCGTTGGACTATGGCTCTGGAGACCAGGGTTCGAATTCCAGCTCGGCCATGAAAACCCACTGGGTAACCTTAAACAAGTCATTTTCTCAGCTTCAGAGAAAGGCAAAGGCAAACCCTCTCTAAACACGTCCTGCCAAACAAAGCCCATGATAGCTTCGCCTTAGGGCAGGCACACGCCAACAAAACAACAACCATTTGGTTTAAAGTCATGTGATTAAATATGAGCATCAGAATCAACTTATTTGAAATATACTGAAACAGAGTTCTATAGGTTCCATGGTCTACTAAAAAGACAAATGAATGGCTCTTAGAGCAAACTAAGCTTGAACTCTCACTAGAAGCAAAGACTAAATTGAGGCTGTTGCATTTTGGAAAAATGGAAAAAATGAGACTCATTGGCAAAGATGATAATGCTTGCTAAAGTAGAACACAGTAGGAAAGGGGGGAGATCAACTACAGCTAGACTGATTAAATTAAGGAAGCCCCTGAGTCTGCAAGACCAGAGTCTGTAGTTGATGACAGGGTATCTTGAAGGTCTCTCATTTATAGGGTCACAGTATGTCAAACAGCCAATAGCAACACCAAAAGCAACCCTAACACTGGATTTTCTGGGCAAAATTTGTTCAGAGGCCTTCCTTTGAAGGTGAGAGAGGGTGAATTTCCATGACTAACTAGGGGTTTAAACACTATAGTCACTACACTACACACTGGCTCACTGTTATCATAGTGTAGGGTGATTTCAGTACTGCCAGAATCATTGAGCAACACTTCCATCTCTCTTTGGTTAGCAAATAGCTTATTATAACAAAAAAGAAAAGAAAAGAGTGAGAAAAAAAGAGACAGAAGAAATAGTGAGGAAATTGATGCAGGGATTACAAGCCTGGACCCCCCCACCCCCATAATTCCATTAATGAGCCACAGGTCCAAAACATACTGAAGAAATAATCCAGTTTGAGACTGTTTTAACTGCCCTGGCTCAGTGCTAGGAAATCCTGAGATTGTAGTTTATTGTGCCCCCCCCCCCCGCTCTCTGACAGAGAAGGCTAAATATCTCACAAAAACTACAGTTCCCAAAATCCCCTAGCATGGAGCCAGGGCTGTTAAGACTAGATTATTTCTGCAGTGTGTTTTGGACCACAGTCTTTGCATAATAAAAACTTCTTCAGGAAGCATCAATTATCTTTATCTGACTTTGCCCATACTTTTACAAATACTGAGCTTCAGATCACCCAACAAAAAGCAATAGAATTCAGTCCATGTTACTGTTGTTGTTCTGGTTGTTGCTACTGGTGCTAAGGATAAAAACAAATATAGATTGAAAAATAACACACAATGTTTAAGAAGTAATTGAACTACCTTTAGAATCAATAACAGTGTAAAACACATCCATTAAAAAAGCAAGGAATTTGGCAAGAGCCTAAGGCTATACCAGGGAAATGGTGGTTATGTTGCAGAGAGGGGTTGGGTGGAAGATACAATGGAAAACTAACCTGGAACATGTTGAGGTACATGACAGACGTAGGCCTGTTACAGATTGGACGCGGCCATTTGTGCCCGCCGCCATCTGGGCAGGGGCGGCCCAGAGGACTGTGCCGCCGTCGGCCGTGGCGTTGTCTCCGGGGGGTGGGGCCGGTGGGAGCGGCCCACAAAGCGGCCCACCGGCTCTCCCCGAGAGTGACGCTGCCATTTTGGCCCGCCTCCTCGTGGGCAGGGGCGGGCCCAGAGGACTTTGGCGCACCGCCGCCGTGGCGTTTCTCCGGGGGTGGGGCCGGGTGGGGAGCGGCCCCTACAAACCGGGCCACCGGCCTCCCCCGAAGAGGACGCGGCCCATGTTGCCCTCCGCCATCGTGGGCTGGGCGGCCCAGAGGACTTTTGCCACCGTCGCCCGCTTGGCGTTTCTCCCGGGGGTGGGGCGGTGGGAGCGGCCCCTACAAAAGCCGGCCCCCCGGCTCTCCTGCTCCCGAAGAGGACTGCTTTCTGCCATTTTGGCCGCTCCTCACTGGGCAGGGGCGGCCCAGAGGACCTTTGCCACGTCGCCGGGCGTTTTGCTTTCTCCAGGGGGTGGGGGCCGGTGGGAGCGGGCCCTACAAAAGCCGGCCCCCGCGGTCTGCCCCGAGAGAGGGACGCTGCCATTTGCCCTCCTCCATCTGGGGCAAGGGGGCGGGCCCGAGGGACTTGTTTGCCGCCGTGCGCCGTGGCGGTTCTCCAGGGGGTGGGGCCTAGCATGGAGCCAGGGCTGTTAAGACTAGATTATTTCTGGCAGTGTGTTTTTTGGACCACAAGTCTTTGCATAATAAAAACTTCTTCAGGAAGCATCAATTAATCTTTATCTGACTTTGCCCAGACTTTTACAAATACTGAGCTTCAGATACACCAACAAAAAGCAATAGAATTCAGTCCATGTATGGTTGTTTGTTCTGGTTGTTGCTACTGGTGCTAAGGATAAAAACAAATATAGATTGAAAAATAACACACAAGTTTAAGAAGTAATTGAACTACCTTTAAATCAATAACAGTGGTAAAACACAATCCATTAAAAAAGCAGGAATTTGGGCAGAGCCTAAGGCTATACCAGGGAAATGGTGGTTATGTTGCAGAGAGGGTTGGGTGGAAGATAACAATGGAAAACTAACCTGGAACATGTTGAGGTACATGACAGACCGTAGGCCTGTTAACAGATTGAGAGGAAAGCGCTGCCATTTGCCCTCCTCCTGCCATCTGGGCAAGGGGGGGCGGCCCAGAGGAATTTGCCGCCGTCGCCGTGGGCGTTCTCCGAGGGTTTGGGCACGGTGGGGAGCGGTGCCCCTACAAAAGCCGGTCCCACCGGCTCTCCCCGAGAGGACGCGGCATTGGCCGCTCCCCTCCATCTGGGCAGGGGCGGTCCCGAGGGAATTTTTTGCCACCGTCGCGCGTGGCGTTTCTCCAGGGGGTGGTGGCCGGTGGGAGCGGCCCCCTACAGAAGCCGGCCCCCACCGGCTTCTCCCCGAAAGAGGACGCTGCCAGTTGCCCTCGCTCCATCTGGTTGCAGGTGCGGCACAGAGGACTTGTTCGCCACCGTGAACGCCGCGGCGGTTTATTCTCCACAGGGGTTGGGGGTTCCGGTGGGTAGCGGCCCCTACAAAGCCGGTCGCCATCCGGCTTCTCGCCCCGAAGAGGGACTCGGCCATTTGGCCCTCCTTCCCCATCTGGCAGGGCCGGCCCAGGGACGTTTGCCACCGTCGCCGCGGCGTTTCTTCTTCTCCGGGGGTGGGGCGGTGGGGAAGCGGCCCCCCCCCCCCCCCCCCACACCCTACAAAAGCCGGCCACCCGGCGTCTCCCCGCAGAGGATGAACGTCTGCCATTTGTCCCTCCTCCATCTGGTGCATGGCGGGGCCCCAGAGGACTTTGCCTGCCGCCGTCGCGCGTGGAGTTTCTCCAGGGGGTGGGGCCGGGGTGGAGCGGCCCGACAAAGTCCGGCCGCAGAAAGTCTCCGTCACCCCGAGAGGACGCTGCCTTGGCGCCTCCGCCATCGTGGCAGGGTAGGCCCAGGGACTTGTTGGCGCCGTTTTCGCCGTGGGCGTTTTCTCCAGGGGGGGGGTCGGTGGAGGCGGGCCCCCCCTAGCAAAAGCCGCCGGCCCCAACGGCTCTCCCCGAAGAGGACGCTGCCATTTGCCCTCCTCCCTATGGGCAGGGTGCGGCGCCATAGAGGACTTTGTTGGGCCGCCGTCGCCGTGGCGTTTCTTCGCCATGGGGGGGGCCGTGTTGGATGCGGCCCCTACAAAAGGCCGGCCCACGGCTCTCCCCTCCCCGAAGTAGGGAACGCTGCCATTTGCCCTCCTCCATCGGGGCAGGGGGCGGCCCAGAAGGATCTTTGCCACACAAGTCGGCCGTGGCGGTTTCGCCAGGGGTGGGGCCGGTGGGGCGGGGCCCCTACAAAGCCGGCCCACCGGCTCGCCCGAAGAGGACGCGTGCCATGTTGCCCTCCGCCATTGGGCATGGTCGGCCCAGAGGAGGAACGTTGCACCGTGCGCCGCGGCGTTTTCTTGCCTTCTTTCTCCAGGGGGTGGGGCCGGTGGGAGCGGCCCATACAAAAGCCGGCCCCCGGCTTCTCCCCGAAGAGGACGCTGCCAGTTTGTCCCCGCCCCATCTGGGGGCAGGGGGCGGCCCAGGAGGACTTTGCCCACCGTCGCCCCCGCGGCGTGTCTCCAGGGGGTGGGGCCGGTGTGGGGCAGGCCCCTACAAAAGCCGGCCCACCGGCGCTCGCCCTGAAGAGGGACGCTGCCGTTTGCCCGTCACGTCCATCTGGGCAGGGGGCGGCCTAAGGGACTCTGCCCGTGTGTTGTGCCATCAGAGGCGGAGTGCCAAGGACTGTTGTTCTGGTCCTGCTGTTAGGGCCTCTTTGGAGGGAGGGAGATAGAGATGGGTTTAGAGGTTAGTTTTTCATTAGGGTTGATTGGGACAACGTCCGGTGTGTTTCGTGCTGTAATATTGTCTGATGTATTTTTAGATTGTGTTATTATTGATGGTATAGGAGGGCTTTATTGTTGTATTGTATATGGCTGTAATAGTAGTGGTTTATGCTGCTTGTAAACGTAGTGTATTGTAATTTTTACCGCTTTGTCAACACCGGCCGGATCGTGGGAAACGGCGGTATAAATAATTAAAATTTCATTTCATAACGCGGCCTTCGGGGTCTCTTTGGAATATGCATGTGAATGATGCATGGGTCCTAAGAATCCGGAAGCTGCACCAAAAGCTGCACTCCAGTGTTTAGGAATGGAGTGTGGCTTTGGCGCGACCTCCAGACTCTTAGGACCCATGCATCATTTAAATAGCATACCTCCAAAGAGACCCGAAGCAGCTTTATTTTGGCAGTCTGTAACAGGCCAAAGATTCTGATCTTCTACTATTGCTGTGAAAGTAAGGAATCCTAGTGAATTATGCATGAACTAATCTTAGTTTAAGGAAGGGGGCGGGAAAGGAAGATGTTTCCACCCAGCAACTGTTGAAATCTCTATGACAGATCTCTCTCTCATTTTCCATATCAGATATTCTTACACACCCCACCACATCTTCACCTGCTGTGTCTCCTAGTACATTACAATATTTTTGAACCATAAAGTGGATAATTTTTACTGCACCTTAAGCTTTGTCAATACTGTTGACATCATTGTTTCTATAATGCATTAGAGTTCCCAGCTTGCCTCTCTCTGTACATGTTGTGTGTGTCTATGTATGCACAGCCATGGACAGTTTTTTTAATGGCTTTACTATTTCATCATGGGAGCTGGGCTGTTCAGGGAGTGTTAAGTTGCTCCCAAATATAAGCCTCTCTTTTATATATGGCAGTTCTTTGCGCCTGTTCTCCTTCTTCACAGTTGTCGTCATCCTCCCATGTTTGCTCATAAGAGAAAGAAGCACATAGATCTTCCAGTGAAGCAAGGTCATTCTGACCAACTTCATGCACAAATAAAATTCTTGCTTATGGTGGTAATATTAGGAGCCTCAGTGGTGTATTGTCTTAAGGTGTGCCCTACACTGTTTTTGACAAAACAACTACTTCAAGAGAGACAGTTATGCCCTAGGAGCTTGTCTCTTCATGAGCACACCCACCTAATGAAGCCAACTAGCAGGACCAGAATATGACACTTTGGTGCCAGAGGCAATGGATAAGATGGAGCTCTCTCCCCCTTTTTTCAGTAGAGAAACTGGATTGTCAGTCAGATTAATCTTAATATACTACTGGTAATGGAACAATTTCCTCAATCCCATCTGGTGGGTTTTCCATAGGCACCTGGTTGGCTATTATGGGAACAGAATGTCTCACAGAAAGACAATTACCCTTTAACCTGATCTTAGCAAACATGGCTCTTCTTCTTGGTTTTAAGATGGCATCTAGTCATTTAAACAGTATTGTGGTGAATATTCTATAATAGATGTTTAAAAGAGAGCTAGGCCTGTGCTGGCAAGCTGCTTTGAGGACAACAAACCCCAAATGTGATATTAATGTACAACAAGCCCACAGGCATGTGGTAGCAGCATGGAGGCCTGGCTGCCCCAACCAACCTTCTGACCTCCCTTCCCTTAGCAGGATTGGACTGGCAATTGGTCTACTTGCCCTGTTTATTTCCTAGTGGAGGATATGGAGCTTATTGAATAACATATTTTTTACATACAATGCTGCAACTATTTTTCATTTAATGATGCCAGCCACGTTCATTATGCTGAGGCTATCCCAATTCAAAATTTCAGGCTATGGGCCAAGGTTCACTTCTGATCTTCCCATTAAGAAATCCCTGATAAAATCCCTTGGATACTGTTTTAAAAACACTGCAACAATGGAAGAAATTTCTTAATCTTCAAAGTGCAACAGGACTGTGACATTTTTGCTGGAGCAGATAGATATCTGCAATTGGTTACAGGGCTATCCCTTACATATGTACTCAGGTGTAAATCCTACTATAATCAATTGGGCTTATTCATAGGTAAGAATACATAGGATTACAGATGTATTACATATGCAATATATTTTGAAACTCAAATTGTAACTTTCTTTACAGTGTGCTAAATATAACAGCTATGGGTAACAACTAACATTTGAGCAAATGTAAAAATTATACTCTTGCTTCAATACAGTGGCATCACTAGGGGTTGGGAGAGTTGTGAACCACATCAGATTACACCCTAAGAGGGGGGGTGACACAGGTGCTCCCCAAACAATTGTCTTTTGGCAGGAATGGGCTGTGGTGTTCACTTGTATCTCTCTAAAACACTAAAGAGATGAGGTGAGACTCAGTGGGAAGAGAAAGGAGAGGTCCCAAGTTTCTTTTAAATTTGAATTTTAAAAATTTAAAAATGTATTTTAAATATATATATTTTTTAAAAAATTAAAATTTGTATTCTTTTAAAATTTTCTTTTTCAAAAAATCATATTTTACCAAAGTTTTACTTTAACCACATGAAACGATGTATATCTTACAACAGTTAGGCTGTTCATATGATATTGTAATTTAAAGGTATTTTAGTTCTGCTAGTTGTTTATATCACGCCTATTACCATTATATTCAGTGATATATAGGATTTATGATTTATGAATAACTTTAGTACAAAAGACATTACTAAGGATTTTGTATGGTGTAGTATGAGAAGAGGTCAAATGGAGGAGTGACACCATAAGTTATCACACCGGGTGACACAAACCCTAGTGACGCCACTTGTTCAACACACTGACTATCTTGACCTCATTCAAGAAGACATTGTTCTACAGGTTCCCAGGAAACATGTTCCATAGGTAAACAAAAGAAAGAAAATAGAGCTGTACAGTCATGTTGAAGACATGTGTATCAAAATAATTTCCTGAGAAAGACACTCCCAGATCTCCAATTACACCCCATCCAGCCAGGAAAAGCTCTCTGCAAAGGTATTTGGGAAATTCCAAACTTGGAGTACAGGTGGTTCAACCTGTATGACATATGAAGGAAACAAGAAAGATGCACTGCTTTTCAATGCATTCAGCATTTTTAAAAAACCAAAAGAATTTTTTATAAAAATCATTTTTAAAATAGTTTAAAAAAAACTGTAGCCACTCTTAATTGTCATATATCACCTGAAGTTTGAAGAGAGAATTCTGTTATTCTTTATTTGGATACAAGTTGGGACACTGCCTTTGACAAATTTCCCATTCATTTGGAGAAAGTCTATGTACATACAACTTGCAAGCTGTACAGATGAACACACATGCCAGGAGTGGGTGTGTGACAAAGCTTTATATTCTGCTGTAGCAAAACAGTGTCCCCTAAAACATCTCATACACTTGGCAGTCTACTAGGTAGCTTGAATAAGCAAACACCTAGTCTTTTGTTTTTGAACACACATTCTAAACTAAGGGCCAAAACAGATGGCCCTAAAGGGATGGAGTCACACTGCCCCTTTGAGGGCCAGATTGGGCCCACAGCAACCACACACAGCAGCCCTGGTTTGGCGTTTTCCCAGTCACAAAAGAAGAGAC
Organism: Sceloporus undulatus; assembly: GCF_019175285.1. Classification (NCBI taxonomy): domain Eukaryota; kingdom Metazoa; phylum Chordata; class Lepidosauria; order Squamata; family Phrynosomatidae; genus Sceloporus; species Sceloporus undulatus. The sequence continues at coordinate 289,417,678 of NC_056523.1, read as the reverse complement.
AAAATGCTGCTCCTTTTTGGGCTGAAAAAAGGACACCCTCTTTCCTTACTTTCTTCCTTCTTTCCTTTTTGCCCCAGCTTGACTTTGGAGGGTGGACTCTGCCACTTAATCAGCTGGGGCTGGGGCCAGGATGATGGTTGGGGCTGAGGCTTGAGTCTTGGTGCTACGTCTCCAGACCTAATACCCAGGATGAACCCTCTGGGCTCGGAAACGCAAGCTCCAGCCCTGGCCCTGGCTTCCTCCAGTCAACTTCTTCCTCTTCCTCCAAAGTCAAGCCAGGGCAAAGAAGAAAAAAGGAAGAAGGTAAGGAAGGAGGGAGGGAGGGGGAGGGAGGGGAAAGGAAGGAGGATGGAGGGAAGGAGGAGGAGGGGAAGGAAGGAGGGTGGAGGGACTTTTGCCCCACTGTTCCTAGTGGAGGTGCGGTCATGTGACCGCACTTCCAATAAGGACAATGGGACTTGAGTATCCTCAAATTTTTGTATCCATGGGAGGGGGGGGTCCAAAACGGATCCCCCACAGATACCAAGGGCCCACTGTACAAAGAACATCCTTTTTGGTTTCAATTGAGCAGATCTTTTGAGATGCAGATTTGGAGTCACAAAGATGGTAGGCTAAGTAATGTTTGGATTTCCTGGTTAAACCGCTGACATCAGAAATGGAGGATATCACATATCTAGAGAGAATGAAATTCAGTCTCTGTGGAGGGGAAGGGGAGAATGAGAAATAAACTAATGTGATTTTTGTTAAAAATCTGTGTAGATACTGTCTCTGTATCTCAAAACAACTCTATTGGTATGCCAACTGTTCCTAGTTATTTATTTCTTCCTACTGCTTTGAGAGCCTCTTGCACTTTGCTTTCTAAAATTGTGGGTTCATCATCAAACCATTCTTCCTCAAAGACATCTGTCATGTTTTCATTTTTCTTATAAAGTTCCTCCCTAATTGGAAACATTAAATATAAATTCCATTTCCTGAGAAAGAAGACACCAAGGACTGTAGTAACCATTAGACCATTGTGCTAATTTTCCATATAAGTGAAGTGAAGCTCAGGATTTTACAACAAAGACTTTTGCCATATATGGAGGGAGGAATGCCAGATGTCCAAGGTGGGTTCAGAAAAGGAAAGGACTTTAAAGACCATATTGCAAATATATTTCAGCTAATGGAATACATCAAAGAGTTTCAGAAGAAAACCAGCCCGTCCTTTATAGATTATAACAAAGGATTTGATTGTGTAGCTCATTAAAAACTATGAATTGTTCTAGAAGAAATCAGAATGGCAGAAAATCTTAGAGGCCTGAATACCTTTTACAGTGAACAATTACAGCACTATGATTCCACTTTAATTGTCGTGGTGACATTCTCTAGAATTTTAGCATGTATGAGTGAGTGAGGAACTAGAGCTCTGTGGCTGAGAATCTAAATAATGCTCCCTAAACTTAACTTCCCAGCAGTCTATAGGCTGTTGCCATGGTGGTAAAAGTGGAATCAAAGTGGTAAAATTATGTAGTGTGAAAGGGCCTTTCGCACATAACCTATCATCTGGACATGTGGCCGCTTTCAGGATACAATATGGAAAAACAGAATGGTTTCCAGTTGGCAATGGGGTAAGACAAGGTAGCATTTTATCATCCTGTTTAATTTATACATAGAACACATCATACAGAAAACAGGAGTAGACTCTGAGGAAATAGGTGAACACTGGAAGAAAGAATATCAACAATTTAAGATACACAGATGGCACAAAATTACTGGCAGAAAATAGCAAAGAACTCGAATGAAAGTTAAGGAAAAAAGTGCAAAAGCAGTGTTTCAGATGAATATTAACAACACAAATTTTAACCACAGATGATATATATAACTTAAAAGCAGATGATAGAGACAATGAAACAATTAAAGCTCTTCTACAGCTTGATTCAGTCATTAATCAAAATGGACACTGTAATCAAGAAATCCGAAAACGATTAAGACCTGGAAGAGCATTTATAAAGGAACTAGATCACTTCCTCAAGTGTACAGATATATCATTAAATACCAAATGAAGAATCATCCATGCCATATTTCCATGTGAAAACTTGACAGTGAAAGAAAGCTGACAGGAAGTTATTTAATTCATTTGAAAAACATTCTTGGGCAGAGTTTTACTGATAACATGGACAGCAAAAAAGACAAATTAGTCCAAGAGGAAATCGACCCTTAACTCTCACTAGAAGGCAAGATGACTACACTGACATTGTTGCAGTTTGAACGACATGATGGTTTGGACAACATGACACACTACTATAAAGATAGTAGGCACACAGGAAGAGTCATTATAGATGGACTGACTCAGTTAAGTTAGCCACAGCTTACTTAACAGGGCTGCCAATGACAGAGTGTCTTGGAGGACTCTCATTCATAGTGTCACAACTCCCAGAATCATCAGCCAACATGGCTAGTGGTCACTGGCTGGGGGATTTCAGATGTGGTAGCCCCAAAAAGGAAATTTTCGATGTCTGACTATGGGTCTCTCATAGCTACAAGGGCTAGAGTTCCAGTAATGCTTTATCTTCAAAAAATCAAAGCATTAAACGTAAAATCACACTTTTAGAAGTGTGTACAATGACATGTATTGTGTGCCTCTGTGGTGAAAGTGTGTGGAATGATTTCAGTTTTGTTATAGAAATTTGTGTAATCCTAATGCTTTGCATGTTTGCTTCAGGGCCTTGAACAATTCTGCACAACTGAAACAGTCCTTAGATAAATCTTATGTGTTATTTCATCAATCTAATATTTCTGCCCTTGGCCTTTCCAGTGAGTTGTAAAAAGTATAGATAGAGGCTAATAGTGCTTGGATATACCAGACAACTAGGATGAAAGCTAAAACCTGGTTTTCTCTATCTAGGTATGTAGATACCACTGCCTCCTCCCACACCAGCCCTATACTCTGAGAAGCAGCAACAGGACAAGTGATCTAGGCTGCCAACACGTTCCTGAAGCCAGCTGCTATGTGTGAATGTGCTTCAGGAGCGGGAGAAACAAGTGGTTGTGGCAGCCAACCACCTCCCAAAGCCAGCTGGAGCTGCTTCTCCTCCTCCGTCCTGAAACACATATGCAAGCAGCAAGCAGCTTAGGGAAGGTATTGGCAACCAAGATCACTGTGAGGAGGACAGGAAGAGAGATTGGTGGTGGCAAAAAGAAGAAGCAAAGGACACACAGAAGATTATCGCACCGGGGTTAAAACATTCCCCGGTGCGTTCTAATGGGGACGACCACGGAGCGTGACGGGAATTCAATGGGGCCCAGAACACTAGTTTACTGCATAGCGGAACACCGCCACCACCGCCGAGTGTTCCTATTGGGTTCCCATTGGGCTCCAGGGGACACCATTTCTGGGGACGCTTTGAAACTGTCCCCAGAAATGGCGTCCCCTGGAATCCAATGGGAACCCGATGGGAACGCTCGGCAGCAGTGGCGTTCCACTGTGCAGTAAACTAGCGTTCTGGGCCCCATCGGGTTCCCATCATGCTCCGTGCTCGGCCCCGTTAGAATGCACCAAGGAATGTTTTAACCCCAGTGTGATAATCTTCGCAATCCCAGCTACCAACACCTTCCAAACAGCAAACAGCATCCAGTTTGGGGAAAGTGTTGGCAGCCAGGATAACTGCAAGGGGGAGTGAGGAGAGAAGGAGAGTAAGAGAATCACTCTCACTCACACGGCATGACTGCCTGGGAAGGGACCTATCATACCAAGACAGTGACATTTAAACTTATTGACCGGTTTTGCCCATCAGTGAAAAGGTGCACAACAATAACAAATTGAATGGAAGGCAGCAGCAGGACAGACACAACATTGTGTGATAAGTACCAGCCATAAACACTCTGTTAAAATTCTGTTTTTAGCCTCATGTAACAATCTCCTATGAAAGGCACTTTGGAAAGGGGGTGCAAGGTGTGTAGTTTGGATGGCCTGAGGACTATTGCTTTCTGCCTGAACTAACTAGTGTGTGGTGTAGAGAAAGGCTTCTCTTGCCAAAACTTTTCAGGCTGGTTCTTGAAACTGAGGGAGGAAATACCCTTGACTATCCTCAAACATTGAGTAAGCAATTCCAAATTGTTTAGTGCTGCCCATTGAGGAAATGTCTGTAGCTATTAGCCAAACAAAAAGCTAAGAAAAGATCACCTTTTTGATTTGATGGCCACACCACTATAAATGAATTACACGCTGCTACCAGGAATGTTTTTGTTAACATATAAATGCCTTTTATTCCAGCCACTGAGTCTGCAAAATATTGGTAATAGTTCCATGTGGGACTGCAGAGATTATTCTGACTAGATTTCCCAATTGTCCTCTATGGCACAGTGCCAAATAATAGTTTTAACTATGGTATCTTGGGCTGTTCCTTGAGCACAATTATTTACTGAGTAAATGACCCAGTGTGACACAATGAGAAAACCTACAGAGAACAAGACTTAATAGAAGCAGATAATAAGGATCTTGTAAATTGTAAAATGTAATTCATTACTATTTCATGACTTGGTCAAAGGATTTTTTTTATATATATACAGACAGCTTATCCCAAACAAAGTATGTAGCAAAAATGTCAAACAATGTCAATAATTATGAAAGTCTTTTAAGTTTTGGAATCATGGCTATATTTAACACTTTTCTTCTCTGTCTGAGAAGATGATACTCTAAGGGCTCATTCCCACTTAAATTTAAAACGGTTTGGGATTTACATTCGCACCATGTTGGTAAATCAATTCCAAAAGGTCTGTCATTCCCATTATGAAAGATGATCTTTTCATTATGTCCTTGTAATTGCTTCTTTTTTAGCACAATTGTCATCCCCACTAGTTTATCCTGCTTCCAAATGCATGTCAATCATCTGTGCGTCATCAGTGACATAAGTGGCAGCCTGGACTCTGGGTAGGCAGAGGGCGCTGGTAGGACTGGGCCTCTTGGCTGGACATCACTCAGGTGGTGCCTCCTCCAAAGAGGTACTCAGGAGCATAGTGCTAAAACCTTCAAAGGGCTCCATGGCATTTCTGGATTATTTTTTAAAATAAATTCATAGAAGATTGGATTCATTGGTTTTGCAATTATTTGCCTTTGCTAGTAGTTGCAAAATCAATGAATCAAATCCTCTATTATTGTTGTTGTTTTTTTTTTAAAAGCCCCCATTGGCCCCACCAGCACCAAAAAGGGGGTGGGGGGGGGGGGGGAATGGTGGATCTACTGAAAACTGAGGAAGGGTGGTAAACACCCCTATGCCATATGCATGCCATATTAAGTAATTATAGTTTCCACTATGGTAATATCTTATTCATTTTTTACCCATTCTCTTTCTGGATCACTCCAACCTGTAGATACCTTTTTTCTCTTCCCTCTTTCTCCTCCATTAGACCAAGTGTTTGATTTTGAACAAATAATTTGTAAACATAACTACTTCTACAAGTTATAGTCCAAAAATGCAAGTTTTCTAAACCTTACCAACAATTTGGAATCCTAGAAATTTAGGATCCTAAACTATGGGGGAGACTTCACTGATAGGCTCTCCTTTTATAAGTTGTCTTCTGCATATGTACTTGTAGAGCATGATAGATATATTAAATGGAATTATAGAATCATAGAGTTGGAAGAGAACACAAGAGTAATCTAGTCCAATCTCCTGCTATGCAGGAATACACAATCCTGATAGATGACCATCCAGCCTGTGATTAAAATCCTCCAAAGAAAGAGACTCCACCACTTTCTGAAGCAGTGTGATCAACTGTGAAACAGCTCTTACCGTGCTCTTATCACCAAGAAGTTCTTTCTAATGTTGAAGTGGAATCTCTTTTCCTGAAAACTGAACCCATTGCTCTATGTTCTAGTCTCTGGAGCAGCAGAAAACAAGCTTGCTCCATCTTCAATATAATATCCTTCAAATATATAAACATGACTATATCATGTTACCTCTTAACCTTCTCTTCCTAGGCTAAACATATCCAGCTCCATAAGCCACTCCTCACAGGGCATGGTTTCCAGTCCTTTCACCATTTTGGGCACTCTCCCCATAACTGCTCCACAATGGAGAGCAAGGCTAGCATACTGAGTCCCAGCTGGCGGATCCACTCTTGCTTGTTACTGCCACTCCTCTGCAGGTGTTCTGACACAAACAGGAGATCTCCTGCTGCTAAACAGGGAGAATTCTTGTTCATTTCAAAACCGCTTCAGGAGACACAGTGATAAAATCAAGACTGTATCCCCTATCCACATGGTGAAGGATCTACCAGTCATCCTGATCTCCACTCTGTCTCCTTTGCTTTACCTGAAGTAGTAATATCTGAAGGCTAAAATACTTGTGATGCTTAAAGTGACTTCAAGTTTTGTTAGTCTCTTCCAACTCTGAATGGTAAGAGCCTGGCAAAAGCCTGGCAAGAGCCTTGACCAGGATCAAGACCATTATGCATGGAGAACAGCTGTGGGAAAAGGGAGGGTCTAGGAAAATCTCAGAGTCTGACACAGGGCGCTTTCACAGTGCACAATTGTAGCACTGTGATTCCACTTTAACTACTATGGCTGCATGCTGTGGAATTATGGAGAGGTGCTAGAGCTCTTTCACTGAGAATTCAAAATCTTCCTGTGTAAACTGCAAATCCCAGGATTCCATAGGATGTTGCCATGACAGTTAAAGTGGAATCATAACAACATACTTATCCAGTGTGAAAAGACCTTAGAATCAAAGGTGAATAATTTCTGCCTACGTGCAGCCCTGCCTTCCAAGTGTTCTTATCAGTCTGACGGTGGAACATTTATATTCTTTTTTGCTTTACAAATCATTCACTGCAGTTATGATTGGAGATGGGAATGAGCCAGCAGATTCAACTTTTGATCTGAGTTTAAAACACCTCAGGTGCTCAGATCCCAGTTTTTGTATGATTTATTTTTGTACAAGTGCCATCTTGGGAAACTGGAATCAGTAATTATTTCAATTTCTTCCACAAATCTGCCCCCCACTTCTTTAGTGCTAAAAACAATCTGGGGTTTTCATTTTCAGGATCTTTCAACCAGGGTCCCATGGATTCAGGTATTTCTGAGATGTTACTAGGATTTCCGTAAGAGATTATGATTGGAAAATAAAATATTTTTGAGCTATAATAATTTTTATACAGGGGTTCCCCAAAGCCTGAAAAATATTCTAAAGGTTTCTCCATGGTTAAAAGTTTAAGAATTACTCCTATAGGCTATGGGGTATTTGTTATGGTTATGGTGAACCAATTAGTCTTCATGTACTGCAACAATACAAGTGTAGTCATTTTCTAGCAGAATTGTGTACTCACAAAGTGCAGCTTATTTTCTCCCAAGCTTGTCTTGGTTTGAAACACTTTTTCAAAATTTTCCTCCAGATCATATTTTGCCAGCTGGTCTGGGAATCTACCTATAGAAAACATTTAGACATATGGTTTGCATGCTGATTTTTATCAGAACAAAATATCTTTGGACAGACCTCTGCATTTTTTAAAACAAATCACCATACATGATGTCAGAATGTTTATTGTTTCTTTCCTGGGAACATATTCTTGGCATCTGGGTTTGATCTTCTTAGGTGTGTCTAATTGTTCTAAAGCCGCAGCTGCACCATTTTCATTTCCTAGGGTATGAAGCCATAGGTGTTGTTGTTTTTTTAAAAATTTAGTGCAATGCAACTTTCCTTTTCTTTCTCACCTTTGAATTTTCTCTGGGGCTCAAAGCATTTTTCTGATTTAATTATGAGTTCTGCCGGAGAACATTAACCAGAATTTCCTTCAAACCTCAACTGAAACATTGAGTTCTTCATTACTTTATTATTTGAAATCCGGAATGTTGTACTGTTAAGTTAGCTAGTTAGATTCACATCCATGCTATCGGCTCAAGAGGGAATACATGTCTCTCTTCCCCCCTATACACTTACAATGGCAACAGCAATCATGAAGGCTAGGTCAGGCAGAGAGGGAGAGACTCATCTTGGGAGTTCATGACTCAGTGAGTTATCTGGATTTCTGAAATTCCATTCCAGTCTTCTAGCCATTATAGAAAACTGAGATTTCTTAATCAAGCACCTTCCAGATGAACTGACAACTCCCATAATAGTAATGCTGTATAGTTATGAAGGATATTGTATTCCATCATATCAGGAGGGCACCAGGTTATGAACAGCAGCTTTACAAACTTGAAATTTCACCCATTGTGAGTACAGTTGTGCCTCCATATTCGCTAGGGTTAGGGGAACAAGACCCCCATGAATATGGAAAAACCACAAATAACAAAAACACTTTTTTTTTTTTACCTGAGAGGGCACCTCTCTAGGAATCTCTAGGTCCTGCAGTGCAACTGAGTGGTCAATGTCCAACATACACTGACCATAGAATGGCACTGGAGTAGCTACAAATGGTCTTTCAGTGCAACTTTTAGTTAAAGTTGACCACAGAGTTGCACTGGAGGACCTAGACAGTCCTAGAGAGAACATATTAATGAAATCCATGAATAATCAAATCCACAAATATCAAAGCTGCAAATATGGAGGGATGACAGTATTACTGTATTATTATTATTGTTGTTGTTAGATTTATTTATTTATATGCTTCCTTTCCCCCAGCAAAGTGGCCAAGGCAGCTATGAACACAGAATCATACAATCATAGATTTGGACAGGGCACCATAATCCATTGCATCCAACCTCTTGTTCCGTGCAGGAAAACCATCTGAGGCATCCCATTAAGTAGATATCCAGAGAAAGAGACTGCTCTACCTCTCTAGGTAATTGGTTCCACTGACAAACTGTTCTTACCACCAAGTTCTAATGTTCAATTAAATGTTCTAATGCTCATTCAAAATCTAACCTCCTGTTATTTACAACAATTAGATCTGGTCCTACTTTCTGGGCCACAGAAAATACCTGCACTCTCCTTTCTGTGATAGCCTTTACATATTTAGACTGCAATCCTGTCATCTCTCAGTCTTCTCTTTAGCAGGCTGCACATACTCAACTTCTCCTCATATTTTGTTCTTCATATTTCTTATTGCCCTTGTTGTCCTGTGCCAACTTTTCTAATTGTTCTGAATGAGATGCCCAAAAATGAACATAAGGCCTGGTTACAACAGAGTATAGTGGGATGATTACTTCCCTTGGCTTGGTAACTATGGTTCTATTAATACAGACTAAAATATTGTTTCTCAGCATGGCACTACCTTTCTGTGAAGTTGACTTGATGCCAGTTAACGAAAACAACAAAAATAGTATTTGCCTTCTTTGCTGCAGCATCACAATGCTGGGATCACCAGTAATCCCAAGGTCCTTTTCATATGTACTATTATGCCAAATATCACTCATCTTACAACCATGCATTTTGGTTTTGTGGCCTAAATATAGAATTTTGCATTTGCCTATTAGTTTCAGCCCAATTTTGTAGTTTATCAAGGACTTTTGTATTCGTTCCTCTTTTCCAATGTGTGAGCTACCCTGTCCAGTTTTGTATCATCTTTTATCTTGAAAAGGATTACCTCTATGCGATCATCTATGTGACTGATAAAACTGTCAAAGAGTGACAGCTCCAGGACAGGACAGTGTAACACTCCATTTGAGACTTCCCTCTAATTTGAAGTTCAACCATTAATGTACATGCTTTTCCAACCAGTTACGAATCCTTTTGACATTGGAGATTATTGCATTATCTTTGCTCCTGGCATAGATGTGGGAAGATGGATCTTATTGCATGCACCCATTGCCGGGCAGCTGGCAGCCTGTTTGCAACCCAGGCTTCTGCCATAGCTTTTCAAGAATGGGAAAATCCTGCTCATGAAATGATGTGAGAGATGCCTGGAGAAGCCCAGGTTGCAAACAAACTGCTTGCTGTCCAGCAACAGGTGAATGCGACATGTCTTTTTAAAGTTACATCCTGCATCTATGCGAGGAGCAAAGGTAATGTGATAATCTCCTATGTTTCCTTGTATTACATATGAGGGCTTATGGCGCTGAGTATGTTTGGTCTGGAGAGGTTTATAAATAGAGCCTGGATCAGTGGCATCCCCAGGCTTGGTGTCATTTGGTGCAAGGGGAGCTGCTGGAGGGGGGAAGTGGTGGCATCCCCCGTCTCCCCCACTAGCTCAACTGTCCACCCACTCACCCAGGACTGTCAGGGGGTGGCCAGGCAAGCAAGGCAGCAGGAGGGGATGGAAGGGGCATGCTCACCCCTTCTTCTTCGCCATTGCTGAGTTTCCTCCTGAGGAGGGAGCTTGGTAGGGGCAAAGCCAAATATGAGTTTACCTGTCCTCCTCCCACGTCTTCTGTGTGTGCCCCCATCCCCACCCACTGCCGGGCCAGGCCTAGTGGCAGTGTACCCTGACCTCTCTCCCTCCTCTCCCATTGCCTCACTTGGTTGCCCAACTGCTGCTCGCCCTCCTCTTCTGCTGATTTGGCTTCCTCCTCATGAAGAGAGCCAGGGCAGTGAAGAAGAAGAGGCTGTCACAGCAACAGCACACCCTGCAGTGGGAGGATGCACACCCTGCAGCTTCTTCTGAAGTGTCTCCTCTTCGGAGGTGTCACCTGGTGTGGACAGCAGCCCTGCACCCCCCAGTGACATCACTGGGCTGGATTGCCACCTATTGGAGATGCTTTGATTGTGTATTCCTGTGTGGCAGAGAGCTGCACTGGATGGGCCTTGTGGTCTCTTCCAGCTCTACGATTTTATGATTCTATCATAAAATCAGGTTGCTAACCAAAATATCACAGATTAAAACAGAATACAGCCAAAGAAAAAATCTATCTGTAGAAACCGGAGGTGAATATGTAATGGATGCAAATATGCAAGACCTTCCTTTCTTGTTTTTAACTTGACAGTTCTTGCTGAATGAGCAACCTGTTTTGCCCCAACAAGTTGGTTTCTCTGAAAGACAGACTGGAAGGAAGCCTCATTCAGCAAGGTGGTCCTTTTGCATTGCAATCTGTTCTACAATCCAGATGCCCACAGAGGACATAGCTGTGGTAAAACATGGCCATTTAAAAAGCACTTTCATTCTCCTTTGCTGTTAGGGCAACAGTAAGAGTGATGGGAAATCAGCCAGTTGTATATAAATGGAGCCCCAGGCACTCAAGTGAAAATGCGTTGCTCTGAACTGAGCTATTATGGTTTGCATCAAGATAAAAGATGAAAGATTACCTCAGCTTGTCACTCATTAAAATCAGACAGGATGATGACCTCACTGCTCTGCTTCTACTTCTGCCAGCTCACACTTGCCCTTGATCCAGAGTTCCTGACTGATTAGCCTTTTGAGGATCAATCCGGCAGCACCAAAAAAAAAAAACAACCCCCATTCCTGGAACATGAATCTTCTGAAGTACAGCAATAACAACAGTTGAAAAGAAAGGATGAGAGGGTGGGGAGAAAGCAAGCTGAATCGCTGCTGTAATTCAATCAGTATGAAGTCAGGTCCTGAACATCTGAAGCACATCTAGTGCAGATTGATCACACCTGAAAGAAATGGGCTTGCACTAGGAGATGTGTGCTCACTTTCAGGAGCCCCTCTGATATAATAGCCTGTAGATGGGCTTCAACCTGTTATTTGTTTATACAGTCAAGTGTGGATCAGAGATAAATGTGAGATATGTTATGGATACTATTTTACAACTGCTGGTCAAACCCACTATAGTTGGCCATCTGTGTGCATGAATTCTGCATCCACGGATTCAACCATCCATGGCTTGAAAATATTAAAAATGCAAAAAGCAAACCTTGATTTTTTTTTTTTGCCATTTTATTTAAGAAATACCATTATACTACACCACTGTATAATGGAACTTGAGCATCCATGGATTTTGGTATCCATGAGAGGTTCTGGAACCAAACCCTAGTGGATACCAAGGAATTACTGTATTTATATTGCCATGTTGTACAGCCTCTATAATCTCAGGAGAGACATTCCCAGATTTACAGTGGATAATGAACATTTCAGATAACAGTGAACCCTATATTTCCAGGGGAAGTTGACCATAGAGTCATCCTGGAGGACCTCCAGATGTCTAGAGAGACCATATTTTTCAGACATGCTTAGCAAAGCCATGGGTACCACTCCTACAGATATGGGGGTCATACTATATATGACTAGGTATGCATGGCAGGGGGTTGGACAAAATGGCCCTTGTGGTCTCTTCCAATTCCATGTTTCCTTTGACTTCAGCCACCACTGGCTTGCAGCCCCTTGAAATTTATTCTGAAGCCAATACTCAATATTCTAACATTTTAATGTTTCTTTGAACTTAAAGGGTGTAAAAGGTGGCATTTGTGTGGCCTTCCAAACATTATTCGACTAGTTTCTAGCATTCCTGCCCACTAATTCTGGTGGCCAAACCTGCTGAGAGCTGCAGTACAACAGCATGTGTAGAATTGCAGTCCCTACCCTGATAGATGTGTTATGTAGAAAGTTGTTTGGGGGAAAGTGCTTTCCTTTGTGCATCGTTGGGTCAGTAACTGGAATTCCCTGGTGTAATATGGAGGACATTGTCCATGCTGCACACTCTATAATCTAACTATAACCTTCTCATTTTGACTGTATATGGCTATTGGTGTGCTGTAACTGGATGTAGAGTAACACCAACTCTTATTATCCATTATTTTGGCATTGTTGGGGAGGAAAGAGCTGCATATGTGTGGACAGAGAAGATTATCACATTAGTTTCACTGCTGGGATAGACTCAGGATGTAGCTTTCTTAAAGTGAATCTTATCATATTCACCAGGCAGTATGCAGCCTGTATGCAACCCAGACTTCTCTATCAACTTTTCAAGAATGGGATTTTCCCATTCTTGAAAAGATACAGGACAAGCCTGGAGAAGCCTGGGTTGCATACAGGCTGCATACTGCCCGGTGATGGGTGTTTGTGATAAGATCTGCCTTAAGAAAGTTATATCCCGTGTCTATCCTGGCAGTGAAACTAATGCAATAACCTCCAGAGTAAAGTCAAAGGCTTTCATGGCCGGCATCCATAGTTTTTTGTGGGTTTTTCGGGCCATTTTCTCTTCCCATTGGGCTCTATGAATGAAATTGTGTTCATATTTGCTGTGAAATTGGGATAAACAATTTTTAAAGTCACAATCTAGATATTAAAGAGAAAAGACTTGACTGAAATCTGCTCCTGTCTTGCCCTACCCATCACTTGGCCTTATACTGCACTTGCAGAGCAGATACACCAAGTGGAGTTATCTTCCTGTAACCAAAGAGTTGCACCAGCACAGACCAGATTCTGCTGGTATCACTGAAGATGTATCCGAGTATGGTAAATGCATTTTGTGTCAGAAAAACCCACAACTGCCTTTCTCCATCCTTTTGAAGTAAAAAATAACAGCAAAGGGGCTTGACAGACCTCCCCAAAAGGGCAGGTTGGAGACACCCATTTTTGCTCCCAAGGGACGTTGCAGCAGCCAAACCGCACGGTGTCCCTCTGCACCAAAAAGAACCCGGAAAAACCAGGTTTTTTTACGTGTGCATAGCTGATGCACTGTCGCACGTCAATGATGCGATATCGGTGCCATGATGTGCGGATGCTGCACTGCGCTTGCATCATCATGGCAGCCCCCGTGGGGACTGGAGACTGCCATGATAGCAGCCTCCATACAGACTAGGGTTTGGGGGTGTGCAGTTGCTGCACACTGCCAAACCCTAGTATTGGTGCCAGGCCGGTGCTTCCCGCTCATTTGTAGTGGGCCAAAGTCATCAGTCACCCTGGTGGCTGTACGGTGGTGGCTGATGAGCCTAAAAGTTTCAAAGATCTGCAAACCTCCCCTAAGGAAGAACAGGAGAAGTGGTTTTCTGCCATGGATCAGGAGTTCTTGTCATTGCTAGAAAAGGAGGTTTTTGATGTTGTGGATAGGCCTGAAAACCAAAAGGTTGTTATTATTGTTATTATTACTAACCTTTATTTATATAGCGCTGTAAATTTACACAGTGCTGTACATACAATCTTTTTAATTAGATCAGGGGTAGGCAACCTTTTTGAGCCGGGGGCCGGGTTGTTGTCCCTCAGACAACTGGGGGGGCCGAAGCCGGGGGGGTGGAGCTTCCACCCTCCGGGGGCAGGGCCGCGTGCCAGGGGGGGAGCTTCTCCCCTCTGGGGTGGAGCCGCATGTCAGGAGGTGGAGCTTCCACCCTTTGGGGGCCAGGCCTCCTCCTCTTTGCCGGCCCCTGATGGGTCCCCAGGCCCCGTCAGAGGCTGGCAAAAAAGCCAGCGGGGGCCGCCTGTGCTGGAGGCCTCCTCTGGCAAAAAAGCCGGCGGGGGCCGCCAGCGCTGGAGACCTCCTCCTCTTTGCCGGCGCCTGATGGGGCCCCAGGCCCCGTCAGAGGCCAGCAAAAAAGTCCTTGAGGCCCGCTGCCGCCACCAGAGCCCAGTTGGAGGGCCCCAGCAACGGCAACGGGCCTCCAAGAGGCCTGCTGCCACCGCTGGAGCCCAGTTGGAGGGCCCCAGAGACGGCATCAGGCCTCCCAGAGGCCTGCTGCCACCACTGGAGCCCCGTTGGAGGGCCCCGGCCACTGCAACGGGCCTCCCAGAGGCCCGCTGCCACCATCAGAGCCCTGTAGCAGGGCCCCAGCAACCTCAACGGGCCGGCGGCAAAGTCTCGTGCGACCTTTCCTATGGTCGCACGAGACTTTGCCTTTAGGCCACCGCCATTTTGTTTCTCAAAATGGCGGTGAAGTCTTGCACGACCACGGGAAAGGTCGCGTGAGACTTCACCGCCATTTTGAGAAACAAAATGGCGGTGCCCGGAGCGGCGAAAAGCCGCAATCGGCGGCGGCGGGGGTAGGAGTGCACAGGGGCCGGCTGAAAGGCCTCCGCAAGCCGCATCCGGCCCGCGGGCTGGAGGTTGCCGACCCCTGAATTAGATGGTTCCCTGCCCTCAGGCTTACAATCTAAAAATACACAACACAAAAGGAGAAGGGAATAGTGGTGGGGAAGGGGATCAAGTCCAGCAGTTCTTCTCTACTTCTGAGGCCTGGACCAAGGGAGATGGGCTGGAGGGAGGGCTCTGCTTCTTAATGGATAGTTAAAACAAGGCATCCTTGGGCAGAGAGGGACTCACCCCTGGGAACGCTTCTCTAAACAATATAGTCTTCAATTCAATTTTGATAGTGGTTAGAGAAGTGATGCAGTGCACACGTGGGGGAAGAAGGTTCCAGGAGTGAGGGGCAGCAAGTGAGAAGGGATGAATCCAGGAGGGGGCAGTGGCAATCCTAGGCTGGGACAGGAGATCTTGACTACCAGAAAGGAGGGTACAAGTGGGAATGTAAGGAGAAAGAAGTTCAGATAAATAAGGAGGGGTAGGTCCATGGAGGGCTTTGAAAGTCAACGACAAAAGCTTGTACTGGATGCGGAAGGGGAAGGGGAGCCAATGAAGGGAGGATAAAAGAGGAGAAACATGGTCAAAGCAGCGAGCGGATGTAATAATAAGTGCAGCTGAATGCTGGACAGAGATTAAAGGATGGAGGTGAGAGAGAGGAAGCCCTGTCAGAAGAAGGTTACAATACTCTAGTCACAATATCACTAGGGCATGGACCAGAGTCTTGGCTGTAGAGGCTGAGAGGAATGGACAGATCTTGACAATGTTGTGGAGAAAGAGTCTACAAGCCTTGGTTGTGGCCTGGATCTGAGGAATAAATGACAGAGAAGAATCAAAAATGAAACCCAGACTGCGGGCTTGACGAACCGGTTGAATAGAAGTGTCATCGACAGAAACAGAAAAGGAATATTGAAGGGTGGGTTTAGGTGGAAAGACAAGAAGCTCTGTCTTAGACATGTTGAGCTTCAAGCGCCGAAGGTGCATCCACTGAAAGATAGCAGTCAGACAAGAAGAAACTTGCTGTTCAAGCCCCAGCGAAAGGTCAGGGGTGGAGAGATACAGCTGAGTGTCATTGGTATACAGATGATAGGAGAAACTAAAAGAACTGATGAGTTTACCTAGGGACAATGTGTATAGAGAGAACAAAAGGGGACCCAAGACAGAGCCATGGGGAACTCCAACAGGACGAAGTCTGACCATCTGTGACCACTGCAAAAGATCTGTCTGACAAGTAAGATTTAAACCAGTTGAGAGTAGAGTTGGAGAACCCAAGGTCAGAAAGTAAATCAACCAGGAGACAGTGATCCACAGTGTCGAAGGCCGCAGACAAATCAAGAAGAATGAGTATAGAGGCCATTCACTTTGGCCCGCAAAAGATTGTTTAAGATCTTGGTGAGGGCTGTCTCTGTAGAGTGCTGTGGGTGGAAACCAGACTGGAAAGGGTCCAGAAACTCAATACAGTGAGAATAAACAACCCGTTCCAGGACCTTTGAAAGAAAAGGAAGAAGAGAAATCGGACGATAGCAAGACAAAGAAGAGGGGTCAAGAGAGGGTTTCTTCAGTATTGGGGAAACGAGAGCATGTTTGAAGTCCAAAGGGAAGGAACCCGCAGAGAGAGAGAGAGAGAGATTAAAGATATACAGGAGCGAGGGCAGAAGAGAAGGGGCTATAGAGATTAGGAGACGGAAGGGAATTGATGAGAAGTCAGGGGAAGAGGAAGGTTTTAGCAGTGTATTGAAGCAGGAGAACAAACCCTCGTTAGCGCAGATCAACAATTTATAATAGTTCTGTTTTGCCATAGACAGATAAAAGGATGGATTTATAATGAATGAAATCAGCCGACTCCCTGGACTTTTTCCAAAGACGTTCGGCTGCTCGAGAGCAGAACCAGAGGAACCTGATAGTGGGAGTGAGGCCCTAGTCATGGAGGAAGACACACATAAAGATACAGGGGCAAAGCTATCAAGAGTTGAAGAAAGAGTGGAATTAAGTACAGTAAAGACATTGCTGAATCAGCAGACTCCCCAAGATCTAGAGAAGAGAGAGATGAATTCAAAGTCTGACTGAGATGGTCAGAATTAACAGACTGAAGATCATGAAAATGGCACTGGACAGTATGACGAGGAGGTGGGATATAAGTAAGAGTAAAAGAAATTAAATGATGGTCAGACAATGGAAAATCAGATGCTAGGTAGTTGGAAATGACACACTTAGCAGCAAGAACTAGGTCGAGACAGTGACCAAAAGAATGGGTTGAGGAGCTAGAATGAGGTTGAAGGCCAAAAGAAGCAAATAGGGAGCTAAGGTGAAATGAAGAAGGAATGCTGGGATGGTCAAGGTGAATATTAAAGTCACCTAGGATCAAAGAAGGGACTGCATCTGATAGAAAAAAAGTCAGCCAAGATTCAAAGTCAGAGAGGAACTGGGTAGCAGAACCAGGAGGGTAATAAATGACAGCAACTCGGAGCTGTAAAGGAAAAAAGAGCTGAATAGAGTGAGACTCAAATGAAGAGAAACAATAGCTGGGGGGAGACAAAGAATGTGAAACTGGCAGGAATTGGACAATAAGATACCAACCCCTTCTTCTCGACCCACAGTGCATCTTGTGTGGATGAAAGAGTGACTGTCAAAAGAAAGGGCAGCAGAGGTAGCGGTATCATGGGCCAGGAGCCAGATTTCAGTAAGAGTAAGAAGGTTAAATGATCTAGAGAGAAAAAGATTGTGGATTGTAGTCACTTTCGGAGCAACAGAGCGACAGTTCCAGAGTGAACAAAGGAATGGAATGGGAACGGATATTACTGCATTGAGGAAAGTGGAACGTGATGGGAATGTGATGAGAACGCATTTTGCCGCACAGCGCATCCCTTTTTCTTGAGAACGTTCTCAGAACATTTTGTTGTAGCGCATGCGTATTTCGTTTGGAGGACTATAAGGAACTGGGAAGATTCGGTTTCTGCCCCTCCAAATGCCTCTGGAAGCAAGTGCCCACTACAAATACCTCAATCTGGGTATTTAGCCCCAGCAGCCATTGCAGCTCTTTAAATCGGTTTGAAAGGAAGAGTACTCTGATGCCACTCCAGTTCCCCTTTTTTGCAGCTTGTCACCCTTTGCCTCCTGTGTGTGCGCATGTATTGTGTGCCTTCAGGTTGTGAGCTTCCTTCCCAGCTTTAACTCTTTGTCTGGCTCTTTGCTATGGAATTATGGGAGTTGTTTGCTTGCTTTTGTGTGGTGCTCCAAACATAGGAGCTTTTGTGGGTTCCCTCCTGGAGGGAAGGAGGAAAGGGTCCTGGGCATCCCTGGCTCCTGCAGGCTGACAGTACAGCAGCCCCGCTGGACACGATACCAGAGGCCCCTGCAGAAGCAGCCAAACCCTCTCCCTCTTGTTCTCTGCCCTGGTCCCCTCCTTCCCTTCCTTCCCTCTTTTCCCTCTGTTTTGCCCTTCCCCTTCACTCTCTTTTTTGCTGCTTATCCTTCCTTCTCTCTCCCTCTTTCCATTTTCTCCTTCCCTCTCTCTTTCTCTGTCTTTCCCGCCTTTCCTCTTCTCTCCCTTGTCCCACCTTCCCTCCCTTTTTCCTTCCCTCCCTCCCTACTTCTTCCCCCCCCCACACCCCTTT
This sequence comes from Sceloporus undulatus, assembly GCF_019175285.1. Classification (NCBI taxonomy): domain Eukaryota; kingdom Metazoa; phylum Chordata; class Lepidosauria; order Squamata; family Phrynosomatidae; genus Sceloporus; species Sceloporus undulatus. The sequence continues at coordinate 289,399,237 of NC_056523.1, read as the reverse complement.
CCTCACTGCAGTTGCTCAACTGCCTGCCTCCCTGCCTGTCATTCTTTTAGCCAATCAGGAGACGGAGGAATGAAAGAATGGATTTGAGAACGGAAGAATACTGCACAGACCTCTTTTGGAACGTTCTAAGAACGTTACAGCTCGCTGGGCACACATCTAATCCATTCCCTCCCTGGAACACATGTGGAACACATTGGGAATGTTCTGGGAACCGGATGGGAACACATACGTGCGGTATACTTAAATGCATTCCGTTCCCATCGGGTTCCCAGAACGTTCTCAGAACACAGTGCGGTATTCTCCAAAGTGCATGTTGTTGGAATCAGTGTATTCCTGAGGAACTGGTGAGACTTGGGTACAAATGCAGCATTGCTAATGCATGTGTGTACACCAAGGGGGAAATAATTTTGGTGATTTACGTTGATGACCTTTGTGTAGCAGCGAAGTCAGAACAAGAGGTACAGTCTGTACAAAAGGATTTGTCCAAGAGTTTTGTTCTTAAGGACTTAGGAAATCTCAAGACTTACCTCGGGATCGAGGTACAGTGGACTGAGGATGACAGATGTTTGCTAAACCAGCATAAAAAGACAGAAAGGCTAATTGAGAAGTGTGGTCTGCAGAGTGCCAAACTGGTTAGAAGTACAGTGACTCCTGGTTATACCAGCTGTGAGTCAACAAAAGATTTTGAAAATCCAGAACTGTACAGAAGTGTTTTAGGTAGCTTGTTGTTCATTGCGAACAACACAAGGCCAGACATTTCTTTTGTTATAGGGGTTCTTAGCAGAAAGGTAAGTGATCCCAAGATTGAAGATAGGGCAGCAGTGAAACATGTTCTTAGGTATCTGAAGGAAACCAAAAATAGAAAGCTTGTGATTCAAGGAAGCAGGATCAGCTTGATTGTTTTGTGGACAGTTCTTTTGCTTCTGAACTGCATGACAGAAAGTCAGTGTCGAATTTGCTCGTGGGATTTGCAGATAGCCTGATAGCATGGCGTAGTAGGAAGCAGAACTGTGTAGCACTGAATACTACTGAGGCAGAATTTGCAGCACTGTCTGAGATGGCAGGAGAAGTCCAGTGGGTATGTCAGTTGCTAGAGGACTTAGGTGAGAAATGCACAGGACCAACTGTAGTGCATGAAGACTCGCAATCCTGCATTGCAATGTCTGAAGCCAAGAATCTGAAGTGTTGCACGAAATACATTGGTGTTAGATACCAGAATGTCAGGGAGATGGTCCAGAACAAGATCTTAAATCTTGAGTACATAGATACCAAGGACAACATAGCTGATGTATTAACAAAAGCATTGCCAGTGGAAAGGCATGAACAGCTATCACGTCTTGTTGGCATGGCATCTTAAATGCACAGATTTGGCTGTTCAGCTAAAGTGAAAAACATCGGCAGGATGTTTTAAAAAAAGAATGTATTTGGCACAATGACACAAAGATAGAGCAAATACATTTCAAACAAACAAACATAAGGACACACACATCTGTACATTTTGGAGGGGAATGTTAGAGAATAAAGCCTGGTGTAAAATGTCCAGATGTGAAGAAGTGACAAAGGTAACTATCGGTCACTTTGCAGTCCTTGCAGTCTGATAACCAGGGAATTGGTTACAGCTGGGTCAGGACATATGATGTATCTGCAAAGTCATTATGTGCTGGAAAGCACTGGGAAGTGTTGAAAAACTGTTGAAAATATACATGGTCATCCTGCTTGGGGAACAAGAATTAAGGTGACACAGAAGGAAGAGGCTGAGCTTGGTGGCCACATGGCATATTTCTTTATAAACCCCAAGCAGCATTGTACAGTGTGGGGTTTTGGTTGATCAGTCGATGGTGGTTGTATGGTTGTGAGGCAGTGGTTAAATGCCTGTACTGCAGTACTCACTCACAAACCAGTTTGCGAGTCCAATACCAGAGAAAGGGCTCAAGCTCGACTCAGGCTTGCATCCTTCTGAGGTCGCTAAAATGAGTACCCAGATTGTTGGGGGCAGTTAGCTTACAATTTGTAAACCGCTTAGGGAGTACTTAAGTGCATTGATAAGCGATATAGACGTGTACTTGCTATTGTTATTGCTATTTTCTCTGTGTTTGTGACACCAGTTTTGCTGTCTGACTTGGCTGCCCCACTCTGCCTAATGGTAGAATTAGCCATTAATTGGAAACAACTTGAAGACACACAACAGCAGCAAAAAATAGGGTTGACTAAGGTTGCCAGAATACATCTGGGACAGGACAGGGCTCCTGTAACTTTAATTCTTAATAGATTTTCAGATGGGACAAGTTGTTGTAAAGCTTCATCAAGCAGGACTAAGATACCCATCCGCCCTCATCAAAGCTCCTTTTAGTTTGCAAAACCTCAGATCTAAGCCACAGAATATACATGTGATTCTTTTTATTTATTTATTTTTATTTTTTTTTTGCTTTCCTGTTCCTGTCAACTCATTGCAATATTGCACCTAATATTCTCTGCACACCTGAAAGCATCAGATAGCATCTTTAAAAATTCCTAAGAGCAGGGAGCAATCTGACTGCTATTTCATTATGAGCTTTTCTACGTATTTTTGAAGACATTATCAGATGTCTTCACTATCACTATTAGATGCTTTCAGATGTATGATGAATATGAAATATCATTTTGAATTGCTGGATTTCAAAAAAGGCATCACAATCCTTCAGCTAACATTCTTCTCTTTAACTTCCATGAAATATAGAAAATGATTTAGTATTTTCCCAGGAGAAATCACACACACACACACACACACATATCTCAAACTGGCATTGATTCAGTTTTTCACACCTATTTTGAAAAACATTCACCTGCAACACTAAAGGCTCTTCTAATGGTTGCAATTCTGTACACATTTACCTGGAATTAAGATTTATTGAACACAGTGAAATGTATTTCCAAGGGAACATGCATAAGATTGTCATAGTAAATCCTCCAAATACTAGATATAAATAGAATTTGTTAGAAAGTTGGATTAGCTATAGCTAAGTCTCATACGTAGAAGTATGGTATGTAATATGACTGTTCCTGGAATAAGCAGTAATCTTTTAAAATGTTTATATTTTGCTACAGTAAGCTTCCTTATTAAGAAAATCTTCATAATAACACATCACCAAAAAAATCTAGGTTTAACAATACATGCAATCAAGTTATTAGAAAAGAAACTTATTGATATTGTTAAGGGTCAGGTGATCTAACAAACCCCCTCTGAACAAATCTTGCCAAAAAACAAAAACAAAACCCTTGCTAGGTTTGCCTTAGGGTTGCCGTATGTTGGAAACAACTTGAAGACACACAACAACAGCAAAAATGAAACAGGAGTGATGTCCTGTTCCTTTAAAAAATTTTCAAGCTCATCTGGTGTTGGCTTTGTTATCTTTTTAGCACAAGATACATTTATTTTTTCTTAGGCACTGCCATATATTCCTATGTGACACACAGGATGGTTTTAGGATATCTTTGGATGGACACTTTAAATACATCTGTATGGTTTCAATGAATATCTTTTCTGTGCATTGTATTTTGAAAATGTTTTATTTATTTATAAGTTGCTTCAGGACTCCTTAGTTGTATGATGTGATAAATGAATTTTACAACAATGCAAACAAAAATCTTTGCAGTTTCACATTCTGCTTCCTATGTGACCCTCAGTTCAGCAAAATGAAATTTGGATTATGTATGGTCGGTTACTTTAAAGTTACATATGTAACACAGTAATTGTGATATTTTGATTAACTGGCAGCAGAGTTCATCAAACAGCGAGAACCAACTTTTTAAGATGACAAATCTCATTATCCACAGCTAAAATGTTGTCTTAAAAAATCTAACATTTCTAAACTCTGATTCAGAGCTAGCATTGCGTAGCGGCTTGTGTGTTGGACTAAGACCTTGGAGACCAGGGTCAGAATCCCCACTCAGCCTTGGAAACCCACTGGGTGACCTTGGGAAAGTCATACTCTCTTAGCTTCACAGGAAGGCAATGACAAACCCCCCTCTGATCAAATCTTGCCTAGAAAATCCCATGTTAGATTGCCAAAAGTTAGAAATTACTTGACGGTGCACAATGACAACGACAATAACAACAACAACAACAAAGCTCTGATTATTCTCATTTCTAGGAGTAGGGCATATGTTATTTCTCTGAATACACAGCAAGGCTAACGAAATCTGTTTTAAATACTGTATTACACCACGCATGAATACCACATTCTGGAAAGTAAATTAACATAGCTTCTATGTTCTGAAAATGGGGGCTGTTTGAAAAAGAGCTTTATAGGACCATAGTATCAGAGACTAGTTAGTATTACTTACCTTTACTTGTGGGTAGCAATCGATATTGAGCAGTCACGTGGTCCCAGTCTCCTCCTTTCCCCCTCCTCCTTGCTATTCCACTTCCCCCAAGGGCCATCCAGTCCAACCCCCTGCCATGCAGGAATGCACAATCAAAGCACCCCCCACAGATGGCTATCCAGCTTCTGTTCTGTCAAAGAAGGAGACTCCACCACTCTCCAAGGCAGCATGTTTCATTGTCAAGCAACTCTTACCATCAGGGTGTTCTTCCTAATGTTGAGGCGGAATCTCTTTTTCTGCATCACGAATCCATTACTCCATGTCCTAGTCTCTGGAACAGCAGAAAGCAAGTTTGCTCCATTCTCAATATGACATCCCTTCAAATATTTAAACATCACTATCATGTCACCCCTTCTCTTCTCCAGGCTAAACATACCCAGCTCCCTAAGCCATTTCTCATAGGGCATGGATTCCAAAATTAATTGCTGTAAATTAATTTTAAAAAGACACTAACTCATCTGGTAAAAAGCACACTATCATTAACATTATTAATACCTCCTTGGATACTCACTTTTACTTCATTCATTTTTAATAAACCCCCATTATTTCTCCATCCATTTGCTTGATTATAAGAGGTACTGTTAAGTTAATCAAACTGCAGTTCTTAATCAACTGACATCTCAGTCCTTGTCCTTCCTGACAGCCAATATATTTGAAGATGGTTTACATGTAATAACCCATCCACAGGGGCTAGTTCATATGTGTCTGTCATTTGAATCCCACCTCAAATATTGAAAGGTGTGAGGAGATGAAGGAAGGCAAAGCAGAATCACCCATGGAATGGAATATGCTGAGCTATTTCTCTTCTCCTTTTCCAGTTCACCTGTCTATTGTCTTATAACAATAATGACTCACAATATAACCAGTTTTACAAATCATTGCAACTACAAGACCATTTCTAGGGAGCAGGAAGGAAGGAATATAAGACTGTTTAGATGCCACTGTAAGACTTGTACAGTTCAAGTAAAACTCTATATACTACTATATTTTTGTTTAATGTTCTTACCACTAATAGGTGATAAGGAGAGGCATTTCAAAATTTTAGATTAGGAAAAATCCATACAAAAGCTGGGACACCACTGATTAGTGGAGACCAGGAGAGCCAGTGTGGTATAGTAGTTTGAGGACTGAAACATGACTCTTCTGAAGACCAGAGCTCAATCCTCTACTCAGGCATAGAAATCCACTGGGTGATCTAGGGATGTCGCACAATTTCAGCCCCAGAAAACCCCATTCTAGGGTCACCATAAGTCAGAAATTACTTGAAGGCACACAACAACAGGGATGTTGTAGCCCTTTGGGGACTCCTGAAGAGCTGGACTAGAACTCCAAGTCAGAGTTGGTTCTGGGATCTGAGGTCCCACCCCTAGTTCACAACATTAAAAATAACTAAGACTATAGTTTTTATCTATTTTGCAGAGAAGGTTAACTCCTTTTTGGATTTTTATGAGAGTCGGGGCAAAATGCAAAGAAGCCTGAGAGAAGGCACTTTTTGGGGGGAGGGGGACTGACATATCCTATTGATGAGTAATGAAGATAACAATGTTAAAACCAACAAAACATATGGGTCCATCATATACAGTAGGGGTGAGTGAAGCTGATGGGTTTACCCAGAATTGGGTCAACTGTCCTGAAACTGGTACCCCTGGATGAGTTAGGAGTTGCAGTTCCTATAAGCCCCTGTCAACTATCCATACATATCTGGAACATTTTGGATTGAGCTAGTATTTTCTACAGTTGCCTTGCAACAAAGAGACTGTGCCACTGCCAAGAAACTGTGCAGCAAAGTGAATATATTTGGTGGGCTGTTGCCAGGATTGAAATGCAGCCAATATGTTTCAGTTAGCAGCAAGCAATGTGGGAAATAGGTATGTTCCAGTTCAGTTCTGATCTGGTGGTCAACAAATACTTCCATCTCAGCCTTAGTTATCTATGTGTACAATGAAAATAACAATGAAGTCTCACAGAGTAATGGCAATGCAAATCAAAATGTCATTTTATAAAATTATAACAAAATTAAACAACATCTTAAAGTATGTCGAGGAAAATGATATTAGTAAATCTGGCACTAGCTTGGTAACTAAGAAGCTTGACACCAGAGCTTTTCAAGTCCCAAGATCCACTTTCAGCTGCCAAGACGGTATGTAACACTGGGAACATTTAGTCCATATCTGGATGTTTCCCATTTGGGGGCCTCTGATAACACATTTCAATTCAATGAAAGGGCAAGATGAATGGGAGGAAAGGCCAAATGTAAGAAATCTTTGGTATTCAGACCCCCATGTAGCAGATAAGGTGTCGTTCCAAATTCACTTAAAACTTTATCAGTCAGATTCAAGGTTCTGGTGTCAGCCAAGCCACGGTAATCAACAGAAAGTATTTGTTCACATTCCTAAAGTGTACAGTATTAAGTGCTGAATCAGTTCATTTCCCCCCACCTTAGTTCATGTGCTAATAAGGAAGGGGGATTTTATCTTATTCCCAGGAGCTAAGCTGTCCCCACACTTACAGACTCTTTCAGAATAGCATTCCTGGAAAAAAAAATTCACAACAGGAATCAAACTACAGTACACAGTCTGTGCAGAAACCTGAAATATGTGTTCTTAGTAGCATGACCTCTCACAGTTGTGGACTACCATAAGAAACAATGGCCCAGTGATGAGTTCCAGCACTGTGAGAGTTCTCAGCATTGGTTCACTTTTAGTGCAGCAGCCAGGACTAGCCCTAGCAAGGAAGATATTAAAGAAGTGGCTGTCTCAGGTGTCAGATAAATCCAATTTCTGATCTGAATTAGTGTGCTGCTTATTCATAGATGTTCATAAAATCATAGAGTTGGGAGAGACCTCAAGGGCCATCCAGTCCAACCCCTGCCATGAAGGAACACACAGTCAAAGCACCCCTGACAGATGGCCATCCAACCTCTATTTTAAAACCTCCAAAGAAGGAGACTCTTGTTGTTGTTTTTGTTGTTGTTGTTGTTGTGTGCCTTAATATCATTTCTGAATTATGACAACCCTAAGGCAAACCTCTCACAAGATTTTCTTGACAAGATTTGTTCAGAGGGGGTTTGCCTTCCTCTGACTATGAGAGAGTATGACTTGCCCAAGTCACCCAGTGGGTTTCCTTGTCTCCGCAGGGATTTGAAGTGTCCAGTCCACCAGTCTCCCAGTGTCCAATTCAATGCTCAAACCATTACACCACACTAGTGTACACCCACTGAATCAATGTGAGTTACACAAATGTTGACTTGCTATTCAACAATTGATTTAAAGGTCTACATTGGTTGTAACTAGCAATTGGAAGGTCTTTAGTAGTGACAAGCATCCCAACTGCTTCTACTGAACTCAAATGTTTTATTGGAGGACAGAATTATGTTGGAGGACAGAGTTGAGGATGCCTTATGCGCTTTCCTTAGTCCCCTAAACCTGCTAGCCTGCTACCTCAAATGTGCTTTAGAGGCTGTTGTTGTCAGGGATGATGGGAGTTGTAGCTCTTCACCTCTGGCTCAAACTCACCACCTTGTTACGCACCGGCGCTGACCAGTTTTGGTCAGTGGTTAAAGCTTTGCTCTAAAGCAGCAGAGTTACAGAGAATAGGCTGAAGACCCTGACAAACTCTCCAAGCCTTCTCACTCTTGCTTCCACAGAAGTCTTCACACTTCTTCAGGATCCAGCTGGCTTTTGTATCTGCACCCAAGACACCAGACAACTCAGTAGTCTTATATAAAAGATCTACTTTATTCTACTATATACAGCTCTAAAACTATCCAACACAACTCCAATACTCCTCCACACTACTATCCACTACTACTACCCACAAAATACATTGGGATTCATAGCCATTATTATAGTCATTGGAAAAACACCACCCACTTTTGTCAGTTTCCACCCAGTGGGTGTGTACAACCATTTCATTGGTTCTCTTGGTTCATCCCATAATTAATGATTTCATCATCTCACCTTGTCCACTTTAACAATTCTCAGGTGTGTTCAATTATCCATTTTGCATTTGTCCTTGGCATTTAGGACTTGTTAATTACATTACCTTTTACACCTGTGTGGCTTCTAATTGCTTCTGCTGAGTCATCCTGACTCTCACATACAAGTTTTATTTCTTTCACTGTATATCCCATGTTGCATTTTCCTTAACAGTTGTTCCATTGCCAATGCTGAAGAAAGTTTCAGTGGTTGGTCCAGTCACCTTCTTTTATTCATCTAAAACTTTGGCAGGACAGGGTTTGAATCTCTACTCAGCCATGCAACTCACTGAGTGATCTTGGTTGAGTTACCCTCCCTAGGCCTTAGAAGAATGCAATGGCGAATCTCCTCTGAACAAACCTTGCCCAGAAAACCCCAGGAAAGTCAGAGTTTCCCCCCTCTGACAGTAAGGCCCCATACAGACAGGCCAAAATAAAGCTGCTTCGGGTCACTTTGGAGGTATACTGTTTCAATGATGCATGCGTCCTAAGTCTGGAAGCCGTGCCAAAGTCATGCTCCAGTCCTTAGGACTGGAGCATGGCTTTGGCAAGGCTTCCGGACTCATAGGATACATGCATCATTGAAAGAGCATACCTCCAAAGTGACCCGAAGCAGCTTTATTTTGGCCTGTCTGTATGGGGCCTAAGTCAGAGTTTGCTCTAAGGCACATAATAACAAAATGCTGATGTCCAATACTGATGCCATTTGCTAAGGAAGTCATGCAACTACTAAAGGCAGGCATGTCACTTAGTGGCATTTTGCCTCTCAAGGTAAGGTCCAGTGACATGCCATTGCAAGGGCTGGGCCATGATAGTGGTCGATGTAGATTCAAAAATGACTCCCCAGATGTTATTAGTTAAAACTTTCATCAGTTCTAGCCTACACAGCCAATGGCCAGACGCACCCAATTTTGGGAGGAGGGGTGTGTGAAGAAGACAACAACATCTGGTGATGGACATGATCCCCACCCCTGGCCTAAAGCCGCACTGAGCAGAGGTCAAAAGATAAGTATTGTTTTAGCCAGCTACCCTGGATTATCTATTAGTAATGACCTTATCACATCGCTTAAATAACCTGGCTTACCTCTTCCAAACTGAAGTCTAGCTGGGCCCTATCACAAGGATTTTGCTGCTGAAACTGCCAGGTGAGTCCAACCTGGCTGCAGCCTGGGTTGCAGGCATGCTTCGGGAGCCTCATATCAAAACCGGGAGCTTTCCAACTTTAAAAAATGGCCACTGTAGCGCACTGGGGAGCCAGGCTGGAGTCGCCTGGTGGCTTCGGCTGCAAAATTCTTATGATAGGACCCAGCTGCAGTCTGAATTAGACTTCAGTTCGGAAGAGGTAAGCCAGGTTATTTAAGTGGTGTGATAAGGTCCTAAGTCTGCCTCTGTCAAATTGAAGATTTTTTTTAAATTAGCATTTTCCATCCAACACCCATATCCACCATATATCATATATTTGATAATGTACACAGCACTGTTCTGATCCCAGACATTTTTACTATACAAGAAAGCCTTAAAGTACATTATACCATAATCATTATGCTGAGAAACAATTTGTTAGCTATCTTTGTGATGCATTTGCTATATCTACATCATGTAAGTGTAGGCAAGTGAATAAAGATACATTGGGTTTTCATCTTGTATCTGTTGTTGTTTCTCCTTTCAAAATGACTTCTCAATTCCAGCATTTAGCTTCCCAAGTCCCACAGCCTTTCACATGGAATTTATTTATTGATTTATTTATTGTCCCCCCCACCCTCACCCCCCAGTTCTGGGAGTCGAGATGGCTTACCAAAGTTAAAAGACATACACCTAAAAATACATCAAATGTTAATCTGTACACATTAAAAATACACATCAAAAGTTAATCTGTGATTAAACTATTAATAGAATTAAAATCATGCCTATAAAAGTATAAAAACATAAACAATTCTATATTGAATGAACTTAGTAAAAACAAATGAAAGCTGTGGTTCTTTACAGGCAGTGTTGAAACAGAGGGGGGAAAACCCAACACCTGAATAATAAACCACAAGGCTTGTAATGAAACTGTAAGAGTTGGCAGAGCTATTTATTAATTTACCCATTCAAGCTGTTCTGTTTCTTACAGCTTAAAATGAACATCCCTAGAGCTACCTTTAGCTGATACATTTCAACCATCTTTTACCATGACCACCAGCACAGATGTCAGAATTATGCACAACTGCAGCAGATGTTAAACAGTAACACTCATATTTCTTTATGTGTGAAGTTATTCACCTACTTTGATTTGTACTAGCAGAATGCTGTTAATTTTTAAAGAAGTTTCTTGTCACGGTTTCCAACGACTTGGGTGGTTCCACATTTCAAAACTCAGGCAATTGCTCAGAATGACAGTTAAGGTCCAAGAATGCAAGCTGGACTTTCTGCACTTCATTTTCATCCCACTTCACTCTTGACAATCATTTTCTCCCCCAGCCATGTAACTCAGCATACCATATAATGCATCTGACAACAATCCATCAAAGCTTATGACATAATTAATCAGTTAGCCTTTAAGATGCCACAAGACCCTATTAGGTTATTTTTTTCTTCATCACTGATGTTAAACATGGTGAAGCTATCACACTCCTGATCCCTTTATTTCAAACAAAGTAGAAGGGAGTCAGCGTGGTGTAGTGGTTTGAACATTGCACAATAACTCTGGAGACCTGGGTTCAGTTCCCTGCTTGGCTATGGAAACCCATTGGGCAAACTTGTCACACACTCCCAGTCCCAGAAACTCCCATGATAGATTTACCTTAGGTTTGCCATAAGTTGAAAATAATTTGAAGGCACACAACACCAACAGCAACAACAAAGACGGAAATTAATACTAGGTTCCAACAGCCAATGAAGTTTATCACACGGGCCCTAAAATGGGCCCGTTGTGTTACAAAACGTGTGCGCACATGGAATGGGGTGGGGCTAAGAACTGTATTTTACTTGACGAGGGAATGCCGCTGCTGCCACTGGGCATTCCATTTGCATCCTCCCTCCGTTCCAGAGGGCGCAATTTATGAGAACTGTTCTAAAGCGTTCTCAGAAATTGCGCCCTCTGGAATGGATGGAGGATGTGACTGGAACACCCGGCGACAGTGGCGGCATTGCCTCATGCAGTAAAATACAGTTCTTAGCCTCATCCCATTCCATGCGTGCCCATGCGTGCACACGTTTTGTACTGCAACGGGCCCGTTTTAGGGCCCGTGCCATTAACTTCAATGTTGGAATTAGTGAAACCAGTACTACACTTACACAATGAAAATATCCAGGGCAAAAGGAAGAAAAATAAACCTCCTTCTTTGCTTACCTTTATCACATGCAGTTCATTTCCTGCTTTCAGTTGTTCCTTTCACTGACCTGCAGCTTGAGAGCCATTAGATCTCTTCCAAATAGATTTTTCTTCCTGATTCCCCATTTTTCAGGACAATGTAATGTTCCAACAGCCAGTGAGTTCTGCCAGTGTAATGATACCATGAAGCTAAATCAGATGGCTGCACATGAATATTTTTTGTCTTGCAAAGGGAGGGAGGTATATTTCACTGAGGTAAAGTGTTTTCTTTCTTTCTTTTTTCAGAATGAACCCTCTTTAAACTTGGTTCCAAAACTAAATAAATAAATAAATAAAAATCCCCCTTTCTTGTTTCCTATATAAAGGCCTCTGGAATGGACCACAGGACCACACCGCTGTCCCCGTCCCATTCTATGGTGTTGGTGTTGAGCTTGGGGATTTGCCTAGGAGACACTCTCTCTCTCTCTCTCTCTCTCTCTCTCTCTCTCTCTCTCCACACACACACACACACATATATATAGAGAGAGTTATTCCCTGGTGTAGCAGATATCCTACAACATATTGATGGATGTTACACAGGGGCATGGTATATTCCCTAGAGCCAGTGTGATGAGCCAGGTTTTCGCGTAGGACTAGGGCTTCATCTGCACTGCAGAAATAATGCAATTTGACACTGCTTTAACTGCCATGACTAATGCTGTTGAATCATGGGTTTCATAGTTTGTTGTGGCACCAGATTTCTCTGACGGAGAAGCTTAAATATCTCATAGATCTACAATTCCCAGAATTCCAGAGCATTGAGCCATGGCAGTTAAAGCAGTATCAAACTGCATTAATTCTGCCTTGCAGATGCAGCCAAGGACTCTTGATGCATGTTGCACAGGGGAGTGGTGCACTCTTTGGAACCAGTGTAATAAGCCAGGTTTGAGCATTGGGTTACAGCTCTGAGAGTCCAGGGTTCAAATTCCTAGTCAACCATGGAAACCCATGGGGTGAACTTGGGCAAGTCGCCCTCTCTCAGAAGAAGGCAATGGCAAAACCACTCTGAACAAATCTTGTCAAGAAAACCCCATGGTAGGTTTGCTTTAGGGCTGTCATGAGTCAGAAATGACTTCAAGCCATTCAACAATAGGAACATCACCTCTGCTGCCCTTTCTATGCATGGAGAGATCCTGTCATGCAAATAACTTTTGAAGGGTTCTGTACTGTGTGTAAAATTTCTTTAGCTATGCTCAGATTACCATTCAAAGTTTTCACCTCTTTTTATAAACAAGTAACTCCATAGTTAATTTGTTTTGTAGAATTCAGGCTTTTAGAGTGATCCAGAGTGCGGCATAATGACATACAACACCAGAATACTGACTTAGATGAAGATGTGAAATGCTGAAACTTAAAGCAAATTATTCCAACAGTTAAGAAATAACTAGAAAGTGCTTCTGAATGGTATGGGAAAATATTCTATGTTTGTGAAGGGAAAGTGCTTTAAAAATCAAAGCAGAAACTCCTCATATGTATGTAAGCTGTTCACCAGGCTATGAAAATTTTTAATAAATGTAATAGTACTTCTAGTTGTTTAGCAGTTTTATGTTATTCAACACCATGGTGTTCTGAGCTCATTTTTGATGAACAATACAATTTGAGACATGTCTTCTCAGAAGTAAATCTCAGCAGGTTCAATGGGAGTTACTCCTATGTAAGTGGCTATAAGATTGTAAGTGGCTATAAGATTGGCCCGGTACACTAAAACTAGGCTATTGGCATAGCAACAACTTGGGTGGCATGAGGTTTCTCTGAGATTTGTACGAACATTTACCCCTTCTTCTTGCCAAAACATCTGGAATCCTAAATCTAATATTCTGACAGCCACATGTTACAGCTGGACAGAGAAAGCAGAACCACAAAAAATGTACAAGGCATTATTAGTATTAGTATTATCATCATTATTAAAACTAGACATTTCAGGTTATACTTCAAAGCAAATATGAATGAATGAATGAATGAATGAATGAATCTTTATTTGTATACCGCTATTCCAATGATCACAGCGGTTTACAATCAGTTAAAATATGATACAGCAAATCCAATAAGAGAAATCCCCCCACATTAATCAATAAAATACAACAATAAAAATATCCATCATTCAATCACCTTTAAAACCATTAAAACTAATAACAGCAATAACCCCAAAGACATCCATTACATTACAGTTACAACAGCATAAAGGAGAAGAGTGGAATTAAGGGACATGGGGGAAAGCAAGGTGGAAAAAATGAGTCTTTAGGTTTTTTCTAAAAGACTCTAGGGAGGGATCTGAGCGGAGCTCAACAGGGAGAGAGTTCCAAGCCTGCGGGGCCGAAGCAGAAAAAGCCCTATGTGCAGACATCACATATCTCGTGTCAGGAACTCTCAAAAGCTGTTTCCCACCCGACCGGAGAGTGCGGGGCGGATTGTATGGGGAGAGGCGGTCCTCTAAGTACCCTGGGCCCAAGCCATATTCTTATCACAGTGTGTTCAAACTTTTGTTTTATTGCAGAGTAGAATAAGATTTAGCCTGTTTAACAGAAAAGAAAGGAAAACGTTGAATATGTCCTAGTATTAAAAGCTTATATAAGAGAATACATGGTTTCTTTCCCTGTATTACATTTTTTTATTCAGTCTTTTCCTTTCTTTTCTTTCCCCCCCTTAAAAATATAATCCATCTCAAAGGTCTGGAGCTATTGACAGGAATATAACAGCAAAAATTCAAACTGGAGTAAGAGCATTACTAATATGCCTAAGCATTATGTCTAAACAACTAAATTTTAAAAATAATTTAATGATGGTACAAGCTGTTCAACAGTAGAACAGATTAAGTTACAATGTGGTAGACTCCTTCTCATGAATTTTTAAAACAGAGGCTGTTGTTGTTGTTATATGCCCTCAACTCATGGTGACCCAGTGGATGAGACATCTCCAAGACTCCCTCTTCTTCACTGCTCAGCTCATTTCCTGCAAACTCATGTCTTTGTCCTCCCTAATTGAGTCTAGCCATCTAATGTGCAGTCTTCCTCTCTTTCTACTTCCCTCCATCTTTCCTAGCATTATCTTTTCTAATTACTCATATCTTCTCATGATGTGGACAAACTACGACAGCCTCAATTTAATCATCTTGGCCTCCAGGGGTATTTCTGGCTTGATCTGTTGAAGGGCACATTTGGTTGTCTTTTGGGCTGTCAATGGTATCCTCAGCACTCTTCTCCAGCACCACATCTCAAATGAATGGATTTTCTTTTTATCTGTTTTTTTCAACATCCAGCTCTCACATTCATACATAGTGATAGGGAATGGTTTGGACAATTCTAACTTTAGTGCTCAGTTGTATATCTTTACTCTTTAGGAGCTTCTCTATCTCTTTCATTTCTGCCCTTCTCATTCCTAGTCTTTTTCTTATCGCTTGACTGTAGTCTCCTTTCCAGACAAATTAGATGGACATTTTTCGGATGTGTGTATGTTAGTTCTTTCCTTGGCGGATGATTGGACTAGATAGCCTATAAGGTCCCTTCCAACTGTGTGACTGTGATTCTTTGTAGGTCCAGCAGCTCATCTATCATTCCATGCTTCACTCTTCAGTTTGAACCACAAACTGTGCTCAGAAAATTCCAGAAATGATAATAATAAATAGTAATACATTTGATTTCTTACCTGTCTCTCTCCCAAGGCTCATGAAAGGTATTCCCTTGTGATTTACTTCAACTGTAGTAACACAAGATTCATGCAAACCTTATAACAGGAAAGACTACTCATGCTGGGGATTACTGAAGCCAGATTGATGAATAAATAAGCCCAGGGCTGTGTTTCAATCATGGCAAACAAAGCTAGAGGCACACAAGGTCGAACAAGACTGGTCCCAGAACCAGCTCTAAATTGGGGAAAATAGCATCCCTGCCCTGCTTCCAGCATCGCTGGACTTATCTAAAGGTGTGAGGCATTTTAATATTTTCTATGCATATAAAATCCAGCATTATTGTTGTTGTGTGCCTTCAAGTCATTTCTGACTTATGATGACCCTAAGATGAACCTATCATGGGCTTTCTCAGCAGGTTTCTTCAAAGGGGGTTTGCCATTGCCATCCTCTGAGGTTGAGAGAGTGTGACTTTCCCAGGGTCACCCAGTGGGTTTACCTAGAATCATGGACTCATAGAGTTGGAAGAGACCACAAGGGTAATCCAGTCCAACCCCTGCCATGCAGGAACTCACAATCAAAGCATTCCCGACAGATGGCCATCCAGCTTCTGCTTAAAGACCTCCAAGAAGAGACTCCACCAAGAGTGGTGAAAGAAAATGCTAGAATAGCCTCCTACACCATAGAAATTTGGAGACTGGCAAATCAGTAAATCTTTCCTTCTGTAAAAAAAGTGTATGCCATAAAGTGTGTGGTGGTGGTGGAGGGAGTTGGCTCCGCTACCAAATTTTGGTGGTATGGTGCCTTGACAATTTTGATACTGCTGGTGTGCAACTAAATGGGGCAGAGGGTGTACAAAAATACCCAGCCTTGAAACACGTGTAACCCACTTCTGCATTCTAGAACAAATCTCTGCAACCTTGCAACTTTGAGATGTGTTGGACTATAACTGCCATTATTTTCATCCAGCAGTAGTAGATGTCCATGCTAGCTGGGGAATGATAGAATTGTAATCTAAAACATATAGAGTGTATCAGGTTGGTAAAGGCTTTTGATAGATATTTGAGCATATGCCATAAATTACGGTATGAAATATTTAAGTCTCTGACTGCATTTGAATAGCTGCAGCAAGTTTATGCATGTGCAACATCTCTAAATCCCCAGATTTCCAGATCAGGCATAAATAATACATAGAGTTAGTAAGTATACACAATTTCTCTGCAGACATCAGACTGAAAGTTAGAGGGGAATATTGTCACAGCTTTCCCTGTGCATTCAGTTTATTTGTTGTCAAGTCAGAAGCATCTCAGGCACTGAGATTTCAGAGCAAAATAACAATACTAAGGATACACCACCTTTATGTAATTAAGAGTGCTACATTAAGCATCAGCCACAGTTTCTCACAGCATGTAAATTCAAATGATAAACAAATGTGGAAATACTTTTCTTGATAGAAACTGAATTTTCCAAATTCTTCATTAAACAGAAAAAAAACCACCACTTTTCTGTTTTGTTATTAACACCTTTTGCAAGTACCATTTTTCAGAACTAGGAATTGTAGTTGAACCAAAGAAAATTTTCCAAGCAGTCTAGAGTAGCCTTTCCAAAGCAGTCTGAAGAAGAAGAATGCCAAGAACACATAGTAATATCTATGTGCATGTGCACAGGGGAAATTGGCCTTGCACCAAACTGTTTAATTTTGAATGTTAATTACCTTTTATGTTAATTGCAATGCTTTTCAGCTATTTTTTAAAAAATTCAAATGTGTTTTAAATTTGAAATATGAAATTTAAATTGTGTTAAATAATATAACTTGTTTAATTGTGTTTGTAATATTCTAACATGCTGGTTTTAAAAAAAAAAACACAGAAATTATTCCTGTTTTTAATTATGTTGTGAGTTGCCTTAAATCCCAATTTAGAGGAAAATAGCAGACAATAAATCAAAGAAAGGAAAAAAGAAAGAAAGGCCTGCTTGCACATAAATCTGGCTCTCTGAACAGGGCAGGGCTTTGCCTTATAGCAAGAACAGCTCTTATACACCCATACCCATTGCTTACAATCACTGACTCATAGAGCTAGACAGGATATTCAGTCCAAGTCTGCCCTAAAGCAAGATCTCCCACATACATCAATCCATGCCACACATTAATTTCCTTTCAGATTAACTCACATTACTCAGATTTGATGTGCCTGAGGTAGAAGGCAATAGAGAAGAATATGTCCATGTAAAGTTAGACCAGATAACAAGAAATGGTTTAGGTAAACTAGAGAGGCTCCAACCATCCAAATAGTTTGGATAACACACCTGCAGTGGAATGTGACAAACAGGGGAAATGAACCATCTTTGCAAATGAGTTTAACCTAGGTAAGCTTTTTGCCCCAAAGCCTGGCAAAGAGGAGGTTGTTTCCCTTTGAACTCCACTCTTCCTGATGATTTTGAGGCTCTGCAAGTAATTATTTGCATGTTCAGTCGAGAATCCTCAATGTGCATAAAAACAAAGTAGAAACTCCTAATTGTGCAGACATTTTTACTTTGTGGGAGGAGGAGGATTAGCAGGCAAGCAAAAAAATCTTCTACAAGTTTTATTCTGTTCTTAATCTTATGGAAGTTATCTGTTTCAACAATGGATTCTAAAAGTATGTTTACAAACATTTTTCAAAATATTGCTTAGATTAGTGGTTAAAAACATCTTAGCTTGAAGTGATAAGCTCCTCAACAAGGCGAAAAGGATAATATCCTATTTTCCTTTGCCCTTTCTTTGATCTATTGCTGCCATTGCACCTCCTAAATTCAGCTGGTCAAAGCACACTTGGCTGTGCTTGCTGATTACTCCATGCTGGCTTAGATTGGATAGAATTTTTCATCAAAATAAGTGTATTTTTCAGGAGAGTTGGGTGGCAGAAGTTTATTTCTCAATAGCAGAAGGAAAAATATATAGGCCATATTCTCAGAAAATATTTTTGGCAGGTTTTCTTAAAATAGCTTTCCCCAAACAGGTACCCTCCAGATGAAGAATCACACAATCACAGAATCCTAGAGTTGGAAGAGGTCACAACGGCCATCCAGTCCAATTCCCTGTCATGTGGGAACTCACAAAGCACTCCCAACAGAAGGTCATCCAGACTCTTTTTAAAAAAACCTCCAGAGGAGACTCCGCCACACTCTGAGGCAGCATATTCCACTTTCTAACACATCCTACCTACTGTACCTACCTACTCTTACCTACTGCTGAAAGGGCTGTGGGACTACAATTCCCACCACCCTCTCAAGCCAGTCATGCTTGTTGGGGGATTATGGAAGTCGTAGACTGGTGTATTTATCAGCAAGCCCTGTTACCTGATTAAGGCTATGGACAGCAGAGTGAGGCAGAGATAGGGTTGCCATAACCCGGTTGCAACCGGGTTTTTCCCGGTTTTGGCTGCACCTGCCCGGTCACGGCACGGGTGCAGCCAAAAACCGGGAAAAGCCCGGTTGCAGTGGGGTTGCTGGGCAACCCTGGGGCATCGCTGCCCTCCTCCTCCTCCCCTGCGCATGGCCGCGCGGAGGAAAAGGAAGGCAGTGAGGCCTGGTGCGGAGGAGGCTGCAAGGAGGTGGCGCCTCTTGGGTGCAGCCGCGCCAACCTCTCCGCCTCCCTGCAGCCTCCTCCCTCCTTCCTGGCCTCCACTGGGGCCAGGAACGAGGGGAGGCTGCGGCCATCGCCGCCGGCGTCCTCCCCTCCTTCCTGGTCCCAGCGGGGGCCAGAAACAAGGGGAGGCCCCGATCCTGGCCTCCGATCGCGGTGAGGCTTTCCCTCGCCGCTTGGCCTTCGCTCCCCGCCGCGATCGCCAGGGAAAATGTAGGTCAGAATTTTCAAATGTAGGACACATTTTTTGTGTGTCCTACATTTGAAAATTTTATCCTACATTTTTCCCGGTTTTGAGGTCCGGCGCTATGGCAACCCTAGGCAGAGAGGATGTTGATGAGAGAAACTATTCAGGCTGATACAGGCCTCAACATGGTGATGGGCTCAATAAAAGGACAATGAGATGCCATCAATGCAGGATCAGGAAGAATAAGTTTCACTGCATAAAACACACAACACACACACACACACAAAACACACTCCTTGACAGATTACTCTTCAACAAATGAACAAAAAGGCAAACAGGTTTAAGTTAGACTGTTCAACAAGGCAAAAGGCTGGGAAGTTAAAGCTAATGCTTCAGAAGATCCAAGAATACAACAATCAACAATTGCCAAAATTTCGCTCTTTTAACTATCTGCTATTAACAACTAAAAGAATCAAATGAATCAACTGATTCCACTTGATTATAGAGTAGTCACTTGGAATTTGTTGAGGTTTGGTTCCAGGACCCCCAGTGGATACCTTAGGATGCATCTTCACTGTAGAAATAATGCCATTTGACACCACTGTAAGTGCTATGGCTCCATCCTATGAAATCCTGGGATTTGTAGTTTACAAGGTATTTAGCCTTCTCTGCCAAAGAGTTCTGGTGCCTCACAAAACTACAAATCCTAGGATTCTGTAGGATGCAGCCACGGAAGTTAGAGTGATGTTAAACCACATTATTTCT
Organism: Sceloporus undulatus; assembly: GCF_019175285.1. Classification (NCBI taxonomy): domain Eukaryota; kingdom Metazoa; phylum Chordata; class Lepidosauria; order Squamata; family Phrynosomatidae; genus Sceloporus; species Sceloporus undulatus. The sequence continues at coordinate 289,379,348 of NC_056523.1, read as the reverse complement.
ACAGTACAGATGCACCCAAAATCCTTGGATGCTCAAGTTTATCACATGGGAGGAATTTCTCTTCATTTTGAATGAAAAGAAAATGGGGCCAGAATGCATTCATGTGAATTTGCTAGTTCAGTGAATTTACGTGAATTCGAATTGCATTTGAACTGACTTCCCACTGCCCCAAAATAGCTTGCCATTGCCCGAAATTGCGAGTGGTAGTCTATCACGCAATAACGTTAAACTCCATGATTGCGTTTGGATTGCCATTGGATTATACTTCCAATTTCCCTTGTCTGATACACTCCAGTGTTATCTCCTACATAAAATGGCAAAATCAAGCTTTGTTTTTTGGAATTTTTTAAAAAACATTTTCAAACCTTGGATGGCTGAATCCATGGATGCAGGATCTGTGGATCTGGAGGGCTGACTGTATAACTTCAGTGGTCTCACACAATCCCTCCCATAAGCGAAGGAATTGTGTTTGGGAAGTGTTGGTGAGATTCTTGCCCCAGATTGCAGATCAGAAATCCCCTGTTTCCCCTCTGCACCATTCCATGCTGGTATAGTTTCCAAAGAAATAGCCATGTTAGTCTGTCACAGCGTAAAAAGGAAAATGGGTGCTGGAAAGGAGGAATCTTGCAACATCTTTGAGATTGTGTGTATCCGCACGGCACAATTATAGCAGTTTGTTACTACTTTTATGCCATGATACCATCTCATGGAATTCTGGGTTTTGAAGTTTGATGAACTCTGAGTTCCAGTCAGAGAGTTGTAGTGCAGAAAAGTCTACTAAAGCTGTGTGGCAGAGAATTCTAAATACTTCACCAGACTACAAATCCTAGGATTCTATAGGAAAGAGCCATGACAATTAAAGTGGTATCAAACTGCTGCAGTTTTGCAGTGTGGATACACCTTAACCAGTTTATTTCAGCACAAACTTTTATGGATAATAATCCACTTCTTCAGATGTGCTGATGAGCACCATATTACTGCCCAGGTATTTAAATACAGTTACACATTTATGGTAGTGGAATCAGAATGTAATACGATATAGAAAGATGCATTTTGTGACCCTGACCTCAAAGAGCAGCATAAGAAGATATGGCTCTTTCAAGTAGATTGTCTGTAGTACAGAGGTACAAAAGCAATAAATCTGCTTATCTTCAAAGCTGTCCTTCTTTGTGTTTTCCTTATATGGCCATGTTTGAGATATATTGCCCTTGGTTATTTTTGATGTCCAGATTTCTGGAACTGTAATTTAGACTGCATCATTCGGTGCCAGGACTGAACTGGGCCAATGTTCTCAATTGGAGCTGACACAAATCAATTCAAAATGGCTCAATATATGTCAGGATCTGGGATTGTCTGAACCACTTGCACAGCCCTAATCGGGGGTGATGGGCATTTTTGGCCATTTTTTTTGTCAGGAGGTGGACATCAGGGGAAGATTCCTAGAGGCTTGTAAAAACAGCTTTATTAAGACTGCCCTTTGCTCAACCTGGTTTAGAGGCAACAGCTGCCACTGCTACAAGATAATGTAGGAGATCTGCTATTTTTCTTTTTACGAACTGGCAAGTGTGATTTGCAGGTATTTCACTTTACTTAGAGAAAAGTGCTGCTGTTTATACATGCCTGTCATAAGAACCATGGAGTTTATCAGACAAGGGGAATTGGAAGTATAATCTGATGGCAACCTGAACGCAATCATGGGGTTTAACGTTATTGTGTGATAACCCACTACACACAAATTCAGGCAATGGGAAGTCAGTCCGAACACAATCATGGGGTTTCACGTTATCGTGTGATAACCCACTACACGCAAATCCGGGCAATGGGAAGTCAGTCCGAACACAATCATGGGGTTTCACGTTATTGCATGCTAGACTGCCACATGCAAATTCAGGCAATGGCATGCTATTTTCAGGCAACGGGGAGCCAGTTTGAATGCAATGCATATTCACGTAATTGCACGAAACTAGCAACTTTAAGTGAAGGCGTTCTGGCCCCACTTTCTTTTCATTCGAATTTAAGAGAATTTCCTCCCATTTGATAAACTCCAAAGAGTCCTAGGCTAATGACCAACCCATTTTGTTTGCAGTTTTAGATCTCCAGCTCTTTATGGACTCAAGTTCCCATCATCTGTGACTATTAGCTGGGTTAGCTGGAGATAATGGCAGGAAGAACCAATTCAACATTTTAAAGAGTTGCTATTTTAGTGGGCAATCCTCTTTCATTCTTTCTCCCAACCTTTGTTGGCAAATGAGAGACAATATAAAGGTGTGGAGAGACTGAACCTTTTGGTTTGTAGGACTTGCTACCAGATATCCTTGTAAAGATGAAAAGACCTCATTGCTTATTCATCCTTTATTCTTTTGTCAAGCTGGCATTTCAAAATGAGTATTGCCAGCCTAATCAATCTGTTAAGAAATGAAAATAATTTCATGCCTTTCACTGCTGTTTTATTATATTGACCAAGATCCTATATTGCTGCAATGTAGAGTAAATAACCACCAGTGGAGTTACATTCCACTTCCATTATACACCATCTATGCTAGATATCACTATTGCACAAATGCATACTGATCACTACTAGCTATATGTTGCTGATGTCCCCTTGCACAACTGGGATGTCTCATTGTGGCATGAGCAGGGGCCCAGATTGAATACATCCTGCTGATGCTCATCTGTATGTGTTACTTAGTAGTTGGATACAGATGCTGTGCAATTAAGAACAATCTGAATGAGTAATGCAATGTATATCACAAAAGCAAAGGTAGGAAAAGTGCAGCCCACCAGCAGCATGTGGACCCCAGGGCTGTTTATGTGACATCCCAAGGGTCAACAATATATATTTTTTACTCTGAAATACCCCAAAATGATATTTGGGGGTATGGAAGGCATCCCCACTACATTTGGAGCCCCCTGGGGTAAAAATGAAATTTTGCATACCCCCCCCCCCCCCATTTTATTATTTTTTTATTTATTTTCCCCATAAAATGGTACAAAATATCCTCTAAAGGCTCAGGAAGGCCCAAAAATATGCTCTGTGTGGGAAGCGGTGCTGGGGGGGGGGGGGGGACCTTCAAGATCTCTTGAAGGGCTAATGCCCCTAGTCTCCAGTACTAAAAGGATGCTGTCCTATATCTGAAACATCCTCCATGGCACTCTGAGCAATTCTGCATCCTGAATCCAATTGTTAGTCTCAACTAGAGGAGGCCCATTGACTCAGTGAAGTTTATCTTTACCAACGTATAGTAACTTGTATCAACTCATCATGCAACAATTGATTCAGTGGGCTTGCTCTAGTTTGAGACTATCAGTAAGATTTAGTCCTGTATCTTTACAGCAGCAGAAAAGCGGCAGCCACATGCTTTCCTGACATGATGCATAGTTTTCTTGTGTTATTTAGAATTAAATAACACAAGAAAAGGTTTAGGAATAAAATGTCAAAGCTTCCTTCTGGAGAAATACCATCCAGCTTCATGCTGTGGCACAACCTTGCGCCTGCCAGATGTGCTATTCCCAAACTCACATTATGTTCTAACATTATGTGTTATTTCCAAAATCACATTATGGGAGTTGGCAGCTAATACATCTGGAGGGCACAGTCTAGAGAAAGCTGAATTAAATGGTAGATGATGAAGGAAGACCACCCCATGTAGAGAGAAAGTAGGGGTGGGCTAGGACTCCTGTGTGAGAGAAAAATTAGTAATGGCATATTTACATGACAGAACTTGTCCTTCCATTTCAGAAATGAAAATAATCATTCTTCTTGTGGTCACATCTATCCTTAACAAGATCTGTGAATCATTTTTGCGCCCTTTCTTTTACTGTAAGAAGTACAACAAGAAGAAAAGAAGTCTGGCAATTTATTTAAATAGCAGTCACTCCACTTTAGATAAGACAGAGCCCTATCTTAACTTATCCACATTTTCAGCTAAAGAAAACTGGAGCAGGATCAAAGAAGATTTATGACCAAATTGCTGACATTCTTGAAATAGCATCGTTCCTCTGTTCACACCGAAGCAGGTTCAAGTTCACTGACATATGAAAGAAGAAGTCACAAAGGGAGTTCCAATTTTATCATTACCTTGATTCTTAGATTTTGGCCTAGATGACCTCCCCTTAAGTAATGTAGCAAAGACAGATGTCTTTAACCACTCTTCTGTCTGTATAACACAGGGCAAAAGTCCAGCTGGGCAGTTGCAAAGAAAGAAGGAAAGAAAAGAAAGAAAGAGGAGGAGGAGAAAATGGCACATCACCAGGGGTCATGTTCTACAACAATATGGTTATGTAACACACAGCCAAACATGTGCATGCTAATGTTGCCAGCTCAGCTTAGGAGGACCAAAACCTGAAACCTAGGGACATGCACACACACAAACAGAACATATTCCCCTTTGGAATTTAAGACAGAAATTTTAGTTAGATGGGATTATTCCCTCTCAATTAAATAGAGAGATGGGATAAAGAACATTTAATCTGAGACAGTTGCAGGGTATGCAGTACAAGGGGCCAGCTTTTCAGATGTTCAGCCACAGCAGAACTTCTGCACAGTTTGGAACAACTGCAGGAAGAGCAGTGGTAAAATTAAAAGTTAATTCACCAGCCACTTGCCACGCCCGCCACCTTTCAATAGAGGAAAGGGTGGTAGAGAGTAATTTCCTTTGTAACAATATATTGTTCTGAGTGATCCTTGTTATTATGAAGCATTCTTGTGTGGTTTGGTCCTGAATGGGCACGATCTGTTAGAACTTGAAAAAAGGCCTGCTCTTGTCAGTGACAGAAAATGCTAGAACTGGTTTGTGTTTATAAATCAACAAAGCTGTCTATATTTTTGGACTCCCCTTGGGATTTTGTCTATTGGGGAGTGTCATAATGCCAGCCGTTCAAGAACACTGTTAGACCACTGCAGATACTGAGATCCCCAAAATGGAATGATCTTCTAAAAATCCACTCAAAAAATATCTGAAAGAATTTTTTTTTTGGAGGTGGAAAGGCATTCCACATATCAATTGATATTTAATTGGTACTGAAGTGGAGAAATAAGGGAGGTTTGTTTCTCATCTCAGTTTTGCTCTTCTTGGGGAAAGATGACGTATCAGAGGAAGGTCCAATGAAAATCTGACATCTCAATGACATAGACTGAGGTGGATAGCTGTAGGAGACATTAGATCCATTCAGGAGACCTTATGAGTAACTACCACTTTGAATGAATGAATGAATGAATGAATGATGCTTCCAAATGTTCCTCCAAGGGGTTGGGGCATATTGCCATGTTACAGGGCCTCCTGTTGTTAAAAAGGCTCTCCTGGGACTAAAATGGCCCAGGGATGGGCCGGTCAAAAATGTAGCACACATGCCCCTGTATTGCCTAGAGGTCATTTGGCAGCAATTATTTTTCTTTGGAAAAACAAAAAGAAAATCATCCTACTGGGGGATCATATCTGACCAGTGGACCACATTTTGCTCAACCCTATCTTACACACATGGGCTCCTCCAGACAAGCAATATTTCTTGCTGTAGCTCTTCAAAGAGTTTTTAAAATATATACAGCTGGCCCTCCACATTTGCATCGTTGATTTTTACGGATTTGATTATCTGCGGTTTATATATCCCACTCAATCCCATGCAACCATTCTCTGTAGATGCCAGCCACAGATGCTGGCAAAACATCAGGAATAAACTCTTCCAGAACACAGCCACATAGCCCAAAAACCCCACAAAAAAACTATGGATTCCGTCTGTGAAAGCCTTCAACTTCACAATGATATACAAAGTTCTGCCAGTTATTGACCAATATAAATTCTAATCAACCAGGGACATACTAATTAGATATTAAAGACAGATTACAACTATATTTTAATATATTTCTTTAAAAAATACATATTTTATGTTCTGTGGATACAAATTCTGAATATCGGCTTGTGAACATGTTGTCAGGGATGATGGGAGTTGTAGCTCTTCACCTCTGGCTCTAACTCACCACCTTGTTATGCACCAGCGCTGACCAGTTTTGGCCAGTGGTTAATGCTTTTCTCCAAAGCAGCAGAGTTTCAGAGAATAGGCTGAAGACCCTGACAAACTCTCCAAGCCTTCTCACTCTTCTTCCTGAGATGTCTCCAAACTTCTCCAGGATCCTGCTGGCTCTTGTATCTTCACTCAAGACACCAGACAACTCAGTAGTCTTATATAAAAGATCTACTTTATTCTACTATATACAAATACTAATGCCCTCACATATCACAATCTCCAAACTACTCACAAAACTCCACAACTACCCACAAAATACATTGGAAATCATAGCAATTATTATAGCCATTGTTAATTACCACCCACTTAGTCAGTTTCCACCCAGTGGGCGTGTACATCCATTTTGATTGGTCCACATAGTTCAACCCATACTTAAGGATTTCATCATTTCACCTTGTACACTTAATGATTCTCAGGTGTTCTCAATTGTACATTCCATATTTCTGTCCTTGGCATTTAGGACTGCTAAATTACATTAGCTTTTACACCTGTGTGGCTTCTTAATTGCTTTTGCTTAGTCATAGTGACTTTCACATACATGTTTTATTTCTCTACTGTATATCCCATGTTGCATTTTCCTTAACACATCTGCCATGAACTGAGCATTTGCAAATGAAGGCTTTTAGATGCTCTTCCCTTGAAGGGGAGAGGGGACCAATTTCCCACCACTAGCACCACCACCAATATATGAACCTGTTCTTGGCAGCCTTTGATTATCTTTCAATACAGTTTCCGAAACTAATGACAAACAGGTTGCAACACTAGTTGAAAATGTGGGTGTGTAGGTGATGTGGGTGTGTGCATGCATGTTGATATATGTGCTAGAATTATTTTCATCCCCCCCCCCAGTTGCTCTCCCATATCAGATTATGGAACAAGTGGCCCTCCAATTGTTGTTAGATTGCAGTTCCTGTCATCTCTCACTATTGGCTATGCTGGTTATGGTCGGCAGCAATGGTAGTCCAACAATATCTAGAATAGCAATGTAAATGTTCAATTGTTTCATCCTTGCAAGCGAGGATGAATACTTTTCATAGTTTTTTTCCACAGCTCTCACCCACTGTTTGCTGAAATGTTTTGGAGGAATTATTCTGTACAGATACACACATTGGTGATCTTTGAGGATTTTTTTTACATGAAAATCATGGTGTTTTCCATAAAATACACTGGCTGAGATGCTGCATCAGAGGCTATAATGCATAACTTTATGATGACAGAGAGTAATATCACTGACATGATATGCAACCATGCTTGTGAACTGGAATGATGCACAGTGGAGCACCATACAAAATGTCTCATTCTACAACAGGACCCATTATGCACTGGGGCAAGTTGTACTATGGCTACACTGCTGCCTGCACTTGCACAGTGCTCCCAATGGCATAGCTATATTTTTTTCTACCCTCCTAAGAATAGAAACATTGTGCAACAGCACATATCAACTTTATCCAATCCAGAGGAAGACCATTTTATAGATGGATTGATTCAGCCAAGGAAGTGACAGCCCTAAGTTTGCAAGAACTGAACAGAGTTGTTAATGACAGGATTATTTGTTGGTCTCTCATTAATAGGATTGTCATAAGTCGACACTGACATGTCAGTCAACAGCAACAAGTTGGTTTGCTATAATGTGCCATCCACTATTTCTGGTCACATATGTTTTTTGTGCAAGATTTCTATTGTCTTTTTAAAACTATCAATCTTGATGGGGGGAGGGGGGAACCCTCCAAGCACAAGAAATTTGTACAGAAAACATAAAATCATGGGGGGGGGGGGACCCACCTTGCACAAAAAACTGGTTTTGCTGGTTTTGCACATGATTATTTTAGTGCAAAAGAGATATTGTGGATAACTTTGCTGTTTATGCAGTTATACATAAAAAAGAAATTAGAAACCAAGCTCAAATCTGAATTAAAGATGTTTTTGTTTTTTGGAAAGGATTTTTTGATTACAGCCTGATATCTCAGACAGTTCAGATTAACTCTGTATTGCTTTTCCATAGTTTATAGTTTTAGAATTATTTTAATGGATAAATTGTTTATTTTAAAATGTTGTGCTTTGTAATTTTAGAGTGTACGCCTTAGGCAGATCTTATCTTGTTTTTGATGATTATGTAAAGTGCTGTGCAAAACATATGGTGCTGTATTAATAAACTTTAATAATAATAATAATAATAATAATAATGCTACTTTGATTTTCAGCAAATGTGGACCAGCATGTTATGTTTCCTGTACGTACATGCCTTGATCATTTGTTCAAATTCTCACAGTATGGAGCAGCTTAATGCTATTCTGAAGTCTTAACTGCAATTCATAAAGAAACTATGTGACAAAGTTAGCACTGCTTGCATTGAACAAACCCCAGCATTTATGAAACAACAATCTCAGAAAGAATGATCTTATTTTCCACTAGGGAATTATCTCTTTGTGAGGGGACCTAATTCTTCCTGAACAAGATGTTGAAGTGAAACAACAAATTCATAATTTCGTTCCCTACTAGCCTATTACCACTGCTCAAAGTCCTTATACTCATTTAAAATGGCCTTTTCTAATAAGATTGATTGAGCTGCACATTGCACAGTGGAAAGTTAAATGGCATTTTAAAGTGAAGAAGATACCTAATGGCTGCAATATAAATAATCCCTGGGGCTCAACAACTCTGTGTGTGTGTGTGTACACGCGCAAGGGGTTCTTCAAACAGTATGGCACCAAGCAAAACTTGGGAAAGTTTTTGTTTTGTTTTTTAGTTACCGAATCCCCCCATCTACTACATGGCTGCAAGATTTGGGGAGTTCTAGCAAAACAGACACATCTTTTTCACACTTTTGGGAGGGAAGTCACTTTCTGTGTATTTCTCCCACATCCCCTTGTCTTTAGATTTTCTGTTTCTAGGGAGTATCTACTTAAGACTTAATTTGGAAATTTCAGGCCTCAGAGCTGGTGAAATGAGATGGAAAATTAATGTATTTGCACTGCTATCTTCTTCTAAAGAAAAGACTATTTCCCAGCACCATGCTCCTAAGATTAAACTGGAACTGAGGTGCAGGATATTGGAAGTAGAAGTCACGCAGATAGAAAGAAAGGTCAATGAGTTTCTTGTATATTTATGTGTGGCCTGGCCAGTCCAGAGATTTCATTTTGCCCACCATCCAACAAGGACCAATGTTGCACCTCAAAAATCCTTTCCCTCTTTGGGTCTTTCTACACTACAAAATTCTAGCATGCCATAGCTGCATCCTATGGAATCCTGGGGGTTTTAGTTTGGTGAAGCTAGAGAATTTGCTGAGGCAGAGAATTCTCAATATCTCTCCTCACACTGCAAATTCCAGGATTGCACAGGATGTTGCCAAGGCAATTAAAGAGGCAGTTCAATGCTTTAATCCTTAGTTGGTCAATTATTGTCTTGTAAAGGAAGAACAAGAGACCTCTTCTATAAGATCCATGGAATCAAAGAGAAATCTAAAGCAAGGGTGAGGATGCTCTCTGATCAGCAAAAGAACATAATGCATAACCAAAATTTAAAAAAAAAAAAAAGACTGTGCAAGGAATATACAGAAGATCTATATAAAAGAGATGAAAGAATGAGGGCCACATAGAAGATAGAATCATATAAAGATCAACTCTGACTTTCAGAAAGAAAAAGTTGGGTTAGGGTTACACCCAGAGGATTTGGGAAGAATACATGCCCAGGAATAGATGACATACCAATAGAACTGCTGCAATCTACCAAGACAGAATTGACTTTAGTTCTAAATAAAATCTGTCAACAAATATGGAAAACAAAACAATGGTCCACAGATTGGAAACAATTAATATACATTCCTATCCCCAAACTAAGAGACAGAAAAGATTTCAGTAATCACAGGACCACTGCATTAATCTCCCACACAAGCAGTCATGCTCAAAAATTTATAGCAAAGCCTTCTACCATATATGTAGCAAAAAATTCCAGAGGTGCAAGCTGGGTTGAGGAAAGAGAGAAGCACTAAGGGTCACACAGCAAACATACATTGGATAGTGGAGAGCACCAAAGAATTCCAGAAGAAAATCAACATGTACTTTACAGACTATAGCAAAGCCTTTGACAGCATAGATGATGAAATGTTATGGGTTGCTCTTAAATAATTGGATGTGCCACTACATTTGATTGTCCTGATGCATAACCTCTATTCAGGACAAGAGGCTACCATTAGAACAGAATACAAACAAACGAACAACCCAGAACAGTTTCCAATCAGAAAGGGGTTCAGGCTAGGCAGCATGGTATTACCCTATTTGTTCAACTTGCATACAGAAAGTATCATACACAGGGTAGATTTAGATTTGGAGGAAGGAGGAGTGAAGATCAGAGGAAAGATTATTAACAATCTAAGAAATGGAGATGACACCATGCTACTGGCAGAAAATAGCAAAGCCTTGGAATGATTCCTGAAGAAAGTAAAGAAGAAATGCAAAGGAACGTTTACTGTTGAACATGAACAAAACAAAAATAATGACCATAGAGGATTTACATAAATGGAATGTAAATGATGAGGAGATTGAAATAGATTTCCCATATCCTGGATCAATCAATCAGAATGGAGATTGTAGTCAAGAAATCAAAAGACTGGGCCTAGGAAGAAGATCTATGAAAGAACTAGGCAAGACCCTGAAATGCAAAGATATACAACTGAACACTAAAGTTAGGATTGTCCATACCATAGTATTTCACATCACTATGTATGGGTGTGAGAACTGGATGGTGAAGAAAGCTGACAGAAAGAAAATCAGCTGAGATGTGGTGCTGGTGAAGAGTTCTGAGGATACCATGGATTGTTCCAAATGCAAACAAATGGCTCCTAGAACAAAGCGAGCCTAAATTCTCCCTAGAAGTCAAGATGACTAAATTGAGGTTGTCGTGCTTCAACCACATCATGATAAGGCATGATTCACTATAAAAGATGACAATGCTTAGGAAGGTAAAACGCAGTAGACAGAAAGGAAAACTGCATGTCAGATGGATCATAGAGGAACTGGCTCTTATTCTGCAGGACCTGAGCAGAGCTGTTAAAGGATGAGATGTCTTACGGGGGTCTCATTCATGGGGTCCTGGGGTCTGGTCCACTTGAAGGCAGTTAACAACAACAAAGATGTAACTTAATAATACGGCAATTCATATATTAATTTGTTTTGCTGCTTTCTTTCATTTCGCAAAACCGATGGAAGTGGCACTTCCTAAAAGCAGGATGAGAAATATTGAGAGATGGAGGCTTAATGGGAAGAGATTTTTGTTTTCTTGCTGGTACATTCTTATTTGCTCCTTCTTGTGTCTGACAGATAGCAGTGGCAGTGGCCGCTAAGCACTATTCTATTTATTATCATCCCAGCTTGTGGGAAGTAGACTTCACTGAAATGCAGTGAGGCTTACAAAATGACCAAGATGGCAAGAGAATAAAATAGAAATATAGTGGAGCATGGAAAGTCTTTTTAAGCTTATGTTCTAACAGTCCTGTTTTTCTTATGAATGCCCTAGGAAACCCAATTGATCCTTAGTCAATTTTTGGCCCTAAACCCCTGAAGGATTAGAAAAGACCACGCTGCAAGTTTGTTTGTTTTTAAATTGTGTGTGTGTGTGTATGTGTGTGTGTTGCAGACCCTTCAAGAAAAGATGAGGCCAAGTGAATTTGGTCTGTATCAGGGGAAGAGGAGGAAGAGGAACTAGTAGCTCAGATCATGCTGGTCCTTCTTACAGACACGGAGGTGGAGAACTAGGGTGGAGGATGTAATGGCAGGCAAGTGTGTGCACGTTCTCCTTTGAACGGGGCTTGAGAAGCTATTCTCTATCCCAGAGGTAGGCAAAGAGCAGCCCACAGGAATCATTTCTGTGGCTTCTGGTGTTCAAGGCAGCAAGCCACAACACCACAAACTTGCTTGCTTCTCTCTCTCTCCTCCTTGTTCCTTCTCTCCCTTTCATTCCAGTTCCCAATCTTTGTCTCTGTGTATCTCCTCTCTGCTTATCTCTTTATCCCACGTTTTTCTTCCCCTTCTTCAGCAAGCTTCTGTTCCCCCCTTTATTTGTCTTTTTTCTTCCTTCTCAGGCTCCATTTGTCAGCAAGTGCACAAGCAGAGACTTCTCTTTATCCCATCTCTCTCGTTTTACACCACTACAATGGATACAGTGATTCCCATAATGGTTATTAAAACAATTTTATTAAGACTTACACTTTTTTAAAAAAGAAAGAAACGGGAGGGGAGATTTACACTTTTAAAAATAACTTTGCATTTTGGTGGTGCCACTACTCCCATCAGCTGTGGAATAAATTCAATCTGATGGCGATAGGATACTGCTCTTCTTTTAAAAAGCCATCACAACATTTTTCTTCAAGCGTATATTATGTGACAAAGTTGGGCTGAGATTCTACATGTGTGCATAACTCTGCATGGAGCTATGCATACACACATAGGATCTCAGCACATCTCTGTCACAAAATGACAGATAGGTATCAGGCCCTGAAAAGATCCCATGCTGCTATCATGTACCATTGGGGAAAGGAAGAGAGAAAATTCAGACCATCAAGAAGTAGCTGGTCTCAGCTTGGGAGGGTTGGGGGGAGGAATGAGGGTGCATGCTTATATTTATTTGTTTGTTTGTTTGTTTGTTTATATTCATTCATTTGTAAAAGGCATCCATAAGTCACCAACTGGATGCCAGGCATGGTGTTTTAATGCAAGCTGTCTCTTCGGTAATTTGTTACTATTGCAATGGTTTATTATTGATGATATGCATATATTGCTTGAATCCTCAATTAGGCAATTCTATATGTGGAATACAGTATCATGCTTTGAAATAAAATTGTTGAAAAGTAAAATTCTTCAGCTTTATTTATGTATGTATGTATTTATTTATTTATTTAATGTCCCACCTTTCTCCTAACATGGGGCCCAAGGCAGCTTATAAGAATTTTAAACAATATAGTGTTGCTGGGGGAAAATGCTTCTAGCATATAATGAAAGACATAAAAAAGTACTCACCCCTGGTGGCATTAGGTCATGTACCTAGGGATACTGGCATGAGCTATCTACGGAACTTATCACTTGGCTATTAAAATCGGCTCACCTCTACCCGGTTTAAAGCTTAATTTGGGTGGCATCCTGATCTTATCTGAAGGTTTTTGCTGCCGAATTTGCCACCTGAATACAGCCCAGGTCAATTCCCGCTTCCAGGGGCACTCTAGCAGCCATTTTCTTAAGTCAGAAAACTGCTGGATCTGAAAATAGCCATGCAGAGCGCTCCTGGAAGTAGGGATGGACCCAGGCTGCATTCGGGCAGCAAATTTGGTGACAAAAACCTTCCAATAAGATCAGGATACCACCCCATTATAAGCTTTAAATTGAATAAAGCTCCTGAATCTCACAATGTTCTTATTAATTACAAAACCAAAACAAACAAAAAACAAACAGCTTCATTTATATACCGCTTCATACTGAACTAGCAGTGTCTAAGCGGTTTACAACTGTAAGCTAATTTACAACAGTGTGGGTACTCATTTTAGTGACCTCAGAAGAATGCAAGCCTGAGTTGAGGTTGAGCCCTTTTGCTGGAATTGAACTAGCAACCTTATGGTTTTGAGTGAGTGGCTGTAGTACAGGCATTTAACCACTGCTCCACTAGGTGCAGTGGTTAAATGCCTATTTAATTACCTTTAATAAGTATAGTGTCAAGATCAAAGGAAGTAATAGCACCATTCTAATCTGCTTTGGTTAGTCCTCACCTGAAATATTATATCCAGTTCTTGGCACCACAATTCAAAATGGATGATGACAAGCTGAAGTGGGTGCAGAGGAAAGTGGCCAAAATGGTGAAGGGTCTGGAAACCATGCCCTATGAACAAAGATGTAGGAAGCGTTAGCCTGAAGAAGAGAAGGTTAAGAGGTGATATGATCACCCTGTTTAAATATTTGAAGGGATGTCATATTTAGGCTGTTTTCTGCTGCTTCAGAGAATAGGACCCAGAGCAATGGATTCAAACTACGGGAAAAGAGATTGTACCTCAACATTAGGAGAAACCTCCTGACAGTAAGAGCTGTTTGACAGTGGAACACACTTCCTCGGAGAATAATGGAGTCTTCTTCTTTGGAGGTTTTTAAAACAGAGTCTGGATGGCCAAGTGTCAGGACTGCTTTAATTATGTATTCCAGCATAGCAGGAGGTTGGACTTGGTGGCCTTTGAAATCTTTTCCTGCTCCATAATTCTATGATTCTGTGATTTACCTTTTAGTGAGCTCAAGGAAATGTATATAAATCTATTCCTCCCTAGTTTAACTTCACAACAAACTAGTAAAGTAGGTCAGGCTGAGAGAAAATGACTGCTCCAAAGAACACCCACTAAGTTTTTTGGGTCAGTGGGGAGTAGGATGGGGGTTTCCCAAATCCCAGCCAAACACTCTTGCGCCTGCACCACCTTGTCTGTTATCACAGATAGTGATCTGTTCAAGTAATGGGAAACTTTAAAAAAATCAGGTTGAAATTAACTTTTAGGGCTTGGTTCAACATCCACTGATATATGATGAAAGACCTTAATTAGTTTCTATGGGTCTGGAATGAGATTTATAATGAGAAAATTAGTCTGGCATGATGTCTTAGGTTTTTTGCTTGGAAAACCCAACACTTTGATGGAATACAATACACACCAAATGCTTCAGTATGCTGTCTAGAACCAGGGCTGGTTTAATGAGACAAAGCTCACAAGCAATGCTTCTGACATTTTCTATTAGCACTCTTCATGAATCTGCATGAATTTTGCTTGTAGTTTCTTCTCATATATTAGAATAGCAGCTCTTGGCAGTTCTACTGGCATTTCCCACAATTATCTTTTTACTTTAATTCAAATCTCATAATCCTCCTTTTATCCCTCTCTGATGCACCTGTAAAACCAAAAGACACAGGTGCAATACTATCACTATCACTACCACCCACTACTGCTACATGTCACTCGCTCCAAGGTTAGAATAGGGTGCCCATCCATATGATAGATGCTGTTTTGTTGTTTTGACCTTAGAGTGAGTGACTACCACAGTGGTCACTACACCAGGCAACAGAGTGGGATGCAAGTGTGAACAACTGCCTGGCACTGGAATGGAGAGTTTGAGATAACAGAGGTAAATCAAGGCAGCTCCATGGCCAGAATACTTTAAGCGCTCCCCAGAGTATTCTGGCCAGTGCAGACAGGATCTAGTGATCAACAGTGCTGCCTAGACCTTGCAAACTCAGGGGCATAGCTTCCTTTATTAAATAAATCCATCTGAATGTGGCCTTCTCTTTTCTTATTGCTTCCCACTTTCCCCATCTCATGAATGTATCCAAAGTACAATAGCCTCACTTTAGTCATTTTGAATTCTAGACAGAGTTCAGACATGAATTACTCTTGGTCCCATTTATTTGTCTTTTTTATATATATAGTCACTGGTATCCACAGAAATCTCTCCAGGACCACATTTCAAAGAGATTATTTTTATTTTCTTTTTTTCAGTTTTCTTCACTGTCCAGCTTTCACAACTACATGTAGAAATGGGAAATTCTATAGCATAAATGATTCTGACTTTCTATAGCATAAATGATGCAATTTTTGTTAATAAAATGAAAAAGGAAATAATTTTTTTTTAAGAAAATGACACTGATGGCATGTAAATGAAAACAACATGGGACACTTGTAAGGTGGTAGTGAGGGGATTACTTATACAGAGAGCAAGTGTATTGGAAAAATATAAGACAAAAGAAACAAGAACTGTTAATAGAGGAATTGTAAAAGAATGAGGTACAATTAAAACATCAAACACAAAATAAGAAAATACTTAATAAAATCAAATTTCTACAAAATCAACTTCAAGCAGAAATTACAGAAGAACTAGCAATAGAACTGAAGAAAGCAAAACAAAGAAATTTTGAAAATGCTAATAAGATTGGCAGATGGCTTGCCATAAAAATAAAAAAAGATAAGAAAGCTAAAATAATTTAGGAGACTAAAATTATGGTAATGGCAAAATAACAATCAGTCAGGAAATGCATTTAAAGATTATTACCTGGAGTTATATAAGGAAGGGAAAGCAACATTTTATGATTTTATGGAAAGCTTGAAGGGGTTTTTTTAGATAAAAACAAAATAGAGACAATAACAAAAGGACAAAGGGAGTCTTTGAACGCCCCTTTTACTCAGGAAGAGGTCTTACAAGCAATACAGAGATTGAAAGACGGGAAGGCTCCAGGGCCAGATGGCTACACAGCCAAATTCTACAAAACATTTAAAGAAGAATTGGCAGGACCATTATGTAAAACATTAAATCTAATAGCAGACCAAGGGAAACCCACATCTTGGGATAAGGCAACGATTGTGTTAATACCAAAAGAAGGCAAAGACCTGACTTTCATATTTCATGATATATCTTGAGCATTTTATCTGGTTCTTTCTTAGTTTCCTTTTGAAAGCTTAGCTTTCTTCTGATTTCTTGACTACAGTCTTCATTTTGATTTATAACTGAGTTGTGAAATATAAAATCTTGAATTATTTTAATCATTGCCCATTCTAATATTATGTAAATTTTAATAATGTGGTAATTATTTTTGTTTTGTTAATATTCAACTGTAGCCCTGCTCTTGTACTTTAACTTTCACCATTGGTCATTCCAAATCTTTGCTATTCTCTGCTAGTAAAATGGTGTCATCTGCAAATCTAAAGAGGTGATGTTCCTTTCACCAGTTTTTACACTTCCTTCCTCAAGTTTCTGTATAGCATCTTCATTTATTTAATTCAATTGTATGCTGTCTGCGGGACTGAGAGAAAGCTTTCTTCTGAAGATTTTAGGGCTCTGGCTGGTTCATATGGGGAGATACAGTCTCTTGAATAGTCTGGACCTAAGCTATATAGGGCTTTATAGGTCATGACCAGAACTTTGAATTGTGTCTGGAAATGAACCAGTAGCCAGTGATGCTGTTTCAACAAGCTTCTTGTAACTAGCCCTGGTCAGTATTCTAGATGCAGTGTTTTGCACCCTCTGTAGTTTCCAAACAGTTTCTAAAGGCAGCGCCATGTAGAGTGTAACCAAGACATGTGCCACTATAGCCAGATCTGACATCTCAAGAAGCAGGCACTGCTGGTTCACTACTTTTAATTGTGTGAATGAACTCCTGGCCACTGCTGCATATAAATTAAAGACTTATAAGGTTATAAATATAAAAGTTATAAATAAAATGCAACTTTGTCTGATCTCCTTGCCAATGGGAAGCTATTCTGTTTCTGCATACAGTGGTGCCTCGGGTTACGAAAGTAATTCGTTCCGCGGCAGCTTTCGTAACCCGAAAAGCCTTCGTAAGCCGAATTGCCATAGGCGCTAATGGGGAAAAGCCGCGTTTCGTGCGAAAAAGCCGAAAAAAGCACCAAAAATTTTCTTCGTAACCCGAAAAAACATTCGTAACCCGGAACAATGATTTCCAATGGGATTTTTTCGTATCCCGAAAATTTCGTAACCTGGGTATTTCGTATCCCGAGGTACCACTGTATTGTACTTTGGCAATGGCTTCTTATTCAGAGTATAGTTTATACATCAGGACAATCAGATGTTGTGCCCTTTGGTTTTAGTGTGAGCCATGCTTTTTCATGATCAGAGAGAATATGTCTGTGCATAACAGTTGCTGTGGAACACAAGTTGGAAGTACAGATGCACATATCTTCCTGCTAATGGGCATCTGTTTTGTCACTGCTTGAAAAGAATGCTGGACTAGATAGGCATTTTGTCTGATTCAGCCAGCTTTGCTTATGATCCCCAGCCCAATTCCCTCCACATAAGCAGCATATGAGGGCACTAGCTCTCTCCTGTTGTTCCCCAGGGATTGCTATTCTAAAGAATGCTGATGCATGAAGGTAACGTATATAGTCATTGTGACTAGTCACCTTCTTCCTTGGATTTGTCCTGTCTTTTTCAGTGGCCAATGATGGCCATTACCACTGCTCAAGTAGAATTAACAGTGTAATGCATAAAGAAGTACCAGAATTTCTGACTATTAAGCTTCCTTGGATTGCAGGAATTTTCTGATATATTACTGCACATTTCACTTTACTGTATCACAGTGCTGAGAATCCACAGGACATGGGGATGCTTATCTCAGTTCTTTTGTGACAGTATCAATTTCTTTACATCTACAAACCAGAATAGCAGGTATCTTGTTTAGGGGATTTACAGATGAGCAGAAATCTCCATAGTCTTTAGGACTACATCAGCAAGGAAATTCAAAAAGAATAGCCCGTGTTGAAGAGGTTTATTTCTGTCAGTTATGACATCACAGACAATAGCCAATAACTTGTTTAACCACAATTCCCAGTTCTAATTACAACAGCAATGGATATGCTAGCTGGGGAAATAACATTTTCCCAGACACAAAATATAACACATCCAGCAGTGGAGATATGTGATACCCCTCCAATAGACATGGGATCCTTTGGGAAGACATCTGGGCTCCCCAGAACAAACTGGTAACTAGAGTTTTATTGAATGAAAGATTGGCATTGGAATGAAAAACTGATGTACACCAGAGCACAGTGGCTCAATTAGAGTCTGCAGATTGGTGGTCATGGTGGAAGTGCTGATAATCTCCAACCTGGCAAACCCTCATCTAAAGTGATAAATTAACATGGCATCTTCTGTGCTTTCACAAGGGATTCTGAAACCTTTTCTCTATAGAAAATGTAAGGTGGTAATACTGGCTCTTAGTGGGTGGCACTATTTATGGTTCATGACATCAGCAAATGCCCAGCTCAGGGGACCTCTGGCACTGGCTATCTTAGAATGACTTAACGAAGTCATCTGAGGAATCCTGCTGTGAAAACACAGAGTAACTCTGTGTTACTAGCCACCAAAACCTTCTGAGTTGAAACCAGTGCTGTGCTGTGATACAAAGAATTATCTTAAAGCATTTGTGTATATTTCTGCTTTTGTTCCTGAGAGACTGCAAAATTTCTGAAATATTACTAAGAAGTTGTTTTCACTGCAAGGCCTTTTGGTATATTCCATCAAAAACTGCTTTGCAATATTACATATCATACTGAACACAGCAATATTTCTTTGCAAGGAAACTGGACTTGAGGCTAGTGAAAAGAAAATACCTGCCTTAATAAGGCATGGAAGGAAAGAACTTTCAGCTTTTGTATTTGAAATAAGAAGCTTCCATAATTTATATATTCTGTAGAAAACCACCTTCATTTTCAAGTATGTGTGCAAAATGCAGCTCCTTTGGTAAACAATAACCCAGCCCTCCCACCCCACTCCACTTTGTTCTAGCCTCCTGGCTCATTAATTTGTTAACTCTAGGTAGGACTTCTGTCAATGCTACATTTTATTGGGAATGCTGCCACTATAGCAAACAATATTCTGAAAATATATAGCATGGTGTACCATAAAGAAAGTAAGATACATAATAATGGAGACTGCTGTATAATAGTGGTCAAGCTGTAAGCATGTAAATCTTCTTTCATTTTGTGCTTATATGTGGTGGTGGAGGTATTGGTTCCTGAGAGGAGGAGGAGGAGGAGGAGGAGGAGGAGGAGGAGGAGGAGGAGGAGGA